>NC_141047.1:43472736-43830236 GCF_041138505.1 Cibotium barometz
AGGGGGACAATGGGGCATAATGGGTTGCTGACACTATGAGGAAAGTGGACTTATGATATATTTCGGTGTCCCAAGCATGTTGCACCTACACATACTGGGATAGCCGATATTGGGGATTCTATTAGATTATATTTAAAATAAAAAGAAACATTTCAACAAGGAATCAACAATGTGACATCATGGTCATCACGGACTTTTTGGAATTGTTATAAAGCCTTGATGCTATAAAAGGTATAGGTGGCTTCTTAACCAAGGCTAGCCTACCTGTGGTCCCATCTATCCTAAGTGAAATGCAATCAATATCATAAACAACATTGTAAATAGTAACTAGAGCTAGCATTGATATCATAGTAAACATTTCGACCTGAAATTGATGGTGACACAATGGTCACGCTGACTCATTAAGTTCACTTTTATTTGAACAATGAAGCTAGCTCTTGAAAGAACTCATGATTTTGAAAAATCTAGCATAAAAACATGGTAAGATAAGTGTGCCTATAAGGTTATGAGCGAAACTCCCCTGTACAAGTAGATTTTAGTAATTTGTTGAGCATCATTTAATATTCCATCAATTATCTATAATCTAAAAATAATACGCTTGTCAGGATCTAGAAATGTACAAAATAACATGTCAAAACTTGTTTTTATTATTATTGAGCACATGTGTTTTTGTGTGTGAAAAAAAGAAGACCATACACAAGATAGAGCGAGAAGAGGTGGCACATACTTCTCCATTAATAAATAATCATTTCCCCTAATTGGGAAAGAACAATTCCAATATAGAAAGTGGAGCTCATGAGAATTTCATAAAGCTAAGATCTAACACTTTACATGCTTGAAATGATTTTGTTACTTGATTGATTTCTTGTAAACTCATGGTTGTTATGCAAAAAGATATGAAACTTGTTTTGAATCTCCAGAAATAAAACGCATAGCTCTTTGTTCCGACAAAATCTTATGACAAAGAGCTCGCACATGCTCTATTGCAATTGTCTCTATTATCTTTCCATTGTGGGGGGTGGGCCCCTTAACATAAAATTGACATCATAACTGTTGAATGCCAAGGAGATGATGGAGGTTTATTGGAGCCATTGCTTTCTTTGTAATTTTCTTCCAATTGCAAGGGGGTTGGGGGGGGCGTGATGGGTCGTTAACACTATGAGGAAAGTGGACTTATGATATATTTTGGTGTGTCCCAAGCCATGTTACACTTGCGCAAACTGGGATAGACGGTATTATGGATTTTATTAGATTATATATAAAAATAAAAAGAAGCATTTCAACAAGGAATCAATGATGATAGCATGGTCATCATATTGACTCATTTTTATGTGAAAATCATTGACTTGTTTTTCTTTGAATGATGAAGTTAGCTCTTGAAAGAACTCATGATTCATTCTGAAAACTCTACAAGAAGAATTTAGCAATCATTGAGCATCGTTTGATATCTCATAAATTCTCTACAATCTAATAATAATTACGCTTTATCAAGACCTGAAAATGTGCAAAATAACATTTCAAACTAATATTACGTGCATGTGTTTGTGTGTGTGAAAAAAAAGAGCATAAACAAGGTGTAGTGGAGAGTGGCAAAGTCTTCTCCATTAATAAATAATCATTTTCCCTATTTGGGAAAGAGCACTTCTAATATAGAAAGTGGCGCTCATGAGAATTTCATGTAGCTATATACCAAGTAGTAATTACTTACACTTTACATGCTTGAAATTTTGTTGGTTAATTATGGTTAATTTCTCTTAAACTCATAGTTGGTTTCCAAAAAGGTACAAAACTTGTTTAAAACCTCTAGAAACAAAACATATAGCTCTTTGTTCCAATAGATTATGACAAAGGGGTTGTACATGTGCTCCATCACAATTGTCTCTATTATCTTCCCATCGCCATGGGGGTAGGCCACTCCCTTGGCATAAAGTTGACGTGGCAACTATTAAGGAGATAATGGAGTCTTATAGGAGCCATTGTGTGCTCTATAACTTTTACCAATTACACAGGGGGAGGGGGTCACTAACATTATAGTGAAGGTGGACTTATAATATATTTTGGTGTCCCAAGCTACATGGCACTTGCACACAGTAGGATAAAGCAATAATAGGGATTTGATTAGTTTATATTTGAAATAAAAATAGACATTTTAATGTGGAATCGATGGTGACATAGTCATCATTGACTCATTAATAAGTTCACTTTTCTTTGAACAATGAAGTTAGCTCTTGAAAGAACTCATGATTTTTGAGAAAATTAGCATAAAGACGTGTACCTACAAGTTTTTGAGTGGAACTCCCTCGTACAAGAAAATTTTAACAATTTTTTGGCATCATTCAATTCTCTACAATCTGAAAATAATGCGCTTGTTAGGAGCTAGGAATGTACAAAATAATATTTCAAACCTTGTTTTTTTTTTAACTGAGCACATGTGTTTATGTGCATGATAAAATTAAGACCATACACAAGATATAGCAGAGAGGTGGCATAGACTTCTCTATTAATAAATAATAATTTCCCCTATTTGGGAACCCCTATCGGGGAAAGAGCACTCCCAATATAGAAAAAAATTTGCAAATGCCTATTATACATATTCTTCTCAAAGAGCTTCAAGAATAGGGCTCCCATTAAGTGGGAGAGTATAAACAGTCACAAGCCTACTAGGATTACTACAAAGGAGCTATGATTGTTACAGTGTAAAAGCACGAGCTCAGGAAATGTGCATAGTTGGATATTTCCAAAATCACTACAAAGGAGCATCACTTGACTCTTGCCGTCCCAAAGCAGCACACTACCTTTATAGTAGCCTCTTAAACATGGCCTTGGTAAAATCATCTACTAAGCCTCATGCTTTTGACTACATGCGACCCATCGCATACTATTTTACTACTTAGGAAGAAGCCACAATGCCTGCTATGTGATTGTTGTTGCAATATAGCTTCTAAAAGCATCAGCTTGTTAAAAGCACACAAAATGTGGCTAAAGGCTTTGATTTGGTTAGAGATGTTGTGTATTTGCTGCTAAAACACGTTGCTTAATGAAGCATTTGAATTGATTGCAGACATTTACACAAGGAGCTCTTGACCATTCTCTACATACTTTTTATAAAAAAAGGTATTCACTAGATAATTTCCTAGGTAGAAATGAACGTATTTAGGAAAAGTACAAACTAGAGATAAATGGAACACTTACTAGATAGCTTAATTAGAAAACGTGGATTTAACATAGGTAATTCTCCCAACATAAGAAATCTACTCAATATAGGTAAAAATTTTATATATTGAAAATTCCATAAAATTTTCTATGTAGGAAATGTGCCCAATATAGGTAATTTTTCCTATATAGTAAAAATCTTGTACATTTCCTAGTTATATACTATCTAGTAAGTGTTTCATTTTCTCTAGTTTGCACTTTCCTTGCATATGTCCATTTACACTAAGAAAATTATATACTGAATATGCTTTTTTTTCTTAAATATAAAAAAATAATCAAATACTCACCTAACATAGGTATTTTTATCTATCTAGGCAATATCTCAACGTAGGTAAATTTTCATGTATTTTGTAAATCACATAAAATACATGGGTGTACATACTATTCAAGATATGTATTTCTCTCTTAAGGATACATATTTAAACTTAAGAAGACAAATATTAGTTTTTAGAAAATACTCCAAAGATACCAAAGAGTTAGGGAGTGAAATTATGATTATTGAGATTGTGCATTGGCTCATACAAGGTTGTTTATATGGACTTCACGGATATATAATACGATGTAGATGGACTTTTGCCTCATTAAAGAATGTGTGAAGAGTTTCATCATGCTCTTATAGCACCACATGGGTATTTGGTGGATTAAGATGGGTGTTTTGAGTGTCCTCAATGACATGCATTGGGACTCTTTCATGTGTTATCCGTTGTAAAGGCCAAAGAATTATGGAGCTTATCTGACATGCATGCAAAAGACTATCCAACAAATGAGGAAAGCAATGGTGTATTAAAAAAAGTACTGTTTAAGGGAGATGTCTATAAGATTGGATATAAAGTTATGGTAAAATGTGATAGCATTAGTCTCTAGTATGGGACAATGCAAGGCAAGTATTAAATCTATTTTTGCTATACAGTCTAATAGCGAGTTGAGCCTATTTCTTGGAGCTGATTACTATATGCAACTTATTGTAGTTGAAAGTGGTCATGAAGGTTTAGATGTTGTTACTAATGGCATGAGTATTTTACAAAACGTATACTTAACCTACATAAGGAATTTCATAAGGCCAATTCATTCATTATCACACGAGTTTATTCCTCTTCAGTCACTGCAAATGAAGCTAAAGATTTCAAATTGAGAAGGCACATAATTGAGCCAGGTTGTGTTGGATTCATTCCGCCTTGGCTAGATGAGAATGATATTATTCAAGTGAAGTCTCACCTTAACAGATTACGTTTCTCCTCAAGTGATCTGAAATTCACGGTTATTAGGGTTGTGGATTACACAACAAAGCAAGTGAAAGTAGCATGGTTGGATATGTTTCATATAAAAGAAAAAAGATGAAAGGTAATGATGGAAGACAATGATTGGTGGTTACGTGTTTGGATCAATGAAAGGTAATGATTGGTGGTTACGTGTTTGGATCAATGAAAGGTAATGATTGGAAAGATTGGTGGTTATGTGTCTCGATCAATGATAAATGGAAAGTTATCAAAACAAGAAAAATGATAATTGAGGGAGAAGCAAAGGTCATACCAATAATGTGGCAATCATAGCTTTGTTTATCTTTAGCCATGATATCAAAATTGTTTAAAGTCAATGGTATGTTTTTGTGTATTATTAGTTTTTACAATTTTTATATTTTTATATCTTATTATTATAAGTTTTTGACTTACATTAAATTTAATCTCTCAAGTTTATGTAGGTTTGAGATGGGTAGTATGAATGTATATATGGTGACAATGTTGAAGAAAATAATTTGTAAAGATAAGAATTTAGTGGGTCTTATGGATACAATGATCAATGACATTAAAGGTGCTACAAAGTCAAAGAATGTAGGCATCATAATACTATTTTAAAGTTTACACTCTTTGAAATAGATATATATAGTAATGTGCTTGTAACTAGTTTATACCTGCTATGTAAATTGCTTAGTTTGTTACATGGTTATATAGGTAATGGAGAGATCTAGAAAGATGGAAAAACATTCAAAGACGATAAGGGATATACTTATTTACAAGAAAAGACTCTAGTTTCTTTCATGGGAGTCTCAAGTGTAAGTCAAAGATGATAAGGGATGTTCACTGGAGTCTCAGATGTAAGTCTTACACCTACATACGACGACGAAGTGTTTCAAGGAGCTACCTAGAAAAATGTTAATATATTAAAGTTTGCAAATACTCTATGTATACATTTTAAACTTAAAATTTTGCACAGAGAAATAGCCTAATTTTTTCTCTATAATTTCTACCACACTATAATAACTACGCATTAAGTAAAAATTTTAACACTTAAATATTGCATTAACTATTAATATAAGATTAAAATCAAACTTCTTCTTTATTAAACAAAGTAATGAGAAGTTCAAAATAGCTTTAAAAACTTGGAATATTTGTACATAAACAAGAGTTAAAATAGCTAAAAGAGCTAGCATGTTTTGATATCTATTAAACTTGACCTACATATCATGATAAAATCTCCACATCTTCCAAATTAGATTGTGCATTGAACTCTAATAAAGCTAAGTTTGATCTAATGAGCTCCTTTAATCTTAGTCTTGTTGAAATTCATAGATCAAGCTCCCTAATGACAATAATCAACTATCTAATTAGATGCTAATCCTAATCTAATTAACATGTGATTAGTGCTAAGCTAAACTAGGGTGGGTGATACCTAATAACAAACATGATGAATGAACTAAGCTAATTTAGCTTAAGACTCAAGCACAATTAGGTTATAAGATTGAGACTTGTACTCATAAAGAGGCTTGAGAGCTTGCTACATTTTGCATTGCTTGAAATGGTCCTCTTTTATATGAGGAGAGTACAACAAAGCTATGATAGCTAATGTGAGATAACTTGGCTAGGTGACTTGGCACTCTAGTATCACTCATTTTAACACACCCCCTTGATGCTAGATTGGGTACAATATTTAGGTTTTCACTCTTCCTCTCTCTCCCCTTGTGCTAGGCTACTTTGGCATTATAGCTACTTTGGCTATGAATTTCAACTTGAGTACATCATATGGCCTCAGAGGCTGATCACATCACACTTTTTGTAGAGACAAGAGGGGTGAAAAGTACAATGGTTCTTTCTCTAGAAGAGCGTGTCTTCACTTGGGGCAGCTTTGGCCTCAAAGTAGTTTGCCTGCTTCTTTTTTTAATGGAAATATTCTTATAGGTGACCAATTTTTCCACAATAGTCACAAACAAGCTTTGGTTTATCTTTATTGTGACATCCATTCTTGTTTGGTATGACCAAGTTTTTCACATTGATAGCATCTTGAGATGTTGATTGATTTGTCCTTTGAAACCTCCCACCCTTTGTATACAGTGCTTGCTCACTTGAATGTGATTTGAATGATTCTTTATCCTTGAATTTTGATTCTTGTTCAAGTAGAGATGATTCTATATCTTGAAGTTTCGTGTTGGGAACATTTTTAAGTGTAACAACAAGTGATTCATAAGGTTCTTTGTCAACACTTTTTTAACAATATGGCAATAGATTCATCTTCCTCAATGACTTTCTTTGATCCACTAAGTTGCTGCTTGATACCTTTGAATTTACTGATGTGTTGTGCCATAGTCTCGGTCTCCTTCTTGTTAAGCTTGTAAACCTGCATGAGAAGGTTGATCTTTGAGCTCTTTGAGTCAGTGCAAGAAAGGACACATCGCCAACGAATGAAGCAAAAAGCAAGCAGATGCCAAGAATGGCATTCTAAAGACTAAAAAAGAATGCAGTCATACTGTAACAATAGAGTTTTTTGTTGCCATTGAAGAAGCGTGCAGTGAGACACGACTAATATTGTGGCACATGGTGATGATGTTTCTTGGATCATCTATAGTGGGGCTTCTAGACACATGTCCAATCATTGTTGTAAGGATTGGTATTCCTCCCTAAATCCTAGGGACGATAATATCATGGTGGTAGTGGGTGCAACAATGCAAAGTGTTAATCAAAGGTTCAAGTACTATTTCACATATGTCTAAAGAAGGTTGTATAAAAAGGCTCTCAAACATTCTTTGGGTTCTAGATGTGAAGAGAAACCTCCTTTTTGTCTCAATCACTTCGACAAGAATGGTGCAGTTATTCTTCATGGAGATGATAAGGTCATTAGCAAAGGGCACTCAGAGGAACAACTTGGGGGCTCACTTTGACAAGAATGGTACAATTATTGTTTATGGAGATGATAAGGTCATTGGAAAAGGGAACTCAGAGGAACAACTTGTAGTCTAGACTAACTTAGGTAGCATCAAACTTTGGCATGAGAGACATGGGTATCTCAGTATGAATACTCTTTTAAAGACCCAGAAAGGTAAGCTAGCTGAGCATTTGCCACCAAGTTCTGATAGTCCGGATGTATGTGAAGCTTGCATGACCGAAAACCCTTTCTAGAAGAGGCGAGTTTTAGGGACAAGCTAGTTGAGCATTTGCCACCAAGTTCTGATAGTCCGGATGTATGTGAAGCTTGCATGACCGAAAACCCTTTCTAGAAGAGGCGAGTTTTAGGGACAAGCTAGTTGAGCATTTGCCACCAAGTTCTGATAGTCCGGATGTATGTGAAGCTTGCATGACCGAAAACCCTTTCTAGAAGACGTGAGTTTTAGGGACAAGGGTCCTTGTGTTGATCTCTGTAGAAAGATAAGTACAATTGCACTGGCTCTTCCTTTTTTTTTTTACATTGAGAGATGATCATAATAGGAGGATTTAGGTGTATTTTCTTAGGGAAAACTCTGATGGTTTTGGAAAGTTTAAGGAATGGCTTGTATTGGTTGAAACTAAGATAGGAATAGAAGGAGAATTTATGTCTCAGGAATTCTTGGGTTTCATGCTTAATGGTAGGAATCTACCTAGATCCTTCTTTTAGGCCGAGTTAGTTAACATGGTTGTGAACATTCTTAATAGGGTGCAACAAAGGCTGTCAAAGAGATGACTCCATTAAATGCATACTTGGGTAAGAAACCTTTAGCTGCACATTCTTAACAAGAGTGCAACAAAAGGCTATCAAAGCGACGAGTCGATTGCGTACCCGAAGAAGAAACCTTTAGCTACACATTCTTAAGAAGAGTGCAACAAAGGTTGTCAAAGGGATGACTCCATTACATGTTTACTCGGGTAAGAAACCTTTAGCTACACACTTGAAAGTTTTTGGGTGTGAATGTATGTATATGTTCCAGATGCTCAAAGGACTAAATTGGATGCTAAAAGCTAGAAATGCATCTTCTTAGGTTACAACATGGAGTTGAAGTAGAGATATCGACTCTATGATCCTCAGGCAAAGAGGATCATAGTGAGATGTGATGTGGTATTCTAGATACAACCACGTCAGATGATGGAGGAGGAGCTTCCTTCTTCTTCATCATGAAATTACATGATATTATGGAGGAGGAAATCACCAAAGCAACACAATATCCATAGCACGGGCTTCCACATATTCTGATGGAGGGCAACCCGCCCCATTTCCTATAGACATGGATTTTGAAGATGAAGAACAAGAGCATGATGTGCCATATAAAGGTAAGCCATTTCCTAAGTGGTACATGCAAATTTTAGATGATGCAAAACCTCCGACTATTAAGGATGTACCTCAAGGTGTTTGTAGATCCAAAAAGTTTGAAGAGTAAAATAAGGCTTGTGAATTTTTCTCTTATGACATAGGTACTCCAAGATTTAGGCCTTGTTAAATCACAAGGTGATCCAAAGTGGATGGCAGCCATGCAAGAAGAATATGACTCCATCCTAAAAAATTGCACTTGGGACCTTGTAGATCTTTCTCCAAGATGCAAGGTATCTAGCTTTTACTAGACCTCAATCCCCAAATAATAATGCATGAGCCTAATATCTTTAATCTCAAACTCTACACTAAATATGTATTGTGTTTGTGAGATCTTTTTCTAGTGATTCCTTATCAAGATGAGGTCATCTACATAGAGGATAATGATCATATACTTTCCTTACTCACAAAAGACAAACAAATTTGCATCACATAAGAGAGCAATACTCATAAAGTAAGCATTAATCCTCAAGGCCTTGGTTGAGGAAAGTAGACTTTATATTTATTTGCAGGTATATGTGGATATTCCACATATACCTACTCCTCGAGGTTCCCGTTGAGGAAATTAAACTTTACATCCGTTTGGAGGTATATGTGGATATTCCACATATACCTCCTCCTCAACGTTCCCATTGACCTCCTCCTCGACGTTCCCATTGAGGAAAGTAGACCTTACATCCATTTAGAGAACATGACATCCTTCTTATGTTGCTAATGTAAGAACAGTGTGGATTTTGGTTAGCCTAGTTGTATGAGCAAAGTTTCACGAAAGTCAAAACCTTCACAACTTGTGCAAAACTGTTGGTAACTAGCTGTACTTTGTACCTTGTAGAAGCAAATTTTCACGAAAGTAAAAACCTTCAACTCATGCAAAACCTTTGGTAGCTAGCCATACCTTGTACTTTTACAAAGTACCATTAGATCTATATTTTGGTTTGTAAACCCACTTAATGCCAATTAACATTTTTATCTCTCAGCAAAAATATGTAGGCAATATACTCAAGGCAGTTGGCATGACCAAAGGTAGTTGGTACCCTAAGGTTGATTTGAAAGTTGTCCATCAAAGACACCTCAGAGTTTGTGGGGTGGATGAGACCTTATATAAGAAACTAGTTGGTAGTCTTATCTTCTTGTGTAATACTAGACCTGACCTTACACAAGAAACTAGTTGGTACTCTTATCTTTTTGTGTAATACTAGACCAGACATCGCTTTTGTTGTTGGTGTTTTGATCATATTCTACAACAAGCCCTAGGGAGAATCATGGGAAAGTAGGTATGTAGATGTTGCGATACATCTAAGGTACTTAGGAGTACAACATTGTCTATGTTGTGGGTAAGACCCTTGCAGTGGCTTTTGTGACTCAGATTGGGCAGGTGATTTGGACACCAGGCGCTCAATAACATGGTATTGTTTTTCTCTTAGTTTAGGATGCATTTCTTGGATAAGTAAGAAACAACCCACTATTGTACTCTCATTGACATGAGAAACCCGTATAGCCAAGAAGCATGAAAATCAAAATCTCTCTCTCTCTCTCTCTCTATACACACACACACACACACACACACACACACACACACACACAAGGTGGTGATGACTATGATTCAACTCAATTTGTAAAATTCAACACATTCCCCATGCAAATCAATATTAATCCATAGGATGGGATAGCTTACAAAGATGCATGATTTACATCATGTGAGGCATTGTGGCTAAGGATGATACTACATGTATGGGAGTGGTGCAGAAGCAGCATTAATAAAGCTATAATGTGATATCCACAGTTGCATGGCCATTGCTTGGAATCCAAACACATTGAGATTCATGACCACTTTATGCAAGAGTGGAAAGCCCTTGCACCATAGAAAGAGTGTAGGAACAAACCAATGTCGTGGGGCTTTACCCAACCATACTCGAGAGCATAAAATAGCTTAACCAAGAAGCCAATATCCCATGATCTAGCTCACAATTGCATGGGTAAGGTGTGTTACTCACCTCGTGAATACTTGTACTCGGATTCTCATAAGAGACGATGTTGCCACATAGCTGCACTCCAAAGCTCCTCTCCAGCGCCGCACTCCAAAGGAAGCTCGACTCCCCTCTCACAAATCTCTCTCACACGCACTCTCTCACATGCAAGTAGGCAAGCACACATAAGAGCTCACACAAACAAGCAAGCAATGACATTTTAGGTTTTGTTGGTGACCTCTAGGGTTTACACTCTTGGGCAGCCTGTAAGATTCCTCCCTCCAGCTTTTGAGGAGTAAAGGTATAAGAACCTCCCCTTCTGTTCTTGTAATTATTCCCCTCTCTGAAATAGGAGAAAGATCTTGTTTTACCCTGTCTTGACCTACAGAGAGAAAATGTCTAGAGAGAGGTAATCCAAAATTGAGATATCTTTGGATATAAAAATCCTCCTAGTGTCTAAAATGGTTTCCCCTGAAACAGAAGTTCAAAATGAACTTTCCAATGTGCATTAGGAATCAATTAAAAATGATATAAGGGACCTTAGCCTAAGGGTCTAGATTTTCAGAAATTTTTAGATTATGGTCCAATTAAGGTTCCTATGGGCCAATAGGATTAATCCAAGTGTTAGGATGAGATAAATCCAAAGTATAAAAGAAAATACCCAAAAATGAGTAAATGCTCACATAAGATGAAGAGTTGACTGAGTACAAGGTTTATTAGTTAAAAATTAAGAGACATTACTAAAAAATGAGATATTTTGGAGAAATGATCAATTTTTGACACCTTGGTAAGGAGGGGGAGGCCTTTGAGGTAGGCACCTCCTTCACATGTGTGGGAAGGTTTTTTTGATTCAAAAAAATTATGATATTTTTATCTCTCCTGTCTCCTGGATCAAACTGGGAGCTAAACTGGATCAAATCTTATTTAAATTCAGCCAAACGAAAGCTGGAAAATTCTAGAACTTAGTTGGACTCAGTTAGTGACCTCCCTCACCTATAAATAGACCCTCATTCTTTTGTATTCTCATCTGTGAGCTATACCATGCCAGTATTACATTAAAATGATCATATTTTCTATTATCCCTTAAAAATCCTCTACTTTTGGGGAGCTTGGAGCTTCTCTCTCTCTTTAACAACTCTTGGAGTTTTCTTCTCACCTCACTAAACCAATTGGTTGGTTGGGGTCTTCACTTCTAGATAAAGAAGGAAGCCAAACCTAGAGGTAAGAAGGAATTTCATAGTTTTTTTAAATATTCTCAAATGATTTCACTTCTCAACCCCTCTCAAGCTTGAGAAGTTTCTAACTAGTTATTTTTAATGCCAATCAAGCTTTCTCTAAGAACTTAAATGATTAATCACAAAAAGTTAATACTTTTTATGTATATCTCTCTCTCCCTAAAGAATAGTCATTCCTATGGCTAATTCTTTAGAAAAATAATGCTTCTCATTGATAAATTCTTAATTCAAAACCAAACTCTAAGCTTATTAACCTAGAGATTAAGAAAATATTATTTTTATGCTTTTATGTTAATAAAATTATGGTGAATTTATGATTTAATTTCAAAATTTGGATTTAAGTTTAAGGATAGTTCTTCTATCATAATTTACAAAGTCTTATTCTTTTTAGAAAAATTAAAATTTATCAGTAATAGTAGCGAAGCTATGGTAAAATTTTTAGAAAATAATATATACCTTATTTTTATGCATAATGCTAAAAGAGGACTTCCTACCATATTCTACGATTGGACATCCTATGCTAAAAGTATGATTTTCATCAAATTCATGGGAAATAAAATTTTAGTGTTTATGCATAAATAATTAATTAAAGAAAAGATAAATTTTTGGTAAATTTATTTTTATGTAAAAAGAGGAATTCCCATGATATTTGAGAATCAAGTAATTAAATGGTAAAAGAGTAATTTTTGGTAAATTTACTTTTATGCAAAAAGAGAAATTTTCATGATAATTGAGAATCAAGTAAAAGAGAAATTTTTGGTAAATTTATTTTTATGCAAAGGAGGAATTTCCATGATATTTGAGAATCAAGTAATTAAATGGTAAAAGAGTAATTTTTGGTAAATTTATTTTTATGCAAAAAAGAGGAATTTCCATGATAATTGAGATCCAAGAAATTAAATGGTAAAAGAGAAATTTTTGGCATAATTCAAATTATGAGTATTTATCAAAAGTGAAATTTTGAGCGAAAATATGGGTAGAATTGATTTTTGTAAATCCCATGAATCTTCTACTCAAAAAGAAGAATATTGAATATATTTTAGTTGAGAAATTTGAGAAAGAATATAAAAATATCCATTGAGAAAAAGTACCTTTAACTAGGCCAAGCAATTGGTAGAAACTTAGAAAAGTCCCATCGGTATCGAAAGTGGAAAACGGTACTAGATGTGAATGCGATGTGATAAGATGTGAATGCGATGTGATAAGATATGAGTGGATGTGATGAGATGTAAATGGATGTGGATGTGGATGGGATGCGATGTGATGTAAATGGATGTGGATGTGGATGGGATGTCATGTGATGTAAATGGATGTGGATGTGAATGTGATGAGATGTGGATGAGATGTGATGTGATGTATATAGATGTGGATATGAATGTGATAAGATGTGAATGCGATGTGAGTGGATGTGATGTGATGTAAATGGAAGTGGATGTGGATGTGATGAGATGTGATGGGATGTGATGTGGATGGGATGTGATGTGATGTAAATGGATGTGGATGTGAATGTGATGAGATGTGATGTGATGTAAATAGATGTGGATGTGAATGTGATAAGATGTGAATAAGGTGTGATGATATGTGAAAGGATGTGACATGATGTAAATGGATGAGAATGATATGTGAAAGGATGTGATGTGATGTAAATGGATGAGAATGAGATGTGATGATATGTGAAAGGATGTGATGTGATGTAATGGATGAGAATGAGATGTGATGTGATAGATATGCATGTGAATGAATGGATCGATGTGGATGGATGTGAATGTGAATGAATGGATGGATGTGGATGAATGTGATGAGATGTGAATGGATGTGATGAGATATGGATAGATGTGGATGTGATGTAATGTGGATGGAATGAATGAGATGTGATGTGGATAGATGTGGACATGATGTAATGTGGATGGAATGAATGTGATGTGATATGGATGGAATGAATGGATGTGAGAAGAATAGATGTGGATGGAATATATGTGATGTGATGTGGATGCAATGAATGTGATGGATGTGAATGGGTGTGATGAGATGCAATGAATGTGATGGATATGAATGGGTGTAATGAGATGTGAATGAATGTGATGTGATGTGAATATAATATCATGAGATATAAATGAATGTGAATATGATGTGATGTGAATATGATGTGATGAGACGTGAATGGATGAGATATAAATGAATGTGAATATGATGTGATGAGACGTGAATGGATGAGATGTGATGTGGATGGATGTGATGTGGATCTGAATGAATATAAATGGATGTGATATAATGGATGAGATGTAAGGTGGATGAATGTGATGTGATGTGGATCTAGGTAGATGTGAATGGATGAGATATGATGTGAATGGATGCGATGTGGATCGAGTAGATGTGAATGGATGAGATGTGATGTGGATATGGGTAGATGTGAATGGATGAGATGTGATGTGATGTGGATCGGGGTAGATGTGAATGGATGAGATGTGATGTGAATGGATGTGATGTGGATATGGGTAGATGTGAATGGATGAGATATGATGAGGATAGATGTGATGAGATGTAATATGATGTGATTAGATGAGAATGGATGAGGATAGATGTGATGAGATGTAATATGATGTGATTGGATGAGAATGGATGTGATGAGATGTAATATGATGTGATTGGATGAGAATGGATGTGATTGGATGAGAATGGATGTGATGAGATGTAATATGATGAGAATGGATGTGATGAGATGTAATATGATGAGAATGAATGTGATGAGATGTAATATGATGTGATTGGATGAGAATGGATGAGATGTAATATGATGTGATTGGATGAGATTGGATGTGATGAGATGTAATATGATGTGATTGGATGAGAATGGATGAGGATAGATGTGATGAGATGTAATATGATGTGATGAGATGTAATATGATGAGATTGGATGAGAATGGATGTGATGAGATGTAATATGATGTGATTGGATGAGAATGGATGAGGATAGATGTGATGAGATGTAATATGATGTGATGAGATGTAATATGATGTGGATAGATGTGATGAGATGTAATATGATGTGATTGGATGAGAATGGATGAGAGGTAATATGATGTGATTGGATGAGAATGGATGAAGATGATGAGAATACATACGACTAGATGTGGAATAAGCAATGTGATTGGATGTAGAAGAATATGGAATAACAAGAAATGATGTGGAACAATGTAGAAAGATGAGAGTTTGTTAGAAACTATATTTATGAAACCTGTTTTTAAATGATTGTTGACCATCTTGTGAATGAGGTCGTTGAAGACCTAAGTGATAAAGTTGCAAAAGCTAACGGGACGTCTCGCGTAGCAAGGTCGGCCGAGGTCTTGACCAGCCTTAGTTCAATTTAAATGGTGAGCTTTCGGTACGATGGATGAGGGACCAAAGAAGCAGCCTATGAGTGAAGCGCTAGGTGACCTGCGAAGGAGCCTAGAGGGTACTGACTATACGGTGCTCGGGCTCTAGGTCACCGAAGATAACCACGCGTGCATCGAGGAAGAAAATGGAACAAGGTGTTAGAGATGTTTTCTGAACTCGGGCATGGATCTGATTGATTGTCCTTGCTAGTCCTCAATGGATGAGTCCATGGCTCTCTTATATGGATTTGTTGGTTGATCTTGCTGATCTTCAACGGAGAGTCCATCTGGATTTTCTTATGTGATTATATTACCGGGTACTATGAGCTAGGAACTATTGAAAGGCCCTTGAGTGAACAGGTGGTGAGCGTTCTGGTTGCCAATGATGCCATAGATACATCGATGAAGAAATGATTGGAAATTAGAATTCAAGCTAGATATTTTGGAGGATTATGATCAGTGATACTATGGTTTCATTAAAAGATTGTTTTAAAGACATCTGAATCTGTGAAAAAGGCAATTTCACATTGGGTGTGTAAGTAGTGTGACTATTTTGAACTTTGCTTGAAGCGCCGGATAGGGGGCTTGGGAACTCTTTTTCCTAGTACCCACGGCAAAACATAACCAAATTCCTAAATAGATCCTATGACTACAGTGGTTGGGCAGTTGGCTAACCCATGGGATTGGATGGGATTAGACTGGACTAATGGATCCCTAAAATGAGACTCAATTCTATTAAGTTACGATAGTTGAAGTAAATCCTGGATAACGCTTGTTCTATGGAAAAGAATCAACGGCTGTGCCTCTTGATGAGGAAAAAAGCATTGGACTCTATGATCCAAGTGTAAGTCTTTTCCTCGATCTGACCATGTGACTTACGGGTTCGGTCGGATTAGTTTGGTTAGTTAAGGCTCTTCACTATGTTAGAATAAAAATATCCTGGAAGAATCGCCTATGTCTGCTGGGTGAGGGAAGTTTTTTCGGGTTTGGTTTCGGAAGAACCGAGGGATTAATCTCTTGTTCGGATATCCATGGGCGAGGCCCCGAGTGAGAGGTTTTCCCATGCGTAAGAAGTGCTACTTCCGCTGCTAGCACCCTCGGAATTTATTGTACAGAGGGAGCAGGGATCTTTAAGTGAATTGGCTAAAGTGGAACAATCGAGAAGCCAGAAATGTCAAAAATTTAAGAAGTACAAGTAAAAGATTGTAATTGTATGATGAAATTCATACAAATTGATGTTCAGAATGAAAATTCATAAATTGGAAATTGGGTCTTCAGATGGAAGTACCGTAATTGTATGGAATCCCTGACTTGCTTGAGGCCTAGATATGATGGTATTTACCTTATAGCTCCAAGGACCGACCCGTATATATCGTGGGTATATCTGCAGCTCTTTACTGATAATATATATGAGTAAATCTAAGACCTTGAAGTGATAAGCAAAAATGCTATCCAGAGGATGAATTCGAATGCTGGTTGATATGATTTTAGAATTCTGGTTGAGAATTGATGAGTTGATTTGGATTTTGATTGAAAGATGATGATTCCTGAATTCTGGGGTTGAAGGAAGATAAGTTGAACAAAGCCGCAATGAGGATGAATGGGACGAATCCCAGTGATGATGTTAGTAATTGGGATGACGATTATGACTTCAGCAAATCACTATGAGATTAGTGGATTGTGCTGACAGATTGCTGCTATTAACCTTTGATCCAGTGGATCTAATTAAGGGACGACAAATTGAGAACCTGCATAACTGTAATTCTCGTGGAGGAATGTTCAGATGAAATTCTCGGTCTGATGGACCATTATTGTGTTAAGGGTATGAATGATATGTTCTGAATAAATTATTCTCTAATAATGAGTTCTGTATGTTCTTCTTGTAGAAGGGATATTTATCCCAGGATTTTGTGTGGGTTGACCAGACTATAAGGGACCCCAGAATCAGTTGGATCTTAAGGTGAAAGAGATTATCCTCCAGCTACGAGATGAGAACATCTCGCATTTTTTAAGTGGGGTAGGATGTGAGATTCTTCCCTCCATCTTTTGAGGAGTAAAGGTATAAGAACCTCCCCTTTTATTATTGTAATTATTCCCCTCTCTGAAATAGGAGAAAGATCTTTTTTTACCCTATTTTGGCCTAGAGAGAGAAAATATCTAGAGAGAGGTAATCTAAAATTGAGATATCTTTGGATATAAAAATCCTCCTAGTGTCTAAAATGGTTTCCCCTGAAACAGAAGTTCAAAATGAACTTTCCAATGTGCATTAGGAATCAATTTTAAAAATGATATAAGGGACCTTAGTCTAAGGGTCTAGATTTTCAGAAATTTCTGGATTATGGTCCAATTAAGGTTCCTATGGGCCAATAGGATTAATCTAAGTGTTGGGATGAGATAAACCCAAAGAATAAAAGAAAATACCCAAAAATGAGTAAATGCTCACATAAGATGAAGAGTTGACTGAGTACAAGGTTTATTAGTTAAAAATTAAGAGATATTACTAAAAAAATGAGATATTTTGGAGAAATGATTAATTTTTGATACCTTGGTAAGGAGGGGGAGACCTTTGAGGTAGGCGCCTCCTTCACATGTGTGGAAAGGTTTTTTTAATTCAAAAAATTATGATATTTTTATCTCTCCTGTCTCCTAGATCAAACTGGGAGCTAAACTGGATCAAACTGGATCAAAATGGGAGCTAAACTGGTCCAAATCTTGTCCAAATTCAGCCAAACTGAAGTTGAAAAATTCTAGAACTTAGTTGGACTCAGTTAGTGACCTCCCTCACGTATAAATAGACCCTCATTCTTTTGTATTCTCATCTGTGAGCTACACCATGCCAGTATTACATTAAAATAATCATATTTTCTATTATCCCTTAAAAATCCTCTACTTTTGGGGAGCTTGGAGCTTCTCTCTCTCTTCAACAACTCTTGGAGCTTTCTTCTCAACTCACTAAACCAATTGATTGGTTGGGGGCTTCACTTTTAGATAAAGAAGGAAGCCAAACCTAGAGGTAAGAAGGAATTTCATGGTTTTTGTTAATATTCTCAAATGATTTCACTTCTCAACCCCTCTTAAGCTTGAGAAGTTTCTAATTAGTTGTTTTTAATACAAATCAAGCTTTCTCTAAGAACTTTATTGATTAATCATAAAAAGTTAATCTTTATGCTATTTAGAATGCTTTTTATGTATATCTCTCTCTCCCAAAAGAATAGTCATTCCTATGGCTAATTCTTTAGAAAAAAAATGCTTCTCATTGATAAATTCCTAATTCAAAACCAAACTCTAAGCTTGTTAAGCTAGAGGTTAAGAAAATAGTATTTTTATGCTTTTATGTTAATAAAATTATGGTAAATTTATGATTTAATTTCATAATTTGGATTTAAGTTTAAGAATAGTTCTTCTATCATAATTGTATTACAAAGTCTTATTCTTTTTAGAAAAATTAAAATTTATCAGTAATAGCAACGAAGCTATGGTAAAATTTTTAGAAAATAATACATATCTTATTTTTATGCATAATGCTAAAAGAGGACTTTCTACCATATTCTAGGATTGGACATCCTGCTAAAAGAATGATTTTCATCAAATTCATGGGAAACAAAATTTTAGTGTTTATGCATAAATAATTAATTAAAGAAAAGAGAAATTTTTGGTAAATTTATTTTTATGTAAAAAGAGAAATTTTCATGATAATTGAGAATCAAGTAATTAAATGGTAAAAGAGTAATTTTTGGTAAATTTACTTTTATGCAAAAAGAGAAATTTTCATGATAATTGAGAATCAAGTAATTAAATGGTAAAAGAGTAATTTTTGGTAAATTTATTTTTATGCAAAAGAGAAATTTCCATGATATTTGAGAATCAAGTAATTAAATGGTAAAAGAGTAATTTTTGGTAAATTTATTTTTATGCAAAAAGAGAAATTCCCATGTTAATTGAGATCCAAGAAATTAAATGGTAAAAGAGAAAATTTTGGCATAATTCAAATTATGAGTATTTATCAAAAGTAAAATTTTGAGCATTATTAATTGAAAAATATAGGTAGAATTGATTTTTGTAAATCCCATGAATCTTTTATTAAAAAAGAAAAATATTGAATATATTTCAGTTGAGAAATTTGAGAAAGAATATGAAAATATCCATCGAGAAAAAGTACCTTTAATTAGGCCAAGCAATTGGCAGAAACTTAGAAAAGTCCTATCGGTATATCGAAAGTAGAAAACGAAACTAGATGTGAATGCAATGTGAATAGATATGAATGCGATGTGAATGTGATGTGAGTGGATGTGATGAGATGTGTAAATGGATGTGGATGTGGATGTGATGAGATGTGATGTGATGTAAATGGATGTGGTGGATGTGGATATGATGAGATGTGGATGGGATGTGATGTGATCTAAATGGATGTGGATTGGAATGTGATGTGATGTAAATAGATGTGGATGTGAATGTGATAAGATGTGAATGTAATGTGAGTGGATGTGATGAGATGTGATGTGATGTAAATGGATGTGGATGTGGATGTGATGAGATGTGATGTGATGTAAATGGATGTGGATGTGGATGGGATGTGATGTGATGTAAATGGATGTGGATGTGAATGTGAATGTGAATGTGATGAGATGTGGATGAGATGTGATGTGATGTAAACAAATGTGTAAGTGAATGTGATAAGATGTGAATAAGGTGTGATGATATGTGAAAGGATATGACATGATGTAAATGGATGAGAATGAGATGTGATGATATGTGAAAGGATGTGAATAAGGTGTGATGATATGTGAAAGGATATGACATGATGTAAATGGATGAGAATGAGATGTGATGATATGTGAAAGGATGTGATGTGATGTAAATGGATGAGAATGAGATGTGATGATATGTGAAAGGATGTGATGTGATATGAATGGATGAGAATGAGATGTGATGTGATAGATATGCATGTGACTGAATGGATGGATGTGGATGAATGTGATGAGATGTGAATGGATGTGATGAGATATGGATAGATGTGGATGTGATGTAATGTGGATGGAATGAATGAGATGTGATGTGGATAGATGTGGACGTGATGTAATGTGGATGGAATGAATTTGATGTGATATGGATGGAATGAATGGATGTGAGAAGAATAGATGTGGATGGAATATATGTGATGTGATGTGGATGCAATGAATGTGATGGATGTGAATGGGTGTGATGGATGTGAATGGGTGTGATGAGATGTGAATATGATATGATGAGATGCAAATGAATGTGAATATGATGTGATGAGACATGAATGAATGAGATGTGAATATGATATGATGAGATGCAAATGAATGTGAATATGATGTGATGAGATGCAAATGAATGTGAATATGATATGATGAGATGCAAATGAATGTGAATATGATGTGATGAGACGTGAATGGATGAGATGTGATGTGGATGGATGTGATGTGATGAGATGTGGATTTGAATGAATATAAATGGATGTGATGTGATGAGATGTGGATCTGATGTGATGTGGATCTGAATGAATATAAATGGATGTGATGTAATGTGAATGGATGGATGAGATGTAAGGTGGATGAATGTGATGTGATGTGGATCTAGGTAGATGTGAATGGATGAGATGTGATGTGAATTGATGTGGATCGGGTAGATGTGAATGGATGAGATGTGAATGAATGGATATGATATGATGTGAATGGATGTGATGTGGATATGGGTAGATGTGAATGGATGAGATATGTTGTGAATGGATGAGAGGTGATGTGATGTGGATCAGGGTAGATGTGAATGGATGAGATGTGATGTGAATGGATGTGATGTGGATATGGGTAGATGTGAATGGATGAGATATGATGATGAGGATAGATATGATGAGATGTAATATGATGTGATTGGATGAGAATGGATGAAGATGATGGGAATACATATGACTGGATGTGAAATAAGCAATGTGAGTTGATGTAGAAGAATATGGAATAACGAGAAATGATGTGGAACAATGTGGAAAGATGAGAGTTTGTTAGAAACTGTATTTATGAAGCCTGTTTTTAAATGACTGTTTTATGTCAAGAGTGCTGGGAAAGCATTTTTGACCATCTTGTGAATGAGGTCGTGAAGACCTAAGTGATAAAGTTGCAACAGCTGACGGAGAGTCAATGGAGGATGTCTCGCGTAGCAAGGTCGACCGAGGTCTTTACCAGCCTCGGTTTGATTTAAACGTAATACATGCACGTACATATGCCTCAATGTCTTTATGCATGCTTGGCCAAAAGAAATATCTCTTCCGGTACGGTGGATGAGGGACCAAGGAAGCGGCCTATGAGTAAAGCACTAGGTGACCTGTGAAGGAGCCTAGAGGGCAAGGTGTTACAGATATTTTCTGAACTCGGGCATGGATATGGTTGATTGTCCTTTTACTGGTCCTACGGATGAGTCCATGGCTCTCTTAAATGGATTTGTTGGTTAATCTTGCTGATCTTTCAATGGAGAGTCCATCTAGATTTTCTTATGTGATTATATTGCCGGGTACTATGAGCTAGGAACTATTGAAAAGGCCCCTGAATGAATAGGTGGTGAGCGTTCTGGTTGCCAATGATGCCATAGGTACACCGATGAAGGAATGATTGGAAATTAGAATTCAAGCTAGATATTTTGGAGGATTATGATCAGTGATACTATGGTTTCATTAAAAGATTGTTTTAAAGATAGCTGAATCTATGAAAAAGTCAATTTCATATTGGGTGTGTAAGTGGTGTGACTGTCTTGAACTTTGCTTGAAGCGCCGGCTAGGGGGCTTGGGAACTCTTTTCCCTGGTACCTAGGGTAAAACATAACCAAATTCCTAAATGGATCTTATCACTACAGTGGTTGTGGGCGGTTGGCTAACCCATGGGATTGGATGGGGTTAGGCTGGATTGATGGATCCCTAAAATAAGACTCAATTCTGTTAAGTTATGATAGTAGTTGAAGTAAATCCCGGATAATCCTTGTTCTATGGAAAGGAATCAACAACTGTGCCTCTTGATGAGGAAAAAAGCGTTGGACTCTATGATGTACTTGGATGCTATCAGAGATGCTTGACTGCTTACATGCTCTTCATGCTCGGTTGATGTACGGTCTTGGATACTTGATCACTGGTGTAGTTACATGCCTTCTGTGAGCATTGATGCTTGATTGCCTACCGACTTTTGTGCCAGTGGGAGAGGTTATGCCTATTGTCATTGGCCATACCTAGAGCTTGCGGGTCATATACTTGAGCTACTTGAGATTTGAGACTAGGATCTCACTGTGTATGAAGCTTAGTTCATGCTACTTGGTCCGTCTTGAATGCTTATGAGCTGATTTGGATCCGTCTTCATTGAGCAGACACCGACTTCTTTGACATACTTGGGTGTTGGTTCATGTATTTTGGCTGTCATATGCCTATGCTATGCCCACTTGATGCCGGTTTTGGATTTGGCAGTCATTGATCAACTTTGGATCTTCATTTGCTCACTGTTAGCTCTCTTTTACCTACTACTGCTGTAGGTTATTACAGCAAGCTGTTTACTTTGGACTAACATGCATTTATCATGCTGAATCACTTTCATTTGATGTACTTTCACTAGTACTTGGTGGACAGCAGCATTGATCACTTGTACCCTTGCTCGTTTGTCTTGATTTGGTGGCATTTTGGGCTGTTTACAACAGTATATACAGCAAGCAGTTTTGACAGTTTGCACTATTTCCAGCTTGCATTATGGCTATTTCTTCCACTGATAATGCTATATTCAACATCACTAAGTTGGATGGTACGAACTATGGCTATTGGAAAAGCCAAATATGGCAAGTGTTGGTGCAAAAATCACAAGTTAAACCACTAATATTGAGTGGGCAGTAGCCCACAACGATGACTAATGAGCAATGGCTTGAGATTGATGAATTGTGCAAGTCCACTATCATATTGTCTCTCACAGAATAGGTACACTACAATGTAGTTGAGGAACCGCAGAGTGCATGGGATCTTTGGGAGAAAATCAAGAACTTGTATGACAAGAAAAGTCCTGCTTCCCAGATGTACTGGTTAAAATAGCTTATGGATCTCCGCATGAAGGAGAATGTGACTATGTCTGCTCATTTGAGCCAGTTCCATGCTATCCTAAAACATTTGATCCAGTTCCATGCTCATTTGAGCCAATTCCATGCTATCCTAAAACATTTGGTTTTGCAGGGCATTGATTTTAAGGAGGATGTGACTCCCTTGTTCTTGCTTGGCACTCTTAATGACTCTTGGGATATCTTTCGTACTGCTTTGTGTGCTTCAGCTACTACACTTAAGCTATCAGTGATGTTGAGAGTGCTCTTCTTCAGGAAGAGAGAAACAGAAAGAATTTGGATGCCTCACGTGTCTCTCATGCATTGACAGCTAGAGGCAGGAATGATGGAAATGCAAAGAATGGTAGTGGCAGTAGCTGTGGACGGGATTCTCAGAGATCCCGCTCCTCCAAGTCTCGTGGGAAATCATGCAGTAAATCCCATGGGCAGGAATGCAAATGTTACATGACATCATTGTGGGAAAAAGGGCCACATTAGGCCACAATGTCATGAACTGCGCAATGAAAGGTGCAAAGAAAAGGGGAAAGAGAAAGTGCACGAGAAGTCCTCTGATCGCAGTATTGTACCTGCAAAGTCCAGTGTTAAGATTGAGGAAATTAATGTTATGCAGCCCGAGGACTCTGATGGAGATTATATTCTTGCAGCCTCTTCATGTGATGCCTCACAGATGACTGACACTCACTCTATGTATGCACAGTGTTGGCTTTTGGATTCGGGTGCGTCCTTCCATGTGATACCTTGTAGAGAGTGGTTTCATATACCACACTGTTCTTGGTTCTGTGCATCTTGGTGATGACAGGGTTCTTGATATTGTGGGCATAGGTGATGTTATGCTGCAGTTTCCCTTTGGCAACACTTTTATTATGCGTGATGTACGCCATGTACCTGCATTGACCCGCAGTCTTATGTCAGCTGGACAGCTTGATGATGCAGGATATCATGTGTCTTTTGGGGACTCTGCATGGCAGGCTTGTACTTGCAAGAGGTGCCAAGTCTGGCAGCCTCTACCCCTTGGTTGTATCTGGTTCTACTCTTGATCATGTTTTGTCTGTGGGTTCTATCCCACATGTATCTTTGTGGCATGCCTCTTTGCAGCACATGTCTCTTAAAGGCTTAGTGCTTTGCAGTACTTACTGCCTTTTGACTACTCGCATTTCGATTCATGCGATCATTGTTTATATGGCAGGCAGACTAGGAACTTGCATAGGAAGTCTGGTATGTCACGCATGGGTGAGCCATTGGATTGTTGGGGGTAAAGGCGCCTCCGCCTAGTTAACCATGTATTACTACACTGACAGTACCCGCACCTGCACACTACAGGCAACGGGCGCCCATCACTGTCACTTCATTCTTTATTCTTTCAGTGACATAAAGGAAGGCCGGTCACACATTGTTTTACTGTTGGAGTTCCCACATTTGGTGTCTCTCTCTCTCTTGCTCTTGCTCCATCCTGCCATAGCTCTCACCTCCGTGCTCTCTTGTTCGATCCTTCTCACCTCTCATAATTAGCATAGCTTTTCCAAAATTGGGCTTTTACAAAATTTAACCTTAGTCCAATGCTTTTAAAGCATCACATAAAAAATAAACCTTGTCCAACATATGTACAATGGGCCAAACCATACAAAATTAAATATTTAGAACACATGTGCTTGGCTAGATAATCTCGTCCAATGTCCACCTTGGTCATCTCGAACACATGATCTATACTCAACATAGTCCACAATGTTAGATCACAATTACTTTGGAATCACTCACAAAAATAATTATAACAAATGGAAATCATTCATTACCATGCTTCACACATAAACCATGCATCACACATAATTATTTGGATTCACTCCCATGATAAAATATTCTAAAAAATATCACTCCTATGATAGTCCTCCTGTTTGAGAAGAAAACCGTCCTTGGTTGTACTATTAGCACACACGGGTGATTAAACACATTAATTATTCCCACATTCGATTCCTCGTAATGTTTTCATATGCATCACACGTATTCACAAAGTATGTCATTATGTATTTAAGTGGATTCACTCCCACATATCCTCACATGCATCACACGTGTAAGTTGATCGGACTCACTCATGATCAAATTCCTACATTGGATTCACTCACAATGTTTTTATACGTATCACATGTATTCAAAAGTATACCACACGTCTCACATGTGTCATAGCTTTTTGGACTCACTCACAACCAACTAGGGTCACCCTTATTAAGAATTAATTCAAAAGAGTTGATTGGATTCACTTACAATCAAACTCGTACATTGGATTCACTCACAATGTTTTCATATGCGTCTCACGTATTCAAAAGTATACCACACGTCTTACATGTATCACAGCTGGTTGGACTCACTCACAACCAACTTAATCACACTTGGGTCACCCAAGATATTGTTATTCCTTATTGGATCACCCAAGAAATTAATTACCATAACATTCCCTCTTGTTCGGGTTGCAACTGATCTCAGTTACGTATAGTGAAGAGAGTTAGGATATAAATCCGTCATAGATAGAATTCCTCTCAACACCAGAGTGTGATAAGTTATCTATCACAGATAAATATCACTTAGATTATCCGTCTCGGACATCAACAGAGTATCCTTCACATACACCAGTACGAGTATCTTTCACAGATACTAACACAAGTATCTCTCTTACCAGACATCAACACAATTATCTTTCACATAGATACCTGGTTAATCTTATTTAAAAATAGAAAGTGAATAATTTGAAAAAAGTGTATTAAATAAGGTGTTAAAGTTTAAAGGTTAAATGTGAAATAATAATAAGTTACATACATTCTTTGGTGATCAGTCAAAAAATATATGTGCATCATTGTTAGTTTACTCAAGTCTTGATAGTGAATAGTCTAATATGTTTCGCGTATAGAAAGTACATATCAATCATTACACTATCTTGACCATTATATTTGAATTTAACTATATTTTGATAATAATAATAATAATAATAAAATTAAACAATGCATAAGTATGAGTTTTAGGCTTACCTCTCTAGAGGTAGAAATCATGGTTGGGAGTACCCTCTTGTTTAGGTTGGTCGCCTTTGTCTTCGTCTTGAACCACGTTCACGACTGCAACTTGATTCTTTTTCTTTTTGGGACACTCATACGCATAATGTCCTTCTTTGTCGCATCTGTAGCATGTAATCACATGTGATTTTTGATCTCCATTATTGGTCTTCTTTGTAGCTTCAGTACTCTTTCCATTCACTGGTGGACCATTGTGTTTCTTTGCTTTCTCTTTGTGTTGAAGCTTCTCAAAATGTGTAGATTGAGAAGACGAAAGAATATGCAAATCTGTCACTCTAGTATCCCTCGGAAATCCATTTTTCTTCTCGCAGTATGTTGTTAGAGAGATGGCATTGCTAAGAGAACGAGGATGAAACATGTTCACTTCTGCTCTAATAACTGGCTTGAGACCTGCTATGAACTTTCTACTTTGCTCTTTTTCACGCACTTTCTCTATAGCTTGAAGTTGCAATAAAGTTTGCCAAAATTTGTCAATATAGGCTGATATGTTCTCCTTTTTGAGCTATCTAAAAATATCCCATTGCTGTCTGGCTTTACTCTTATGTGACGGAGGTAAGAAATCCTTCTTGATCAGCTTCTTTTGGAAGTCTTTCCATGACTTTGGCTTGTGTTTGCCTTGTCTAATAACATTCCACCAAAGAGATGCACTACTTTTAGTAGCACATTTAACCTTATCCTTTTTCTCCAAAAAAATAATCATCAAGTTGGCTCAACCATGCGAGTATGACATGTGCATCCCTTTTGCCATCATAATCCTGAAAAGTAAAAGCCTTTTTGCTGATCTTGTGTTCCTTTTGAGGCTCTTGAGCTTTTAGAGTAGCTCGCACAGTTCTTTGAATAGGATTGTCGTCAGAATCCAAAGAATTAGATTCAGAATACGCATGCCTTCATTTCTTGCGAGTAAATCTCCGCTTGAAATCTTCTCTTTGCCTCTTCTCACTCAACAACTGAGCTTGAAGTGCATTTACTTGATCTTGGATGGTGGGTGGTTGTGGATAGATTGCCATTGCAAAAGAAACAAGTAAAATATTATGGAATTGCAGAAATAAAATAGAAAAGGTAGTAAACTTATCTGACTTTCGTGTCGTTGAAGTGCTTGAAGTTGATAGCGTCCCACGAAGAATAAGTATAATGATCCGGTATGTTTTGATGTTGACAATTCCAAAAGAGCTCGTTCAAAACTACTTCGAAAGATCTTCAGAAATATTACTCAGAAATAATGGTCAAAACCTTTGTTGCAGGAAGCTTTTAAACGAATATGAAGATTTTTTTTGAATTATGGCCCTTTCTCTCCTTTGAAACCTTCAAAAGTTTTTTTGAAATTAAGCTTGGATATATAAGCTTATTAATTAAACTTCTATATATATATATAATAATTATTAAAGATTAGTATAAAGCTTTGATAAATTTGCTCCAAGCCAATGACCTTTGAGTAAAAATTAATTTCTTGATTTTTCTTCAAATCTCCATGACCCAAATTCAATACTTGAATTTTTCGTGCTCTGATACCACTGTTAACAGGACCATGGTACATGGAGATCAGATTATTCCACAAATTAAATAATAAAAGAAATAAACCATAACATCATAGTATAAATCAAGAACATGAAAGATCAAAGAACACAAGACTGGGTGCAATCTCCCCCCCGACGTGTGTGGCTCCACCCCCACACGCGGTATTTAAATCATATTAATAAATTTAGCCCTTGGAGCCATAATTAGCATAGCTTTTCCAAAATTGGGCTTTTACAAAATTGAACCTTAGTCCAATGCTTTTAAAGCATCTCATAAAAAATAACCCTTGCCCAACATATGTACAATGGGCCAAACCATACAAAATTAAATATTTAGCACACGTGCTTGGCTAGATAATCTCGTCCAATGCCTACCTTGCTCGTCTTGAACTCATGATCTATACTTAACATACTCCACAATGTTAGATCATAATTACTTTGGAATCACTCACAAAATAATTATAACAAATGAAAATCATTCATTACCATGCTTCACACATGAACCATGCATCACACATAGTTATTTGGATTCAATCCCATGATAAAATATTCTAAAAAATCTCACTCCCGTGATAGGCTTAGCTACAGAAATCTAAGTCTACAAATTAACTAGAGAGGAACTATCATTAGACAAGCTCCCAATAATTTTAGGATGGCTTAACTACCCCGACATCTGCTCGATCCCAAATCCTCTTCTAGCTTGAGGGTACTAGGATCCTTGAGGAGCTGTAAAATGGTACCACAAAAAGCACCTCCTATGCACTAGTTTTAATAATAGTTCAAAGCTTTAACTTTTTTTAAAATCTTCACATCCTCTCTCACAAATCAAATTGTTGTGTAGAGATATGCACTAGTTATAACAATAATAATTCAAAGCTTTGACTTTTTTTAAAACATTCACATTCCCTCCCACAAATCAAATTATTGTTTAGAGATATGCCTCCAAAGGTTATTATGCATGCAAAGATGGCAAGGATAGGCCACAATGAAAGTGAGAGTGAGAATTGGGTAGGAATAAGGGAGAAATCAAGCGGATTAGTCCATCCCCCTCCCCCCTCTCTCTCTCTCTCTCTATATATATATATATATCTCTCTCTTGTGTTTATGATGTAATTTTTTTCTTTGAATTAGATATTAAGGTAAAATCTTTAGGTTATAATGCTCATGCATAGGCTATCTCATGTGTAATGCCTACTTATGAGAGTGATGTTGCCTCATATAATCTACATTGCTTTGGAGGGCTTATTGAACATTTTATCTCTTTTTAAATAAATTTGATACACACATTTGTACACTTATGGACTTTGCTTACATCATTGTAGTTATACACTTATGGACTTTGTTTATATCATTGATGGTGGGTGAGATCGTGTGCTAAAGAAGGTGAAGAGGTGATGACTCGTTAATGGGTGAGACGGTGTTCCAAAGGCAAAAGAGGGTGATGGGTGAGACGGTGCACCATAAAAGGGAAAAAGATGGTGATGGGTGAGATGGTGTGCCAAAAAGGGAAAAGATGGTGATGGTGAGATGGTGTGGCAAAAAGGGCAAGGAGGGTGATGGGTGAGGCGGTGCACCAAAAAGGTGAGACAGTGTGCCAAAAAGGGGGAAGTTGGTGATGGTGAGATGGTGCACCAAAAAAGGGCAAGGAGGGTGATGGGTGAGGTAGTGCACCAAAAAAGGTGAGACGGTGTGCCAAAAGGGGGAAGATGGTGATGGTGAGATGGTGAGCCAAAAAGGGCAAGGAGGGTGATGGGTGAGGTGGTGCACCAAAAAAGGGGAGACGGTGTGCCAAAAAGAGGGAAGATCATGATGGTGAGATGGTGCACCAAAAAGGGCCAGGAGGGTGATGGGTGAGGAACTGCACCAAAAAAGGTGATGGTGTGCCAAAAAGGGGGGAAGATATTAATGGTGAGAGTGCCAAAAAGGGCAAGGAGGGTGATGGGCGAGGTGGTGCACCAAAAAAGGTGCGATGGTGTGCCAAAGAAGGTGAAGATTTGATGACTCGGTGTGGCGGTGTGCCAACACACCAATGAAATTGGATGGGATGGCGGTGTACCAAAATTGTGAGGGTGGGTGGATGGGTGTGAGAAGATAATGGAAAGTGCTTAAAGCAAAATTTGGATGTGCAACAGAAGGACCACATGGGATAGAGCTTAAGAGGGTGGGTGATCAAGCAATTTTGGTGGTATGGAAGTTGAGACCAATAAAAAGCACACTTTTGGGGAAAAGCAGTGGTGGTGACTTGTTAAGAGGTATGACCATAATAGAGTTTGGCTATGGGGGTGACTTTAAAAAGATAAAAATGAAAATGACAATTTATAATCATGACATTGTGTTGTATATACAAGTATATTATTGCTCTATAAAAAAGTGTGACCAGTAGGGGCGAATTTTGAAGGGTGGGTTGAATGGGTTGGCCCAGCAATGTGAAGTGGATGGGTTAGGGGGAAGTGACCAAAGGGTGGAAAGAGGCATCATTGAAAAAAAAACGTGGTGAATAGATGGGTAGGGGGAAGTGACCAAAGGGTGGAAAGAGGCATGGGAGACGGTGAGCAACGTATCTTGGGAAGTGGAGGAAAGATGTAGTTGAGAAGAGAGGCCACTAACCCATGACTTACAGCAGTGTGAGGTGAAGATAAAGTGGCATAATCGAGGGACCTGAACATGGCTTTGAGGAATTGAGTAGTGAAGAGGAAAAATACGTGTTAACCATGTGATGGTGGAAAGCTGGAAAATAAACCCCATGACTTACAGCAGTGTGAGGTGAAGATAAAGTGGCATAATCGAGGGACCTGAACATGGCTTTGAGGAATTGAGTAGTGAAGAGGAAAAATACATGTGTTAACCATGTGATGGTGGAAAGCTGGAAATAAAAAAAGTAACGAAACAAAATGGCTTCTTTTTTGGGTAATAATGTTGTAGGCATAGCAAGGGGACGTTAGGAAAGAAAGTATGTGGCTTAAAAATAAACTAAACTATTGGACACCAAAGTTGAGAAGAAAGAAGGGAACATAAGGATAGTTTGGACTAGCTAAAGTAGGCTCACGATGGCCTTTGAGGGTCGAAATGGTAATTCTGTCGGTATAGCTTGACCCTGGATCCATTGACCAAGGGTCGGGGTTGACCATCCAAGATTTGCTAAATGATGAATGGTCCTTCCCATGGTGGGACTAACTTTTTGGCCTGCTTGAAGTACCGTGCCTAGCACACCAGTACTATTCACTTGTGCCAAAGTGTGGCTAATGTAAGTGATAGTCATTCCATGCTTTTTTTCTATTCTTCTCGGCCCAAAGTCTAGCCGACGTAAGTGACAGTCATGCCATGCGTTTCTTCTATTCTTCTTAGCCTAAAGTGCTTGGAGAGGCCCTTGCCCATGTTTCCTCCAAAACAGAGAGACAGAGGATTTTGGTTGTATGCATGGCCATGGGTTGAGTGAAGCAAATGGAACCTACCCGAAGTGATCCACTATTGAATTGAAAGGGGAGGCTGCTTCCAAGCCAAAAGCCGATTGGAATGGGTTGTGTTGAGTTGTGGCCTTATAAGCAGTGTGGTATGCCCAAAGGGTGCCAAGAAGAGCTTCTAGCCATTTGTTTGGGTGGTGGTGACACATATTTTTTAAAAGTTGGCACAAAAGTTTGTTGGTGCTTTCGGCCTAGCCATTGGCTCGGGGGTAGTAGGCACATGATTTTATATAGAAGATTTGGTAGTTGGCCAGATGGGTTGAGATGAGATTTTTGACAAAGTGAGATACTCCGATCGCTTGTGATTTTAAGAAGCGGACATCTAAACCTAGTCATAGAGAAGTAGTGCCACTGTTTGGGTGGTGCAGTCTTTTGTTGCTTGAGACTCCGCCCATTTTGTTGCATAATCTGTGGCCATGAGAAGGTAGCTACATATGTTAGGATGGGTAGTGGGTTTAATGGGTCGTCCAACAAAATCAATCCCCCCCTTTCAAGGGGTGACCATGCTAGAGAAATGTGGAGGTCATTATCAATACCTAAGGGTGTGCCTGGCTCTTCAAAGTCGATTCTAGAAACATGATCTTCCATGACATGATGTTTGCTTGGGTGAAGAAGAATCTCGAAGTCAAACTCCTGAAAAAGGAGGAGCCACCACCACACCCTCCTAGCCACTTGCATTATTTAAATGCATTATGGTTGGTGATCACAATGAAATGAACACCCAAAAGATAGTGTCAAATTTTTTGACATTCATAGATAATTGCCAGACCTTCCCACACTCAGTGGTGCTGTAATTCCTTTCTACAATATTGAGTAAGCGACTGTCATAATAGATTGGCCAGTCCATTTGATGTTCCTTGCTGGGCTGGGCCAAAACTGCACTAACAACAGTGTGGCTTGCATTTGTATGGAAATGAAAGATGACGAACCAATTAGGTGGGATGAGGATGGGAGCCTCAGTGAGCCATTTTTAGTATAAGAAAAAGCATTGGATTCTCTGGTTGACCATTGGAAGGGAGTGGAAGGGTGCAATAGATGGGTTAGTGGTAGGTCTATGTTAGCATACATCCCGTGATGAATCTTCTATGATAACTAGTGTGGCCGACAACACTTGAGTTCCTTTGGGAGACTGATGATAGGGGGCAACTTGTGGATGGCTACAAATTTTTCGAGGTCAGGTGCAAGGCCTTGTGTAGAGATGATGTGACCAAGTAGGGTACCTTGAACCACTAAAAAACGATACTTAAAAGGGTTAAGGTGCAGCTTGGATGACCAACATTTGGCAAATATTAAGGATAGTTGAAATAGGTGTTTAGCAAAGGCTTCTAGACAAGTGGATAAGTGAGTACCAGTGAAATTAGGAAAATCATCAATGAAAGCACAGAGGAAATTGAGGAGGCATTAGTGATAATGCGTTGAAATGTGGTTGGTGTGTTGCACAAACCAAAGGGCATCTTATTGTAAAAGTATGTGCCCCATTGTGTAACATAGGCTATTTTTGCTTGGTCATCTGGGTGTATTGCCACTTGGTTGTAGCGAACTCAACCCATCCATGAAGCTGTGGAGATTGTGACTGCATTCTCGAGAACCCTATCCATGAAAGGGAGAGGAAACCCATCTTTGATTGTTGCTGTATTAAGAGAATGGAAATAAACACACACTTGAATCTTATTGGTTTTCTTTTTTGGGGGTGATGACCATTGGGGAGAGCCACTCTGAGTTTTCCACTAGAGACATTATATTGGTGGATTCCATATTTTCCAATTCCACCTTGACCGCCACTGCATACTGTGGATTGAGCTTGTAAGCACATCCCCTAAGTGGCTTTGTACCTTCTTGGAGAGGAATGGTGTGAACCCCAATGTCTGCCAGCACACCATCTAGATCCTTGTAGGTCCAAGAGAACACATCTTTGAAGGAATGAAAAAAAGAGGTGGCTTGGTCCAAGAAGAGGGTGGGGTGATCCCACAACCAAGATGCTAGCAGCAACATGATGGGACAAGAATCTTCAAAAGTACCAAGATTATATTCCTGCACTGGATCTTGGCATGCTAGAATGGGTAGAGGTTCACCTGTATCTACTACTTTATAGAAGGCAGCTGGGTCATGAGCAAGGTGTGGATCAAGTGAAAAGCCCCTATATTGCTCTTGTTTCCATGAAGCCCTATGGGCGGATGACATGCTCATCTAGGGAATCAAAGTGTTGTTGGCACCAGAGAGAGGAGTGGAACTATCGTCCTTGGTTGGATGGGCAGAGAATGGGTGATTGTTAAACTTCTTGCCCCAATGCCAGTTCATAGTTGGTTCCCTTAGGCCAACCACTTCATTTTTTTCTGAGGGTTCTAGTGGAGGGGGAAACTCAGAAATTTCCACCATGTAGCATGTGAATTCCTGAGTAGATTCCAACCAATCCAATAGCTCTAACTCCTCTCCATAGGCACTATGCCTTTAGTTAGTGTCAGTATGGATAGTGTGGATGTCAACGTAGCCCCTTGCATGCCTTGGTCTAGTCCCTCCTCCAACTTGGATTCCTTAGAGCCCTGTTCTATTGAGGAAGGTATAACTTATCTCTCCCCCAATCATGCAGTACACCTACACCTCTTAACTAGGGTCTACCAATGAGTAAGGAGTAAGCACCTTTGACTGTTGTTGGAAGTCTGATAACCACGAAATCAAGTAAGGTGGTATCCTAAATTTGTACGGTGATTCCTTCCACCAACACAAGGGGTGTTCACTTTACACTAGTCCGCCATGCGGACATAGAAGTTGGCCGGATGAGTGATCTGAAGTCCAACTACATGGAGTGTAGATTCAAGCATCAAGTTGACACTTGATCCACCATGTACTATTGCACCAGGAAAAGAGGTGCCATTAATTTTCATAGTGAGCCGAGGACTTCAGTAATTTGTGAGAGAGGCACTGGATGAACCAACTCCCATGCACCTTGCAAATTTGCTTGCCCACCACTATGAGATTCTATTGATGCCTCTCCCTCCATTTGGTTGAGAAGTAAACCCAGTTGTTGCTGCTAGCAATGTGGTTAATTTCCAACAATTGGTAGATTGACACCCCAGCTTGAGTTTCTTGAAGGAGAGTCCCCATCGAGAAAGTTGATGATTTTGTGTCGCGAGCAGAAGTGGGCCAATTGGCACAGGTGTATCCCACCATTTGGGAGAAGCATCTTGTAGCTCTTTGAAGGCTTCCAAAAAATGTGTGATCCACCAAGTTGTGAATAGGCAAAGAGGTTTCCCCTTGCTCTTCAACTCATGGTTATGTTCCCCCCATGGTCTTGAATTGGGGATGGGTGAGAGCTGCAGTGGTGAGGTGCTTAGGTTGTGTTGAGGAGAGTGGTGAAGGGGTTACACCCAAGGAAGAAGAGGGTATGGTGAGGGTGTTTAGTGCTTCATTCTCTATTGAGATTAGATTGAATGGGCATGAAAAGCTAATGAGTTTTTCATGTCAAAGAAAAATTTGTTGGTTTTTCATGGTCATGAAAAAGAATTTCCTGGCATGAAAATATGTAAATTTTTTAGTTTTGATTTGGATGATTGGAATGATGCACACTGAAGTCCTTTGATGTTAAATGATGATTTTCATATCAAACCTATCCTTAATCATATTATATTGAGTTTTTTACGGACATGAAAAATAAGTCCTTAAGTTTTTTTACGGGCATGAAAAACTAAGATTGCTTCGAGATAAGGATAAGATTTCCTTAAAGAAGGTTTCTAATTTTACCAAGGTAATCTTTGAAATTATGGCCTATTTTTTTGGAGTCTTAAAGAGTGAAAAAAATAAACTTTTATGAGTGTGAAAAACTATCTGACGTGAAAGATCAGGTTTGTTTTTTTGATGATTTGATGACATTAATGAGTGTTTTTCATGTCTAAAGCTTTTAGTTTGAGTCCTTTTAGCATAAATTTTACAACTCTCTTATCAATGGGACTCAATTGAGCCACATATTTTTTTTGAAAAATTTGATGATTTCTAAACAAAGTCAAAAAGCCTAAAACTTGCAATTTCATGGTGTCAAAAATCAGGGATCTAAACAAGAAAATATGCATAGAAATGTTTGGTTCCCTTTACTATAGGTTACCCAAGTACTCAGAACCCCAAACAACACATAAAAACATAAAAATAACCGAATTTCTCACAAAGCTCAAAACTCTATCCTCTTCTCAACCAACACAACACTGCTTAGAAATAGTGGCTATGGAAAAATATGCTTGTACAAGGGAGCGGAGGCTCTAAAGAATGTGAATGAAGCAAGAATGTCTCCCCGATAGTGGTGCCAAAAATGTTATGGCCCTTCTTTGCCCTCTTAAAGGACTTAACCATTCAAAAAGATTTGTACAAACAAGTAAAAATAGTCGTGGGGTACTTACCTCACCTCTATGCTTTGGTCTCTTTAAGCCATCCAAGCCTAATTAGTGGTGGCTACTAACTTCTCTCTTTATTGTTCTCTCTTCCTCTCTGACCATAGAGGAAGTTGCTTCACCTCGCCATAAGGACTCACTCTCCTTTCATTTCTACTCTCTCTCTCTCTCACAACAGAGCAGTTATGAACACAAGGACTCACTCTCCTCTCATTTCTATTCTCTCTCACATAACAAAGCGTAGATATGAAAATGTGCCAAGTAACAATTTGCCACAAGGACTCACTCTTCTCTCACTATCTACTCTCTCTCACTTAAAGAGTGGATAGGAACATGTGCTAAACAACAATTGAGTTTTCTCTCATGATCTACTTTCTCTCACATAAAGAGCGGATAGGAACATGTGCTAAACAACAATCGAGTCTTTATTCTTAACTCTCTCTCCTTCCACACACAACAATTGATTCTCTACTCTTAACTCTCTCTCTTTCCACACACAAAAAGAAGCAAAGAACAAGTAGATAATCGGAGAATACATTTAGCACAAAGGGGGATTGTGCCCATTCATTATGAAATAATGTCTTATACACAAAACTAGTCCTTATTTGCACTTGGGCACCGCCCAAAACTCTTAACCTAACTAAATGGGTTTGGGTGTGGCTAGATTTCTCATAAATTGATACAACTTTATATTTATAGTGCCTTTGCATGACACTTATTCTTCACTTTGATATGTGGTAGAGAGAATCTAGTTAACCCAAAATGGGGTTAACAATCTTAAATCTTGAGTCTTGATTTCCTCTTTGATTGTTGATAAGCTCGACAATAAGAGGAGACAAAACAACATCATGCAATCTTATATGCTTTAGGTCTATTTTCTATGGTAGTGTGGTTAAAAGTGGAGGAAAAGAGAAGCAAAAATCAACATGATTATATTCTCATGAAAGAAGATTAGTATCGAGATGCATCTTAAAACACAATAAGTCCATTTAGCTGGGCTCACCTAGATGGTCGATTAGTTGGTTCAAAGTGATTTAATATGGGATCAACTAGATAGCCAACTAGTTGATTTCAAAGTGATTTAGTTGGCCCACCAACTTGGGCCAAGGCGTTGGTTCAAAGTGATTTAATATCATATTTAATGATTATTTATTTCCATCTTAAACATGATTATTTGTCAGGAAAGTGGGCCAAGCCATATAGCTAGAAAAATAACTGATATCATCTTTAACACATCATTAGTTATGTGTATAACTTCTTGGGTACCAAACAATGATTAAATCTTCTACAGTAATTTAAACCTGATAACACCATCCAAAAAGCCATCTCAAAACATGTCTTATGTGGGTATCATCTGGCAACTAACATGGGACAACCATTGTTAACCTAATCATTTTGAGTACACAAATGTCTTTCTTAGGGTTTGTCATCACTAATCATGTTAGAGGCTACACTATTGTGGTAAGGGCCGGAGGTGGTTTGTTGGGTCTAGTTATTCCTCCCTCTTCTAGTTAACACAAAAAAGGAATGCTACAATTGGTGAATTCATCACAAGACTACTATTACTCCTACTCCTACTCCTATGATCAACTCTCTCATTTCTTCTTTTATCTAGACTAAATGCCAACTATTAATATCATCCATGGAAATTTTATAAAGTGTGCATAATCTCATTTAGTTCCTTGTCTATAAGAGAAGAAAAACTAATTACCTTGAGCCCTTTGTCAGTTCAAACGCGTGTGATATAAACGAGATGAGATAGGTAGAGGGAAAGTTGGCATGAAATTTGGTAGGAGACTCCATAGGGGACTTGATGGAAGACATGTCAAGAAACTTGGCAGGAGACTTTGTAGGGTGGCTTATGGCCAACTCAATGGGAGACTTAGTAAGGGACTCTATAAAAGACTTGGTAAGAGACTTTGTAGGGTGGCTTATGGCCAACTCAATGGGAGACTTAGCAAGGGTGGCTTATGGCCAACTCAATGGGAGACTTAGCAAGGGACTCTATAAAAGACTTGGTAAGAGACTTTTTAATGGAACATTTTAGGACATGACTCCTAGGCATTGGGCAAGTTGATAAAGGCATGGTGTGCCATCAATTAGACCAATTTGTGAAAATCAAAATTTTGCTACTCTACTCTCTACCAAGCATCCATCACCAAGGATATTCTTCCTTATGTGTCCATAATACCTTAATGAAAATCTCAATGAGATATTTTTTGCACATTGGGACTCATACTTACAAACTCAAAATCCCACATCAATCCATATACTTTCTCAAATCTTCAATCTATGAGTCCAATGGGAAAGAAATATCTCAGTGAGATAGTTCTTTCCCATTGGGACTCATACTTGCAAATTCAAAATCCCACATCAATCCATAAACTTTATCACATATTCAATCTATGCTAGTCTCCTACTAGCTTCCCATTGAAAGCTTTCCTTACACTCAATGCAAGGATTTCAAGCGAGCTAGCTTCCCATCCAAAGCTTCCTTACACTCATTTGCAAGGATTTCAAGTGAGAGGGTTTTCCTTAGCTGAATCTTTATGCATGTCTACCACACAAAACATAGACTTTAATCCCAAGCCATAGAGATTTTCTCTTTCTAACTTAAACTAGAAAAGGCTCATTGGAGAGCTCGAGGACTTGAAAATTCCATAATTCCTACAAATCAATGAAAGTGTACCAAAATATAGTGTAACAAAAAATAACAACAAGAGGGAAAGCTCTGAAAGTAAATGTAAGCATGAAATATTAAGAAATTGACACCTTGTAGATGTAGTTAACTCACTTATACCTTTTATAGACACCTTATAGATGTCCTTAACTCATAACTCACTTATAACTTTATTCATTAACACTATCAAGGAAAAAGTGTTAGCCTAGACACATTAACATGCATATCCTTATGCCATTGTGGACTTTATAATTTTCTACAATAGTAATGGTTTTCTTGCCAACTTTCTCAAAGAATGACAAGTAGTTGGCTTGCCTATTCCCTTTATGATGGTGGGTAGGGTTAACATCACTCCTTCACATATAATCCTGTGGATGTGAAATTAGGGATGCAAGCCAAGTGCTCTTGGTGCTTCCTCCTCTTCTTGTTACTTCCTTCTTATATCTATGATGTTGACAAGGAAAGGAGTTATACAAATATGTTGACAAGGAAATTAGGGATGCAAGCCAAGTGCTCTTGGTGCTTCCTCCTCTTCTTGTTACTTCCTTCTTATATTTATGATATTGGCAAGGAAAGGAGTTATACAAATATGTTGATCTTTCGAGGGACAAGACAATGCCCGATGTAGAAGCTCATAGTTTTAGTCCATTACGTTGTAATAAAAATCTCAAAACAACAATGGAAAATCTGTGAAGGTTGTGAGCATGGAAATAGAGATATTGAATGGTGAGATGAGGGGTTATTGTGTCATTTGGATTGACTAGAGGCCATAAACCTCTTCTTCATCAACTTTCATTAGCACTCTTTAAGTGCATGAAATAGATGACAATTGAGTACCATTGCCCATATAGAAGGATACAATGCATAAAAAAGTAGGTGTCAATGAAAGTGACAACAATTACCTCTTTGATTACCATTGCCCATATAGAAGGATACAATGCATAAAAAAGTAGGTGTCAATGAAAGTGACAACAATTACCTCTTTGATTACCAATACAAAAGAGGTACTTGTCAATGGAAGTGACAAGTACCTCTTTGATTGCAGATGGGAGTGACAAGTACCTCTTTGATTGCAGATACAAAAGAGTGACAAGTACCTCTTTGATTACAGATACAAAAGGCACAAACAATTAAAATCCTTTGATCAAATGGCAAATTTCTTCTAGGTTTTGTAATATAGACGTAGCAATATCTTGTCTCAATTTGGATTACTTGGGGTGTGACCTCCATGAACATGATGAGCTTGCACACAAAGCGATAATGAATCCCAATGTAAGCTTGCACACAAAGTGATAATGAATCGCAATGTAGATTTCGAGCAATGGGTTTACACATTAATCTCCTCAACATGATCTAGCACCCACATGTCGAAAGACATATCAACATTGTGGGAAAATAGATTGCACCTACTAGTGGGAAAGGTGGAATAAACAATGCTTTCCATTATGTCATCTTGCACTACTAGAGGGCGAAGACGTATTGGTGGCCAAATATGGAGTGGAGTGTAAGGCAGTGGAACCTCCTCTTGAAGGGCCCCCTTGAAGGGGAACTTAAAGTGGACAAGGCTGACAAGGTGATAACATTACTTGCACTGGCTCATCCTCTTGCCCATGATGTATACAGCTGTGGGAGCGAGGTGCTCGTTCTAATTCATAGTAGTTGCCACTTTCTCGTGCACCTCTTGTGTGACCTAATGCGAGGGAGTCTCTCTTGAGAAACTTGTTAATATGGACATCAAGGGAGATGGATTTGTGATCAACTACCTCCGTGCAATTTTTCACCACTTGGAAGAAATGTTCTTCTTTATCAAAAAGTATATTGTATAGTAAATAGTGGTGGCATTAGTTTAGCATAGAGAATTGGTTGACTTGATTTTTCTTTTGAACCTCTTCTGCCTCTCTTTCTCAAAAGGGTATATTGTTGCTTATGAATGCATTAAGTTTTTGAATTATTTCTTATGCTATGATTGGACACTTGTGGAGCCACTACAATTGGCAAGATTTTTCCTTCTTTAACGGATCTATTCGATTGACCACAATAGTAAGGACTTCTTTGAATTAGAATGTATGCTCTTTGGCCTTTCTTATTAAGCCCTTGATTGAGATTGAAATCTTGAGAATACTAGTCTACGTTCCCTTTTAAGCACACTAATCTCCTTTGAGTACCTGTTGATTGTGAGGTTATATAGGTATTTCTCCATGTCCTCATCTTCTTTAACATCTTCTATCACTATGTCTTGGTAATGAGCTTCTTCTGCACTTGTTATACCTCACAATGTGCCTCTTGCATGTACTATGCCTCCAAGTACTCATTAAGCCAAGAGTTTTCTTGGCATTTTTGTGATTAGGAGTGACACCCACTCCAAAATACGAAAAAAATTAGGGATTATTTTTAGCCCAAGGGCTATTTTAGAGGAGTCTTTGATATTGTCGGGCTATTTCACTAGAAACGTTTTTTAAAGAAGAGATTGCCCAACATTTTCTAGTTTTTAGTGAATTTTGGAAACAAATTCGCCAAAAGTACACTACACTCTTCCATATAAGATGTAAAATTTCAAAGATTCACCCAAGTTTCTAAAGTTTTAGGTTCATATATAAAAACATTTGCCAACCCAACTACTGCTATTTTATTGGTGTCTTAAACTACTACCTTGCTCCAAAAACATTGCCTACTATAAGCTCTAATTGTGTGGAAGTTATTTTGTAATCTTGTTCATGTATCATTTGCATTTGGTAGCATTCAAGCGTATAAAAAAATCAACAAAGACAACCATTAAACATCCAATCACTCACATAGACTCCTTTAATTAGGATTAGAAACATTAAACACCTCCAAACAAGTCCAAGAGACCAAGAAAACTAGGCGTTGAAGACATATTGTTTCAAATCCAGAAGAAGAAAGAGTAAAAGAAGCAAGCACTTGAGCTTAAAAGAAAATCTCAAAGGGAGGCTAAAGTTAGAGAAGAGAGGCTTTGTGGACAAACCTATCTTGAAGTCAGCATGTCATCAATTTGAGCTTGTGCATGGGCCTAACTTTTTGTATTTAGGGTGGCCACATGGTGCTTGCAAATTTTGAAGAAGATGATATTATTGGATGGAGAAGTTTGTGAATTCCCATCCAAGTTGTGCTTGGGCTTGCATTCCCAAGAAATGGAGATTGGAACATGTGCTCAATTGGAGCATGCTCTATGTTGTTTTTTTCACCCTAAGAAATTATTTGGCACGAAACTCCCATTTTCACTATTCCAAAGAGCAAGAACTAATCTTTTGCTTAGAGACTATTACAATGTGGGGGATGAAAAAATCATTCTTCTAGTGGTGCTCCTAATGCCCTAAATTTATAAAAATAGAAACAAGGAGTGAGGCTATATGTTGGAAATGCCCCCCTCCCCATTTCTTCCCTTATCAAAGAAATACATAAATATCTGAAAACAGAGGTGTTAATGTCATGCATAATGATGACATGTGTTCTCCATATCATGTATACCAACAAATATACCAATCATAATTTGTGAGAAACACACCTTGAAGTATAATAATGTTGGATAGAATGCACTATCCCCATGTATTTGACCTCACCGTTGTTTGCCTGTGAGAATTGTGTGTCATTAAAAAAATCATTGCACCTAATAATAAATAAAAACTAGTGGATGTGCTGGCATGATAGATATAGAAAATTCGCAAAAAAAAATGGATGCTGCTAAGATAGATGTAGAAAATTCGCAATTTTTTGAATGTAATATTAGTAAAAGAGTGTGCATATTTCTTGTAATTCTTCAAATATTGTTTGGCCAATATAGTGCATCAGTGGAGCTATGTTTTAATCACTTGCAGATTGATCAGCCTATTGAACCCAACCATGGGTGGTTGCCACATGACACTAACTGTGCCAAAAAGGGCAATGTCCAAAAGCTACCAAGTAATCATGTTCATCCATACACAAGGATTAAGAAGGCTGCTTAAAGCATGCTATTGCAAAAGACTTCTGAAGAGCCCCACCAGTTTTCTCCTGATTTGCAGGTTGCAAGGGGCAAATCAAATAGATGAAATAAGTGTCCATGTAATTGTGAATCAGTGTTTCTTCTGCCACTATGATATTTGATATGCTGATCAAGTGAGTTTAGCTGCTGCTAATCCTTGCTGTTTGCACCTGCTCTGGTGCTTTGACTTACTCATGCTTCAAGAACTTCTTGAGACAACCAAAATAATTGTAAAAAGCAAGCCCGCTTAGTAGGATTGTGGTGCCGACTAAAAAACGTGGATGCAGAGAAGCTGTGGCACCAACATATGGGAGAGGGAGAGTGAACATGTAGATTGAAATCGGCACTGCATTCACCCCAAAAAAAGAAGAGAATCACACATCCCTGTAGGAGGGACTAACTATATCCAGATATGACTCTAGTTCAAGCTGCAATTTCAAGTACATTAGATACACCTGAGTTTTATGAGATTCAAGCTTTTAGAAAGACTTGCTCTATTGATTACGACCAGGCCTGCCGACCGGCATTGACCTGGTATCAAAAGAGGAACTCTATTGATTCTCAAAAGAAAATATTAATTCACTTTCTAGAGCTTTTTTCAGGTGCATCAATCGTCTCAAGGACGAGTACCGATTCCGTTTTGCCAACAAGGTGTCACTCGGTTGGGAGAAAATAGGGTGCCTTTCTCTTCGGATTGGACACCAGTCTTCCACCTGCAATCTTTTGCGGATGCTGTCAAGCTTGCCCAACACATGGAAATCAAGTACCCATGAACTGCAAAATCTTGTGCATTGAAGAACAAACATGAGCAGCAGGGAACCCGGAAGAGGGTGGCTAGAAGAGCGCAGCAAGGAAGAAGGTCGAAAATTGGGTGAAGAAGAGGGAGTGGGTGCCTGGAAAGAGAGGGAGGAAAAAGAGGGATCTGCTAACGGGTGGGGAGAAGAATGCAAAGGCAGTCAGCTGGTCAATAAATAGGGTGGGGAAAGGAGAGCAGGAAGCTGGGCAGAAAGGAAGGGGAAGGGGGGCAGCAGGATGCGGAGGCAGGGGCACAAAGTAAAGGGAGGGCACGGAAAGTGCGTGCAAGAAGGGATGTGAGAAGAAGGGATGGGGTGGTCAGGGGGTGTGCATAGGGAGGGCATGAGCATGCAGGAGAGCAAAGGAGGGTGTGGGCTGCTACCCGGGGAGCTCTTGCTCTCATTTTTGGGGCAATGCCTGCAAAACTGCTGCAGCAAACTGCCTAGCAGTGGACAGCCAAGTAAAAATCTGCATTGTGCATGCACCCTAGAAGGTGTGCAACACTTGTTTGACCATTCAGAAAGGTTAAAAAGACTGGTTTTTCCAGTGGAAGCCTCTGGAAAAGGTTACTGGCTGCAACAAGTTTCCAGCCATACTACTGGTCCGGTAGAGGGAGACCAGCAGCGTTTTCCTAAAATGCAGCAAATAGAGGTCTCCAAGGAGGATTAATGAAAGCATCAGGATGCTGCCCAATAGTGAGCCAACCATCTTGGAGGAAGTATTAGTAGATCTGAACTGGAGGGGGGCCATGGAGTCAAGTATGACTCAATTTTGAGAAACCACACTTAAGAGCTTGTGGATCATCATCCAAAACGGAAGGTTCTTGGCACCAAGTGGGTTTGGAAGGATAGGTACAAGTCTGATGGTACGTTGGATAAGTACAAGAGAGGCTTGTGGCAAAAGGTTTGCACAGGTCGAAGGGTTTGACTTTTAAGAGACAGTTGTCTCCACAACTAGATTGACCACTTCACAAAGTACTAGCCTTGGCCACTCATGGGAAGTGGCTGGTATTGCAAATGGATGTTTAGTCAGCATTTCTAAATGGCCATCTCAAGGAGGAGGTTTACATGGCGCAGCCACCTGGGTTTGAGATACCCGATTCAGAAAACAAAGTGTGAAAAATCCTGAAGGCATTGTACGGGCTGAAACAGGCCCCTCGGACATGGTACCAACAGATAGATGCTTTCTTTGTAAGTAGTGGTCTTTCTAAAAGTCCATCAGATGCAAATTTGAATATTTTCTTTGAGTAGGGCAGGTACATGGTCATTGTTTAATATGTAGACGACCTCATTATGATGGGAAACCATGAAGAGAAGATCTGACATACACAAGAGATGTTGAGTTCAAAGTTTGAAATGATAGACCTTGGGCTAATGGATTTCTATTTAATGAGGTTTGGCATAAGTTAGATGGAATCTTTATTTTTCAGCAAAAGTATGCACGAGAAATTCTGAAGGAATTTAGCATGCCCGAGTGCAAGTCAGTGGGTTATACCCATGGAGGTTCATGTGAAGCTTTTTGTGGAAGATGCTTCTCCACTTGTGGATATGAAGGCGTACAAGAAGTTGGTGGGGAGTTTGATCTTTCTGTGCAATATGCAGCTTGATATCAGCTTTGCAATTGGTGTCCTTAGCAGGTTCTCAAATCAGCCCTGAGAGAAGCTCTGGAAGGTAGGGATGAGGGTGTTAAAGTACATCAAAGATACCATTGGGTATGGCATCACTTACAAATGAGGAAACTCAACTCGATTTTGTGACTTAGATTGGGTAGGAGATCGTGATAGGGATTTTTTAACCTTAGATTGGGCAGGAGATTGTCATAGCAAGATATTTGTTTCTGGTTACCATTTTCTTATTGGTTTTGGAATTACATCCTAGACCAACAATAAGCAGCCTACAATGGCACTTTCTTCTACAGAGGAGTGTTGCTGTGTGACAATCAAAGTTTCATGGCGATTGCCAAGAACCCAGTGTTTCATGCTCGCACGAAGCACATTGAGATACAATATCATTATGTGCGTGAACTTATCATGGATGAAGAGGTGGAGCTTGTCTACTGCCCAACGACAGAGAATTGTGTAGATATTTTCACAGAGGCTCTTGGGAAAGATTTACTGGAGTACCATCTTCATCGACTAGGCGTTGGGTGGTTATTGAGGGGGGGGGGGGGGGTGTTGAAAAAGCATTTGCTCAATGCTTCACCCTCATGTTGTTAATGTGGGTGATAGATGTGCTCTATTTTGTAAGGCCCCCTTTATGAGGAATAGTCATTGTGGTTAGCACTTGGGCGCTCGGCAGTTCCCAGTTTGGACACTAGATGATGGCCAAGTGTGGCCAAATGGTTAGGAGATGGCTTATGTAGACTTGGCACGTTGCCAAGTAGGATGTCTGCTTGTGCGGCCTATGTGACCGCATTAGTGAGTGCTCGACAACAAATTGAGAACACATTGTTCTCGGGTTGTAGGGCATGTTTGAGGGTCCACCTCCCATCTCATGAGCTAGTCAACTGGCTCTCCCCTGGCTGTGTACAGCACAGCAGCAGTCCTCTCTTTCTGCAAACTGGCTGTACAGCTGCTGGGTCTTCTATCTCTTCCGCTTTGTTGTGGCAAAGGCTGACTGACCAGCAACAGTGCCCAAATATCCATCTTGTGCTCACCTTCAAATTGGTGGTTGCGCCGTGTGGTGTCTATTTTCTCTTGGTTACCTACAGGGCTGATTCGGGACTGTTTTGAGAAAGATTTTGGACAGCTTTCGGGACTGATTTGTCTTTGGTTCTGGAAAGAGATCTGGGTCTGAAACTTGTTTATGCTTTGTGGAAGGTTGCTCAGTATAGCTGTGGAAAATCTGGTGCTATGTGCACCCTTGCCTTGAGTTCTTGTAAAGCTTCTTCTGAATAAAGAAATTCCTACGGAGGGCCGGCCGTTCCAGCTCAGTGTGCTATCTTTATATTGTTGTGGCTTCCTGCTATGTTATAGTTTGTTTGCATATTGAAGTGTTTATCTTCTCTTTTGGGTCCCCGATCGGTTACAGATGTCTTTGCACATGTCTCTGACTACTTCCTTTACACACTGGTATATTCGGGCAAGACTAGTATTCTACACCATTGTCATTCATTTTTTCTTACTAGTACTCAACCCGTGCATTGCTGCGGTATGTAAAAGACATTAAGAAGTGAAACGCAGGAATGGAAGTCAAAATACAAAGGGTCAATCGAAGGGATTTTTTCCTCTTATTTTTTAGAAATCCATGATTTCTCTTTTCTCTCCTCTCCTTGTGCCTTGGTTGTCCATGGTTAATATGTAATAGACGTTGGTTTTTGGAGATTAAGAGGGAGGCTGTTGACAAAATATGTTTTATATGTTGGTTCTCCTTCTTTTCCCGCCACATGCATCTGTTGGGGTAAAGGCGTTATGCCCACCCTTATAGTGTGTACAAGCCCATAAGTTATAGTACATAGTACACTTAGTACTTTTAATGTACTAAGTGCACTATGTGTACTAAGTGCAATATACATGTGTGATAGGGGAGTCACACACTCATGCTTTTCATGAGTTGACTTATCCCCACAACTCTCTCTCTCTCTCCCTTGCTTCTCTGTGTATATCTCCCATGAATGAACTCTAAACCCTAATTCAGGTTCCTTCTCCCATCAACTGGTATCAGAGCATGGTCGCCTGCTGAATCTCTCTTGGAGCTGGTCGCCTGCTGAATCTCTGACAGAACTGCCTGTATTTTTCTGGTCTCTGCCCAGCCAGTAGGCGTGGGCTGGCTCAACTGCTGCCCAGCCATCAGCGTGGGCTGCTCCAGCTGCCCAGCAGCCAAGCGAGGACTGCCCAGCAGCCAGGCTGGCTGCCCAGCAGCCACGAGCACAGGCGCCTACAACAACTGGCGCAAGGACAGTCAACGCAGCATTGGAGCGAAGACTCGTTGGGCATCTGAGCATTGGAGCGAAGACTCGTTGGGCAGCCACTACTGCGCTGAACACAGGCGAAGGCAGGTGAACGAACACGCGTGCTGACTTCTCTTACTGTCGAGTCTTCGACGACGTGGAGGGCACGCCATGCTACCTCGCTCCCCTTTGCCACGTATTCGCCTTTCGCCTGGCTGCGAACCGAGATAGCCTCGCCGCTTCCAAGCCCCAGAGCTTGTCCGCCCGTGACTCGCTCACGGAGAGTCTGAAGAGGGACGCCGCCCATGTACAGGCAATTAATCAGCGCCTTCAGGTGGCCATAATGGGCAGCAACACTGCAGAGTGGAAACCTCTGAATGAGTCCGTTACGAGCCAGGTCATGGCGGAGGATTTTAGCAGCCCCATTGTGTCGTTGTCCCTGAGATGCTTGAGCAGGTCTCCCCCCTCGCACAGCTCCATCACCACGACTACAAGCGTGTAGCGCTGGGCGTAGATGCGCTAGGCGAAGGCTATTGCCTACCTGCACAACAAGCAGCATCATCATTACCCCTTTTCCTCCAACAACAAAAATTTAGCCTGCAAATTGCAACAGAAATCAGAAATCAAAGGTATTTTGCTTCAATTTTGGATTTTCCTTGTCAAATCAAGCAATTGAGCAGGTACAGGTGCCCAATTGCTCAATTTTTGAGCAAAATTGGCAAAATTGGGTGACATTGGTCACAATCAGGATAAATTTGCAGGAAATTGGTCAAATCAGGATCAATTTGCAGGAAATTGGATGTCGAAATTTGGGGCTTTTGATGTAATTGTGCAATTAAGCACTCATACATGCTGTATGATGTAAAAAATCGCACATTTGGGCAAAATTGCAGCAAATTGCAGTGCAAATCAAGGGGCTTTTGTGCCGATTTGGTTGATTTGCATGCCGGCAATCGCATTTGATGCTGTGGATAATGTGCTGATGCCTTACAAGCACTCAATGTGCCTGTAAATCAAAGGGCTTTCATGTATTTGATGTATATGTGGCCAGGGGGAAGCATCGTGAACACACAGGATGCCTTCATGTGCGTCAATGTACCATGCATGATCAGAAATTGATCTCAAATCAAGGGGCTTTTCAAGTTTGTATGCTTGTTGAGCTTGGCAAAGCAGCAGGCAAGACATTTATGCCTTGAATCCTCAGAAATCAGCTTGCAGTCAAGGGGCTTTTGCCCAATTTCTGTTCGGAACTGTTGTATGCAGTATACAGGACTGTAAAAGTCTGATTTTCACTCATTTGGACAGCCAGGAGAGCATTTATTGCTATTGTACCTGCTGGTACAGATTTGGTACAGATTTGTACATGTTTTGGCATGGCTGTACACTGTTTTGAGTGATCAAAAGGTTCAAATTCAGCTGCTGAAATTGCCGGTACAGGTTTGGTACATCATTGGTGAGCACTTGGTACTGCTGTACAGTACTTTGGAAGGGCAAAAGAGCACATTTAAGGTGCTGTCCAAAATCTGCAGCAACCAGATTTTGGTGTTTTCATCACAAAAAGTGGGAGAAAAGTTGCATTCTTGCTTCCGCAGTGGGAGATAAAGCTTGGGAGAACATTCGTGAGCACTTTGTGTGCTTTGGGTGCAGTGTTTGCACATCTTGGGTGCAGTGTTTGCACATTTGCAGGGAGTCAGGCATTAAAGGTTGCATATTGTTATGGCAACCACAGGTGAGAGCTCTTCATTGCTTCACATCAAAAAGCTTGAAGGCTCGCATAACTATGATATTTGGCAAACCCAGTGCTACAATGTGTTGCTCCAGAAAAAGCAGCACAAGCCTATCAAAGAAAGGGGTGTGATGCCCGCTTCTCTTACAGCTGAAGAGTGGGAAGATATGGATGAGCTAGCAAGATCTACTATCATGTTGTCTGTGTCAGACTCATTACTTTTCAGCATTCGTGAAGAGAAGACAGCTTGGGGAATGTGGCAGAGATTGCAGGACTTGTATGCCCAACAAAGTGCCTCAAGCAAAGTGTATTGGTTGAAGAAACTCATAGGCCTTCAGATGAAGGAAGGGGCTTCTATGACAGCCCATCTCAATGAGTTTAATGGTATTGTCAGCCAGGTCATCAATCAAAAGTTGGCGATGGACGATGAGTTCAAAGCCACTTTTTTGTTATGCACTTTGCCAGAGAGTTGGGACACATTCAGGACAGCCACTAGCAATTCGAATGCTATGCTGTCATATGCAGATGTTGAGGGTGCTCTTCTTCAAGAAGAGATGAACAGGAAAAACAACTCTGTTGGCAAGTCTAATGCAATGAATGCACGTGGGAGATCCCAACAAAGGGGGAAAAGCCAAGAAAGGGGAAGGAGCAAATCTCGCTCGAAAAAGGATTTGGAATGCCATTATTGTGGCAAGAAGGGACACATCAAAAAACAATGCTACAAATGGAAAAATGATCAAAAAGAAAAGGGAAAAGGCAAAGACAAAGAGAAAGATGAAGCCAAAGATGTAAAGCCAAAGGGCAAAAGTGGAGTCAAGATCGAAGAAATCAATGTGTCACATGCAGGTGGCAGTGAGGATGAGGTCCTCTTTACGTCTTCACTTGATGCCCATTCACTTCTTACAGGTGGTCATGGTATGCACTCATGGATCATTGATTCAGGTGCCTCCTTTCATGTCACAGGTTGCAGAGACTTGTTTGTCAGGTACACTGCTGGCAATGAAGGAGTGGTTTATTTGGGTGATAACCATGCATGCAAGATACTTGGCAGAGGTGATGTGAGGCTTGTATTTTCAGATGGCTCACAGCTTATGCTCCATGATGTCAGGCATGTGCCTGAGATCAAGAAGAATCTGCTTTCTACTGGACAGCTTGATGATGCTGATTATGTTACCACATTTGGTAGTGGAAAGTGGAAGATTAGTAAGGGCTCACTGGTTGTTGCCAGAGGCTCTAAGGTGGACACTCTTTATTTCATGCATGCAGGTGTTTGTCACCATGCTAATGTAAATGCAACCGAGCTGCCGGAAATCTCTATGTGGCATAGCCGGTTGGGACACATGAGTGTCAAAGGAATGGAGCAATTGTCTCGTTTGGGTTACTTGCCTTCTCTAAAGTTTTCAAGTTTTCAGTTTTGTGAGCATTGTATATATGGTAGGCAACTACAGTGCCCCCACAAGAAAGCTCTTGGACAGAAAGATGCTCAGTTAGAGCTTGTGCATACAGATGTATGTGAGATGCCTCAGCTTTCTTTGGGAGGGGCAAAATACTTTGTGTCTTTTATTGATGATGCCACACGCAAGGTGTGGGTTTATCCTCTTCGTTTGAAGAGTGATACATTCTCAGTGTTTGAGAAGTTTGTTGCTCTTGTTGAGAATCAAACTGGCAAAACACTGAAGGCTTTGCGTTCCGACAATGGTGGAGAGTATACGTCCAAACAGTTTCAGGACTTTTGTGATGCTAAAGGCATCAAGAGGGAGCTCTCTACTCCTTATGATCCTCCACAAAACGGGACAGCAGAGAGGATGAACAGGACCATACAGGAGAAGGTCCGTTCTATGTTGTCACATGCTGCATTACCTCATGGTTTTTGGGCTGAAGCTGTTATGACAGCCGTTCACCTTATAAACAGGTCACCTAACACGAGGCTTGGTGGGAAAGTGCCAGAAGAAGTATGGACAGGGAAGCCTCCGTCATACAAGCACTTGAGAGTGTTTGGTTGCGTTGCGTACGTGCACATACGCAGGGAAATGCGCACCAAACTTGATCCCAAGTCTCACAAATGCATATTCCTAGGATATGGTGACAGAGGTGAAATGGGGTATAGACTTTGGGATCCCATGAATAAAAAGATCATACGCAGCAATGATGTCATTTTTGATGAAACATGCATGTATAAGGAGCCTGCAAGGCAACAGGAGCCTGGCAGAGTCATCTTTGATGATGATGGACATCATGGACAACAACAAAGGGCTGTAAATCAGCCATTACAGCAGGAAAACCAGCCCTTAAATGGTGCTGAAAATGGTCCAAATGGACAGCCAGAGATGGCAGAAGATATCCCTATGGATATACCACAGTTAGAGGAGATACCGGGCATGATTTTTCAGCCTTATGGCATGGAACAGGAGCCACCAATGGGTGATATGCAGGCTGGACAGCAACCTGCAAATGATGGTCATTGGGTACGGAGGTCCACTAGACCCTCCAGAGTCCCTGACAGGTTTGTTCCAGGGGTTGACTATTTGATGCTAACTGACTGTGGGGAGCCCTCATGTTATAAAGAGGCTTTACAGAGGGCAGACAAAGCTCTATGGGAGCGTGCCATGAAGTCAGAGATGGATTCTCTGCACAAAAATGGAACTTGGAAGTTGGTGCCTTTGCCTGCAGGCAAGAAGGTTTTGCCATGCAAGTGGGTATACAGGCTCAAAGTTGCATCAGATGCTAAGCCAAGATACAAAGCCAGGTTAGTGGCTAAGGGCTTCAAGCAGGAATATGGTGTGGACTTTGAGGAGATCTTCTCTCCAGTGGTCAAAATGACCACACTTAGAGCTGTGTTGGCTTTGGTTGCGCATGATGATCTGGACTTGATTCAGATGGATGTGAAGACTGCTTTTCTTCACGGTGATCTCCATGAGGAGATATATATGCAGCAGCCAGAGGGTTATGCAGTGAGTGGAAAGGAGAAGCTTGTATGCAAGCTGAAAAAGAGTCTTTATGGGCTCAAACAGGCACCACGAGAATGGTATCATAAATTTGATACATTCATGAAATCACAAAAATTCAGGAGAAGTGACATAGATCACTGCTTGTACACCAAAAAAGCTTTGGATGGCAGTCTATTGATTCTCATTTTGTATGTTGATGATATGTTGATTGCTGGGAAATCTCGTAAAGAGATGGATGCCTTGAAGCAGAGGCTGCATCAAACCTTTGATATGAAGGATTTGGGTGATGCAAATCACATCTTGGGTATGCGGATACTTCGGGACAGAAATCAGCATGTGTTGTATTTGTCTCAGAAGGAATACATTGGCAAAGTCTTGCAGAGGTTCAATATGGACGGGGGGAAGAAAGCTAGTACTCCTTTGCCTCCATATGTGAAACTCAGTGCTATGGACAGCCCACAGTCAGATAGAGACAGGGCTGATATGGCCAAGATTCCGTATGCTTCAGCTTGTGGCAGTCTCATGTATGCCATGGTTGCTACTAGACCGGACATTGCATTTGCAGTGGGAGTGGTTTCTAGATACATGGCCAACCCTGGCAAGAAGCATTGGGAAGCAGTGAAAGGTGTCATGAGATACCTGAAGGGCACACAGGATTTGTGCATTTGCTTTGGCAAACAGGATGCATTAGTGCATGGTTACACGGATTCGGATTATGCCGGTCATCCAGATAACCGGAAGTCTACTACCGGTTATGTATTTACATTCACAGGAGGTGCTGTGTCATGGATATCCAGGATGCAGAAGTGCACAGCCTTATCTACTACAGAGGCCGAGTATATTGCAGCCACAGAGGCTTGCAAGGAGGCATTATGGCTATCTCGGTTAGTGGTTGATTTGGGTTATACAGGGGATATTCCATTGTTGCATTGTGACAGTCAGAGTGCCATTCAGTTGGCAAAGAACCCTGTTTTTCATGCAAAGACGAAGCATGTGGATGTGAAGTATCACTTCATCAGAGAGGTGATAGAGAACAAGCAAATTCAGCTTGTTAAGATTCATACGGATGACAACCCGGCTGATCTGTTGACGAAGAGTTTGCCTCCGGAGCGGTTTGCTCATTGCAGACACTTGATGGGCATTGGATGAGGCCATTTTCAGCCTTGATATGGCCTTGTATATTATCATGTACATGCTGATTTTTTCTTTTCCTTTACTTAAGGGCACTTTGCCTTTAAGTGGGAGGTTGTTGGGGTAAAGGCGTTATGCCCACCCTTATAGTGTGTACAAGCCCATAAGTTATAGTACATAGTACACTTAGTACTTTTAATGTACTAAGTGCACTATGTGTACTAAGTGCAATATACATGTGTGATAGGGGAGTCACACACTCATGCTTTTCATGAGTTGACTTATCCCCACAACTCTCTCTCTCTCTCCCTTGCTTCTCTGTGTATATCTCCCATGAATGAACTCTAAACCCTAATTCAGGTTCCTTCTCCCATCAGCATCAAGTATTCCATCTTTTGACAGTATTGTTGCAGCCTTGATAAATCATATATATTTTTTTTAATGGGAAAAAGATCCTTCAAATTAGTTAAAGAAAAAACAGCCATAAAGGGCTAAATACAAACTCGCCTCATTTAAGGGCGGGAATCAAATGATCATGAGAAGAAGAGATGCTTCTCCTCCGGCTGGCCACTCTCTGTAGGTTCCCCACATCTCCTGCAAGGAAAGCTGCTGTGTTGTTAGCAAACTCTGAGTCCAGCAGCTCCTCCTGCGTGCGGAGGAGACACAATCCCTAAAGCCCAGTCTCCTAAGTGGAGAGAAAACTACTCATGGCCTCGACGACGAATAGGAAGAGGTAAGGTGCCAACGTTGGCCCTATGAGGAATGCCATGTATGGGGTACCAATGCTTCATAAATAACCTAGCAACATCCTTGGTAGTAACGTTGGCCCTGCAAGGAATAAACATAACAAACCTGCTAAAACGATCAACAATCGTTAAACACTGCGTATTATGCTTACCCGGACTAGGAGGTAGATTCGTCACAAAATCCATAGAGATATCCTGAAAAGGTCCTTTGGGAATTGGCAATAGTTGTAATAACCCTACTTTTTTCCTGTAGGGAGTTTTTACCTTCTGACAAATCAAACAGTATTGCACATCTGTAAACACGTCTCGTCTCATTCTTGGCCAATAAAATTGTCTCGCTAACTTCTCCAAGGTCCTTTGAGAATTGGCAATGGTTGTAACAACCCTAATTTCTTCCCACGGGGAGCTTTTACCTTCTGACAAATCAATCAGTAGTGCACATGTGTAAACACGTCTTGCCTCATTCTTGGCCGATAAAACTCTCTCTAGCTTCTCCAAATCTTTGGTTCTGTTCCTTCTTTATCTGGTTTCTCTCCTCAGGATTAGCTCTGAGGTTAATCAGTGCATGTCTTGCACATGACAATGGATAAGAGTTGCCTGAAATTGTTTCAAGACACGCAAGCGACCTTTGTAGAAAAGCCAACCATCGTGTATCAAGAAGTGGCAGTCTTGTGGCATCCAATGCCTGTTCCCACTGAGTAGTACCGAATTCCACATACTTGTGCTTCATCTCGTCTAGTCTTGTACCAATGAGATTCATCCGTATAGATTGGATGTGGGACACGGTTCCTTTCCTGCTCACAGAGTTGGCCTTGCTTGAAGGGTACTTGATCATTCCACCAAATTGTTGGAAAATCTTGCTTCAGTGGTACTGTCGGTCACTCCAATTTGCACTTGGCATCATATGAAGCCAACATAGAGCTTGGTGATCTGTGTGAACCTCAAAATCGCACCCATAGAGGAAGTTCTTCCAATGCTTTAGGGCCTGTATCACCACGAGGAGCTCCTGATCATAGACCGAGTAGTTATTTTTGGCTAGAATCAACTTATGGGACATGCAACCGACTACATGCCCATTCTGCTGCTGCAAGACCTCGCATTAGTGATCACCTAGAATGGGTCATTCCATGAGGTTAGTGCTAAACAAGGAGCCTCAGATAATGCAACCTTCAGGTCCTTGAAAGCCTGTAATCCACAAGAGGTCGTGTGAATATGTTGCCTCCGAGTCTTGACACCTTTTGAGCACAACAGAGAGCTGCTGAGATGTCAATTGTCAATGTGAGTGGAGTATGCTTGGCAAATGCCCACAAACGATTGAATATCCTATGCAGTTTCTGGGATCTCCCGATTTAGGATTTCTGCCACCTTTGTGGGATCTAATCCAATGCCTTCAGCACTAATTATGTATCCAAGGTAATGAATCTCATATACATAAAACTCCAATTTTTTCTCATTGACATACAACTCATTGCTTTCCAATTTCATCACTTTCTCTACGTGAATGTCGTCTTGCTCTTCCGTAGGTCAAAAAATCAGTATGTCATCCAAGAAGATGAAGATACACTTGCCGATTAAGTCCCTGAACACATGCATCATCATGCGATTAAATGTAGCTAGGGTGTTTGACAAATCGAAGGGCATGACCACAAACTTGTAGTGGGCCCGTTCAGTTCAGAATGCGGTTTTGGGAATGTCCCCGTCCAAAATTCGTACCTGATGATACCCACTTTTTAGGTCAATCTTCGAAAACACCTTAACTCCATTCAATCTCTCTAATATGTAGTCCATCGGAGGCATTGGGAACTTGCTTTTGACTATTAGCTTATTGAGAGCACGATAGTCTACGCAAAGTCAGGAGAGTCCATTCTTCTTTTTGACCAAAAGGATCGGGGCTGTGAATGGAGACACACTAGAGTGTATGAAACCTGATTATAGCAACTCTTGGAGTTGGCGGTCCAACTCTGTTTCCATGGCCTTGCTAAGGAAATATGGAAACTTGCTCGGGGGTTCGAAACCTAGGAGGAGTTCAATTTTGGTGGTCCTCTAGTCTAGATGGGGGAAGCTTAGGGGGGAGGTTGTCCCAACCAAAGATCGTTTGGAACCGGTCACGTAGGGCCTTGTACTTCTCCGAAGCACTAGCAAATGTTTGGGTGGTTTGAACACAGATCACCACACATTGTGCACCTTTCTGAATCTCTCGTTTAGCCTAGATATGGCTAATGACCGGAAAGTTAGGTTTTCCTGGCTCAAATTTTATGACCACGGGAACCTTGTACACATTTCGGGTAATCCGGAAAGTGTGTTGCTCCTAGTGAATGTCTGGGGTAAACTTGTGGATCCCTAAGATAATGTATGCACCTACAAGAGGGGCCACCATAAAATCTCGCATGAATTATGTACCCTGCATGACTAACTTAGCACGATGAGCTTCAAACTTGATGCTCATTGTCATGCCTGTGCTAAATCCCTCCACTTGCTTACCTACCAAAGTCAACGGGAAATGAGCACGCTGAGCGGTGTGTTCCATGTCCTCCATATTGCCGCTGTCAAATAGGAGGCCAACTCTTTGGCCACCTATGAGAAGCATCTCCCCTCCTCCTTATATTGTGCTCCTCAGGGCTGAGCTTACCACCTGTCTTGCCGGCTTGAGCCTTTGGTCTGGAGTAAGGTGATGTGCATTATTCGAGTTCTTGGAGCCGGAGGTCGATAAGGTAGTCATAATCCCTATCAATGAAGATCCATATGGTGATCTAAAGAGGTTACTTTCAAGGGAAGGAAGAAAAAAGAAAACACCTGAGGAATTTGCTAAAGAGGTCAAAACAAAGGATGGTTAAGCAAAAGTAAAAAGGATGGTTAAAGAACTGGCTCTATAGCTACCAAAACCGCTTGCTGATAAAAGCACCATTCCACCTCTGCAGAAACAACCAGCCTTGCCATAACAATCTCTACCTAATGAAGAAGATGATGAATTTGAAAAGCAAAGGATAAACTGGCAAGACAGGATTGACAGAGGTAACAGAAAAATTGCACAAGCTCGCTGAGCCAGAATCTTAAAAGAAGAAGCAGCCAGATTAGAGGCAGAAGCAGCGAAGGAACAAGAAGAGATGGAACAATATGAACATGTCTTACCAGAACCACAAGGAGGAACCATCAATAGATTTGAAGAGATCAACCAGCATGAGATCACAGGCTTGTAGAAATGCCTATTATTTCTGTATCCTCCAAGCTAAGACTAAGGGAATTCTACATCGATGCTATGATATACAGCGCTGCAAGTATGTCGCTCATCAAAAGAGGGGTCTTTTCACTAAATTTTACGCTCACAGCCCCAGAATCGGTAGGATGTACATAGGGGTCAGGCCAGAAGACTAGGGAATTCTACATCGATGCTATGATATACAGCACTGCAAGTATGTCGCTCATCAAAAGAGGGGTCTTTTCACTAAATTTTTGCGCTCACAGCCCCAGAATCGGTAGGATGTACATAGGGGTCAGGCAAGCAGACATTCCTCACAAAATACTTCAACATCCTCCTAAGGGTTGAAGGCAGACACTTCAAAGCTAGGTTGTTTGGGAACAACACCCAGTCTCAGGATATCTTGCTGGGTTGTGCAACGTTGCAAAACCTTTACCCTATAATGGTGAATTTGCACAAAGTCTACTTTACAGTTGAAGGCCAGAGAATTGCTACTAGAAGAAAAGCCAGGTATGCCAGCATACTATCATCTCTACAGATCAAGTATCCCCCCAAGGATGTCAATTTAGCCAGGCTCCATCTGGAAGAAGAAAAGACTAAAGTAGCACCTCAACTCAATGAACTACTTGGAGAAATTAAGAAAAACTGCAGTGAGAAATCATTGCCATACTGGGACATAGCCAAATTTGAAGTCACGTTGCCAAACCATTGCCATACTGGGACAGCCAAATTTGAAGTCACGCTGCCTGAGACACCAAACACCAACCCTACCAAGGCTTCACATCCAGGAATGAATCCTGAAGTGATAGTGGATTGTAAGAAGGAAATAGAGGAACTTCTAGAAAAAGGAGTGATTGAGCCGTCTACATCAGATTGGGCGTGTCTGGGGCCGGCATTCTATTTACAAAGCATTCCAAGCTCAAAAGAGGCAAGAAGAGCTTAATAATTGACTACAGAACTTTTAATGCACAACTGAAAGACGTCAAGCATCCTATCCCAAACTAGAAAGAGCTAATTTCCTTGATCAAGTATGCTAGGGTGTTTACTGTCTGTGATTTGAAAAGTGGATTTTGGCAATTTAAGATTGCTAAGGAGCATAGGTACAAAACAGGGCTTGTTGCGCCTCAAAAGGACATTATCAATGGATCTCCATGCCGTTCGTCCTGAAGAATACTCCATCAGAATTCCATAAGAAGATAGATATGATGTTTTGAGAATTCAGGGAATTTATAATTGCTTATATTGATGATAAAATGATATTCTCAGTAACTCTTCAAGATCATATAAGACACTTAAAGAAGTTTGTGGGAATATTAGAAAATGGGGGCTGAAATTTTTCTACATTTTATCCCCTTGAATGACTCCCCCCCACACCCAAAAAAAAAGCACCGATAACTGGGACAGCTTATTTACCTGCAAGGGTTGAACAGAGAGAAGAAACCACTGCAGATGACATCTTCAAAAGTGAGAGAAGCGAAATATTGAATGCCAAGTTCACCACCACGTAACTGAATGTCAGCAGTGTTGCTCCAGAACATTCTGCAGGCAAAAAAAAAACTCAATTCATTAAGCAAAATGAAGCTTGGCATCATAGGATGATCTTGCTTGCATGAAAAGATTTTCAATAGTAATTTAAAGGCCACAAAATTTTATATTACAAAACCCCAAAAGCACTCCCTTCTTAAACACAGTAAGTAGTGGGCACAAATAAAATGAAAAAAGCGGTAAACCCCAACAGAGCTCCCTTCTTATACACAGTACGTAGTAGGAACAAATAAAATGAAAAATGCAGTCCTTCTTATACACAGTAAGTAGTAGGCAAAAATAAAAATAAAAAGCAGATGTGAATTTCAGTACCTCTACTCATGGAGCCAATATTAAACAAGCAACCTGCTCCATCTGTCATGTAGCCGCGTAGCTCACTGAATGGAATTCCCCGCAATCGCGACAGAAAGGGTAACATTAAAAGAACAAAAATAGCCTGCAAATCGAGTGAGGTAAGGAGAGTCATCGAAAGCAAACAGATGACACCACAGCTTATGCAAATCCCTAGTGATACAGTTTTTCTATCTGCAAGAGATATGCATGGCATGCTAATGCAGGAAGTCTCATTTGATTTAAAAATGGGGGCTTGTAAAGGATACTTCTCATTACACATGCCGTACCTGAAAGGCTGACCCAAAAGAGTTCACAACAAAGATATCCACTGAACTACCCTGAGCAAATATAAATCCATTGACTTGATCAGATATAGCAACAGCTGTAATTAGCAAGGTAAATCATTGATCAACAGGTACAAAAGAGGACTAAAAGCAGACTCATGTAATAACACCTTCAAGTGCTTTGGAGCATCCCGGAACACAAATTCCTGTAGCCAACGATGTAATTTGAGTCAGAAAACAAAGAGAAAATTGATGGAAGTTTTAAGCCTGGGCTGCAAGAAACCTTTATCTTCTTTAATTTGGTTGATAAATTACCATGATTGACTTCAAAAATCTTCCATATCAAAGTCACTTGTAGATGGAAACCCACCAACAAACACACTTGTACCTTGACAACGGTTGAGCTAGCTTGAAAAGCACATGAAAAAATCATTAGCAATGGCCAGAAAGGACCCGTCTGATCAGCAGACGATCCCAATCCACTTCCACTCCTGCATACAAATATATACCTGTGTCAGTTTTCTTGATATAATACAATCTAAGATCTAAGAGGCTTACAACAACCAAGGGTTTGGCAACCCACTAGCCGCTTCTAGGCTAGACTAGATTTACACCCACACACTCAACATTCAATTACGTGAACACCCACTCATTTATTTAGGCCCCAGGCAGTATTAGCAATGCTGCTTTTATGGGATTATTGACAAACTCTCCTAAAGCCAACTGCTAGCCCTTTTTACACATTGCACAACCCATAGAGTATCGACACCTTGGAAAAAAAAGGTAACATGAAGAGGAAACTTCATATAAAAACTTACCCGGAAAGAGCAATAGCAACTCCAGCGAGAACCATTGTGCAACCCACAATTTGACTGAATGAATAACGTTTCTTCAAGAATACCATAGAAAGTACCAGTTGCCAGACTAAAAAAGTCTGCACAAACAGACCCAAGAATCTCAGCTTTTCTTGAGCTCAGGAAACTCAAGACATCCAAACATAGTTAAAAAATAAATGAATACAAATGTCATAAAATTAACACCTGTAACAAAATAGATATCGATGTCCCAGGCAGAACGGCTGCTTGTTTGAACCCAATCACACAAACAAACAAGTGTATAATGTTAACACATTAATAAAACTTGGGCCTTGTGCATATAAATTCCTACTTGGAAGATATATTTCTAAATCCAGGGCTTTATTGTACCTGCAGCTGCCATGCCTGAAGCAACACCAAGAGCCTCGAGGGCACCTGAAAGAACAAAATGCGACTTTGGAAGTTCCAACATCTCATCTGTCACAATACCCGCCTGGTATCGTATGTATAAAATAGAAAAGTAAACCAGAACATACCTGTGCACACCGCAATGATGCCAACAAATCACCCCCAGCAATGGCATACAAATCTTAGTTTTTAAAAGAAACCCACACTTTTCTCTCCGTGCCATTCAGTCCAAACTAAAGGCTTGCAGCATACATGGATCGGCAAACGTCTCAAGAGGACCATCTGAGCCCTCTCTCTCTCTCTCTCTGTCTCTTGCGCCCTTACTAGCCTACATGTTCAATAGAGCCATGTGTGAGGGATTCCCACCTTCCTGGTCCACTAGCACCATCACTCTCATCCTCAAAGCCGGAGATCCACTTGACCCCAATAACTCCAGGATGATCATGATTGGCCACACATTGGCCAAGTTATATATGGATCGGTGGTAGAGATAGAGCTGAGTTCCTTTGCAGAGAGACAAGGCTTCCAAAGGAGCTATTCTACCCTCGACCACATCTTCACCCTTTGAGCCATCATTAGCATGCCATCAGAGGATCTTTGTGGACTTCCACAAAGCTTTTGATACTGTTCCTCGGGCCAGAGTACTCCAGCGCCTACAGGACATTGGAGCTCCATCCAACATGATTTGGAGCATCATCACTCTTTATGAGTCAGTCACAGGATGGGTGAAAGCCCCAGTAGGGATGTCACAAGAGATCTCTAGTACTATTGGGGTGAAACAGGGCTGCCCTTCACCCACTCTCTTTGCCCTTTCAATGATGAGATCTCGACCTTCATTGACAGATTAGGCGGGCCAGGTGCTCTACTTGTAGGCATACTCATTCCCCTCCTCCTCTCTATGCAGATGACATTGTGCTCATGTCAGATTCAGCCTGGGGCTTCAGAGACACCTGGATGCTCTACAGGTTTTCTGTACACAGTGAGATCTCACTGTTAACCTTGGTAAAACCAAGGTCATGGTTTTCAGCACCTCCCACCCCTACACATCCAGATTGAGCTTCACGTATAGGGGAGCCCCAATGGAGATTGTGCCATCATATGTGTACCTCGGAGTTACTTTAAGTAGCCCCAGCTTTACCATGACCACAACAGCACACACTAGAGTGACACGGCGATATGCAGCTTTGGCCCTACTTGAGCGTCACTGCTTCCAGGCCCATTTCCAGGAGCCCAGGATGAAGGGTTGGTTCTTCGACACCCTCATCACACCAGCCTTGATGTATGGAGCACCTTTCTGGGGACCAGTTATATCAAAGCACGGTGGAGAGGCCCCAGGTCATGATGTTCTCTTGCATGCTTTGCAGCAAACCATCAGTCCCACATGCGATCATTCACACAGAGTTCACTGCAGCCCTGATGGTGGTGGCTGCAGTTTTTCAGACAGTCACCTACGTCCAGCGCATCAACACGATGAGCCCCCACAGATACCCGAGACTTGCCCTGGAGTCCTCAAGATAGTTTGCACTGGAGGGTGACACTGGAGCATGGTACGCCCGAGTTTCCACCTGATTCTCAGGACATGGGCTCCAGATGGACCACCTCCCGCCTCTAGTACGACAGTCTAGAGTCCCCTTTTCTCCAGCTCTCCACTATTCAGTTCAACCTCCTTAGTCTCCACATACACAGCATATGGATTGCACCTTCGGAGCTCCGACCGAAAATGCACTTCTACAATTTCCTTAGGCTCATAGAGGATGGCTTCATCCACCAGCCAGGCTACCTGGGTATTCACATGTCACTGTAAACACTATCATTTTGTCTTTCATGGATAATTCAGGGATTCCAAACAAGGATGATTCAGCTAGATGTGGGTGTTGTTGGGCCATCTAAAAAAAAGAGGAGAAACTCAATACTTAAATCTCTATTTAAATCAAGCTTAATGATAATTCTTAGCATAAGATGTGCGTAGTTCTTTATGATTTCAAAACCTTAGCTCTGATACTAGATGTGAGACCCCTACCCCCTACATCTAAATAAAATATCGTAGTAGAATTTAAACTGAGGTTAGAGTGCCTCACCTGAGGCCGGGTATCCTCACACCGCCTAAGGATGGAGACAGGGCGGGCAGAGCGCATATTCAGAGATGGAGAGCTCATACGGAGACCTCAGAAAGAGAGGATCTGCAGATTATGCCACATAGGGGTTGAGATAGAGGAGCACTACACTTGTCACTGCCCAGTGTACTAGGAGATCCATGGGAGGTACCGCTTGGGACTTTTCTTATTGGAGCTTCACAAACACAGAGATACACTCCTAAGAGAGTGTCGGCCACAACCACCACCCCTCCTTCCTTGCTAGCTGACCATCACCAATTTCTTTTTTTTTCCCGGGAAAAAGATGCTTCTATTAGTTACTGAAAAAAACCAGCCACAATGGGCTAAATACAACTACGAAGGGCTAGATACAAACTTGCCACCCGTACAAGGTGGGGATCAAATAATCAAAAGGAGAAAGATACACTTCCCCTATGTATGGCCGCTCTATGAGGGGAAGGCTATCTCATAGAGGAGGAGGGGGGGAATAACCACACTGGTGGTTTGTAGTGCCAAGTGGGATAACCACCTCTATCGGTGAGAAGGGACCAGGCCGCCAAAGCCTCAAGAAAGCTTCCTGCCGCGTTCGCATGCGGTCAGAGCTTCCCTGCAACTTCCCACACTGACCGCGGAGGGTATGAATGATGTTGAGCCAAATGCTCCTGATGGACTCCCTAGGCGGAGTGTGAGTACCCTCGATGGCTTCGCTGCATCTAGCTCGCCATATGTGCCAGGCTGCGATGCTAATGCAAATCTCCTATTTTTGACATGAGCCCGGATGCCAGTGGTCTCTAGATGGGGCAGTGTGACTGGTATTGCCGAAAATGCGGAAGTGAGAGACCCGAAGGACTAGTCCCCCACCATCCTCCTCGTAAGCCCTGACTTGATTACAAATTCAAACCTTTTCCCTATAAATAGGATCATTAGGCATTCATTAGGATCATCATTCAACGATCAAGAGGATCCATAGGCAACAACAAGGACACCGTGGTGGCTCAGCAAGTCCGATTGCAAGTAGAGGGCTGTAAGGATCTTTGGTATGCATCATGAAGTTGTGAATCAGCAAGATCATTGTAAATATAGCATGTTTTGGTAATATAAAGTAGATTAGGTAGATTAGGGAGCAAGGACACATGGTGCATTTTATTAGTAATTTTTTTTTTTTTTTTTTTGGGGGGGGGGGGGGGTGTGATGATGGTGGTGTTTTGGGGCACAGCACAATGTGTGAGGCTTTTTACTCATTTTACTAGTAAAAAATGTTACTTTATGAGATAAGACGTCAATATTACACTGTATACCAGACTGATACCTGCATTATTATTCACATTTTTCAATTAAACAATATTCTTTGAGAAATTAGAATAAATGAATAAATAAATTGATCAAACAAACATTAGAGTGCTCTGGTACATTTTATTTACAAATTTATTGTCTTTTTAAAAATTGAAAGAAAAAAAAGAGAGGAAATGGAACTATATGAGATTAAATATTAACTAATTTTTAAAATAAGCAATAAAAATAAATACATAATTACCCAAATGTGTTGATCAATGCAAGGAAGAATGGATACTCCTTGAGGGGCACCAGGGCCATCTTGTAGAGAACTTTGTTGGCGACAGCAAAGATGATGGTGCTGCCAGCTCCACTAGCAATCTGCAAATCCCTTCGGGACAAACAAACCCCTCCTAATCTCAGCAATCCCCCTTCCACAGTCTCACTGTAGGAGGCGCTTGAACCAGACGCCAGAAACAAGCCCTTCTTTGACCTAGATTGCTGAAAATCTAGTTTTTTCCTGTGCAGAGGGGGAAATTTCGGGGTTTCTCTGTGCAGAGAGGAGATATTTAGGATTTCCCTGTGCAGATGCGGAGAATTTAGGGTTTTTCTGTGCAAAGGAGAGTTTTTTAGCGCTCCTCCGTTCAGCAAGGGCACCATAGCTACAGAACTGCGAAATTCCTTCTTCTGCAGATACAAAGTTTTCCATGGAAACCATCTCGTTGATATGTCGACTGATTGATGATGATAAATTGGATGAAATGGTAGTCTGTTTTTCTTGGTGCAGGCAGCAGCAAATTCTTCTTGCGATGGATGCACAGAGAAGAACTGTTGCTTGGCAAAGCAAGCCATGGCTATGGCGTTGAAGTAAGTTCAAAAGAATTTGATCCGGTTTCTGACTTAAATCAACAATGTTTCTTACAATTGCTAGCTTAACCAGCCGATTTTATTTCGTTTTCTGGGCAGATTCTCCATTAAACTAAGGCGATTGCCGAAAGTATTTTGCAGATTTCAGCAAATAGCGATGCAAAGCTAGCTCTTTTAACGTGCGCAAATGAGCGATTGTTGCTGTGTAGAGGATTAGACAGGGGATTAAGCAAATCCCAATCATATAATCACTACCTTAGCATAGCAGGAGTTCCCTCCTGCAAAATGAAAAAGAAAAAATATAATATTTATATATACGTATGGGCTTCTAGTACACGTGGGACCCGTACTGACTTGCGACGTGGCTTCTTTTGATTCGTGTTGATTTGCGTCACCTGTCCACGTCATCCAAATAAGCATCAGTTATAACATTTCATACATATTACATTAGGTTAACAAAAATGTCCAATTGTGAGGGCTTTTCTCAAGGACAAATGTACCTAGGACCTAGAGTGATGTCCTTGTGGTGTGGATAAAACCCAAAGGGTTGAAGTCCACGACGGCGCGGGCAAGCGCAACAACGGCTGCCTGACAGGCCCAAAAGTCTGAAAAGAAAAAAGGGTAGAAGTGAATTGTATCATTTCCTTGATTTCTCCTAAACAAGGACGTGGGACAAGCGAGATTGCGTGCCTCCCATCCCATCCCACAAAATGGTTAGGAAAAATAGCCGCTCAAAAGGTAGATTCTTCTTCTGTTAGCTCAAATAGGTATTCCAATTGTAAAGTTGTAAACTCATGAATCATTGACCAAACACGATTGTCCCACATTGCATACTCCGGACCCTCATATTGCTTAACACCAAAAGCTTGATTAACCAAGGACCCAAGTTGCTTCCTCATTGTAACTATAAAGAAACCAAACTCACAAAGCCACTCTTTGATATGCTCACCAATAATAGTACTTAGTTTGAAAGCTTTTGACTAATTGGTTGTTGCTTAGTTGCTCTTCAAAAACTAATTGTGTTTACAGTTAAACTAATAATAATAATAAGAAGATGAGACAAGTCAAATCTTGTAGATGGTAAAATTTTCCTTTAAAGATGAGACAAGTCAAATCTTGTAGATGGTAAAATTTTCCTTTAAATTTGCTCGATGAAGATTACTCATCTCTTTCGTAGATGGTTAGATTTATGAGTTAATTTTGCTCATAAAATCCAATATTTTATCAAATGACTCACATAAAAATAGCTAAATGATGCATGTGTGTTCATCACATCAACTCATCATGCACAAACCCATGGGTGTTATGATGGGTTAACTAAGGGAATACGCAAGGAATGAAAAGGTCATGGGTTCAATCCTTGCCCACCACACCCGCAAAAAGGTGCATTAGCATTTCTAGTTAGACATCCAATTTAGCATGGACTTCTTTCTCCAAGTGTTTGCAAAACCCAAACTCCCATTTTTTAATGATATCAACTCATCATGCACAAACCCACGGGTGTTATGATGGGTTAACTAAGGGAGTAAGCAAGGAATGAAAAGGTCATGGGTTCAATCCTTGCCCACCACACCCGCAAAAAGGTGCATTAGCATTTCCTTCGGTGTCCTCTCTATAAGGTGACACTTGCAGGCTAAACACATTATTTTTAAAGAAACTCATCATGAACAAACACATTAGCATATTGCATTATTGTCACTTGCATAACATATTAGTACTGATCTAACTTTAGCTCCTCATATACTATAATGATTTCCAAATTATGAAGGTACGCAAGATATTCTTTCCTTGATGATATGCACATTAATGAAGACAAGGGTTAAACTCATCAAAGTAGGAAGAGATATAGACCCATTGTGGGGTGCGTGTTGTGTGTGCGTGTGTGTGTGTGTGTGTGTGTGTGACAAATAGAGAGAGAGAGAGAGAGAGAGAGAGAGAGAGAGAGAGAGAGAGAGAGAGAGAGAGAGAGAGAGAGATGCACATAAGAGACAGAAATATATCCATCATGAATGAAAGTCTCTAGTGGCAAGGATCATGGACCATCAATGAATATTTGTTTTGATTGAACATTAGTGCTATTTTTCAAATACAAGTGGCTCAACACTTCTATTTCTTGCTAACTAAGCCATGGTATGGCATGTGTGCTCACATTTTGTATCACCTTTGACACCTTAGATATGATGACTTTTACTTCATATCTAAAGGTATATGTAGAATGTAAAATGTAGATGTGACGACTTTTACTTCATATCTAAAGGTATATGTAGAATGTAAAATGTAGATGTGACGACTTTTACTTCATATCTAAAGGTACGTAAAATGTAAAATGTAGAAAGTGGGGGCGAGGGATTTTTAGTGCATAATAATGTAGAGTGCAGTAATCATCTCAAATCCTTTCCTCGATCTATCCTAAACAAGGACTTGGACAAGCAATAATTCCTAACTGCCTACTCCACAACATAGCTTAAATCCCTATGTGGTGGCTAGGACTAATACATGGAAAAAGAACCCCTCTATAAAGGTAGATTCTTGGTCTTTTAAAAGGCTTTACTCAATAGGTATCCCGGTTGTAAAGTTGTGAAGTCTTGGATCATTCATCAAACATGAATGCTCACATTGCACACCATTGAAAAGCACCCTAATTGTGTACTGATTGTGACTATCAAGGAGCAAAACTTCAAAGTGAAATTTAAGCTATCTTGCAATGTGATAATTTGAAGATTTAAAATGTCATTCTTTATATAGAAGAATAATTTTTAATTTACAAAGTTACATAAGCATATATTTGGCTTGATTATAAACAAATTAATGAAGAAATATGGTACTTATGGACAGTACCTCCTTGAAACGATTTAGAGTTTTTAGAATATGTGGTGATGGCACATTATGTGTTGAGGAGGAGCATCGTTCTTAGTTTAATAGTGTGTGTTAAAAGGCTTATTTGGGGGGAAAATTATATTGTCTAGAGAGACTTAATGGGTTGAAGGAGAATGTGGAAGAAGTCAAAAATATGATTAAGGTCTGTGGTGGATGAGGATAATTAGATATGGAGATGTGTTGAGATGTTGAGATGCCACATAAGACGTAAGTTAGATCTCAACTTGTGGTTTTTCATGGACAAGCTATCTAGAGCTATATATAGATAGATATAGTTGGACACATATTGTGATTTGAGGAGATTTACAATGAATAAGAACTTTGATTTATGCTTATTATTGTGGGAACTTGTTTAACTAACCCATGTATAAGTAAGGTAATTTTGGTACTTAGAGAGAGAAACAAAGCATAAGAACTTTGATTTATGCTTATTATTGTGGGAACTTGTTTAACTAACCCATGTATAAGTAAGGTAATTTTGGTACTTAGAGAGAGAAACAAAGCATCATATAGTGGGTCAAGGTCTTTGCTAATCCCAAATGCTCTAACCACTAGACCCACCATTAATTTGTGAAAAATGATTACAATTATTAGTATTAACCAAAAAAAGTGTTCACCCTTTATGAAGATCATGGTAGTGGATACCAACCCGATTAGTGAATGTAGCGACCTTCGGCATTCACAAACATTTGTGAAGCCTCCCTTAGTACATCCATGTTCTTGGCCTAAGCAATGAGTCAGATCTATTGGGCAATTTTGTAACAACAAAGGAAGTGCTCACATTAGGACCAAAAATGAAAACAAAAGGGCCATGTAAGGATTAGATTAACTTTTTTAATCAAAGTGATTTAACTAAAACAGTAGAGACAAATAGCCATATTAAATGTGTCCCTTTTACCTATATTTAGAGGATAGTGTCTTTAATATTCCATCCATCACGTATCTATAGTGTCTTTAATTCACCTATATTTGGCAGTCGTTTTTCCTACTTTATACACTCTTGAATGTTTTCTAAAATAATCTTATTTCAAATATTTGAGTCCATAACATACTTCTCTCTTCCATAGGGCATGACGTGAGTTTTTCCCTCTCTTTTCTTTTTACTGTCTTTTTCTCCCTCCTCGCCATCTCTTGCTTTCTCTTTGAATCTTCATCATTTTGTATTCAATACTACTTTCTTTTCTATTCGTGCTATGGAGACTCAAGGGGTTGACCTTCACTCAAATAAAAGACAACATATCAACTTGGTGCTTGACAAAGACTATTGCACATGGAAAAGTATTCATCATAAAGCTCTACATGATGAGGATAAAGCTCAAAGACTATGCAGAAAGGGAAGAAGCATGTGGATTTGTGGGTTCAAAGAGGTCTATATCCTCTTGACCCATCAACTGGTAAGCCTCCATCATTTAGCACTTTGCATGATCTTGTTCAATTCATTAGGGATGGAAGAGAAGGTTTATTTGGGTACTGCTCAAGATTGAACAATCAAGCTACTATTTCCCATTATTAACACACACACATGGCTGAAACCATTCTTAGTGTGTATAAGAAATCTGTTAAAGGGTTAGAAGACATTGTGATCTCAGAAACTCAGCAAGTAAATAAGTTAGAAGGACTACTTCAATCATCCAGAAAGAGATGATCAAGCTTAGACAAACTAACAAAAAAATTGGAGGAGCATTCACTCCAAAAACTCAACTAAAAAGCACTCCTTTTAGGTTAAGGGCAAGATATGAATAGTTTAAGAGTGTTACATGCCTAGAAAGAGTGTGATTTTTGAGGGAGCTTGGTGGAGGGAGCTTTTCTTGGTTGTCCTCTCTCTCTACTTGAACTATCTCTCTCTAACTATTGCCACCACCATCTCCACCCACCACCGCCCAGCCTACTCTCTCTCCTTCTCTCACACTCCCTCTCTCTCTATCCTTCTCTCACACTCCCTCTGCCTCTCTCCCTTTCTCTCTCCCACCCTCCCTCTCTCTCCTTCTTCCACCCTCTTCCCTCCCTTTCACTCTCCCACCCTACCTCCCTCTCCTCTCCCTCTCTCCCTTTCTCTCTCCTCCCACCCTCCCTCTCTCTCCTTCTCCCACCCTCTTCCCTCCCTTTCACTCTCCCACCTTTCCTCTCTCTCATCTCCCTCTCTCCCACCTTCCCTCTTGGTGGAGGGAGCTTTTCTTGGTTGTCCTCTCTCTCTACTTGAACTATCTCTCTCTAACTATTGCCACCACCATCTCCGGCCACCACTGCCCAGCCCAGCCCACCCTCCCTCTCTCTCCTCTCTCCACCCTCTTCCCTCTCTCTCTCTCTCTCTCTCTCTCTCCTTCTCTCACACTCCTTCTCTCTCTCTCTCCTTCTCTCACACTCCCTCTCCCTCTCTCCCTTTCTCTCTCCCACCCTCCCTCTCTCTCCTTCTCCCACCCTCTTCCCTCCCTTTCACTCTCCCAACCTACCTCCCTCTCCTCTCCCTCTCTCCCTTTCTCTCACCTCCCACCCTCCCTCTCTCTCCTTCTCCCACCCTCTTCCCTCCCTTTCACTCTCCCACCTTCCCTCTCTCTCATCTCCCTCTCTCCCAGCGTCCCTCTCATCTCCCTCTCTCCCACCATCCCTCTCTCTCCTTCTCCCACCCTCCTTATCTCTCATCTCTCCCACCCTCCTTCCCTCTCTTCCTTTCTCTCTCCCACCCTCCCTCCCTCTCCTTATTTCACCCTCCCTCTCTCTCATCTCTCCCACCCTCCCTTCTCTCCTTCTCCCACCCTCTTCCCTCTCTCTCTCCTTGTCCCACACTACCCTCTCTCTCCTTCTCCCATCCTCTTCCCTCTCTTTCACTCTCCCACCCTCCCTCTCTCTCCTTCTCCCACCCACCCTCTCTCTCATCTCTCCCACCCTCCCTTTTTCTCTCCCACCCTCCCTTCTCTCCTTCTCTCCTTCTCACACCCTCTTCCCTCTCTCTCTCTCTCTCTCTCTCTCTCTCTCTCTCCTTGTCCCACACTACCCTCTCTCTCCTTCTCCCACCCTCTTTCTCTCTCTCTCCTTGTCCCACACTACCCTCTCTCTCCTTCTCTCTCCCATCCTCTTCCCTCCCTTTCACTCTCCCACCCACCCTCCCTCTCTCTCTCCTCTCCTTCTCTCCCTTTCTGTCTCCCACCCTCCCTCTCTCTCCTCTCTCCCTTCCTTTCTCTCTCCCACCCTCCCTCTCTCTCATCTCTCCCACCCTCCCTTCTCTCCTTCTCCCATCCTCTCTCTCTCTCTCTCTCTCTCTCTCTCTCTCTCTCTCTCTCTCTCTCTTTCCTTGTCCCACACTACCCTCTCTCTCCTTGTCCCATCCTCTTCCCTCCCTTTCACTCTCCCACACTCCCTCTCTCTCCTTCTCTCACCCTCCCTCTCCTTGTTCCACCCTTCATCCATATGTTATTACATGTGGATGTTATTATATGTGCATGTGAGGTACTCCATGGTCTTTTCACGTGACTTCATAGCATTTAAAGCCTTTGCATGTGACGGCATATCTTTGCATGTGAGTACAATTAACAAGGTGAATAATTTCAAGATTTATACATACAAGCTTTTTACTATGCCTTGCGTAAGAAGCAATGAATAATGTAAATTAATTAAGGTCAATAATTTTTAGATTATTATTGAGATCATGGCCTAATTATTTGAGAGGAAGAGGGAGAGAGAGAGAGAGAGAGAGAGAGAGAGAGAGAGAGAGAGAGAGAGAGAGAAAGATAAGAACATGGCGTTGCTATTCAAAACATACAATAAACCTAAAATTTGATATAATTAATCATAACAACAACAAACCCATAATTAATACAAAAGACATGGCGATCTATATTTGAAACCATTTTATTCCAAAAAAAGGTTGTTTAAAATTGAAAACATACTATAACTACCTACGGATCCTACACCTATACACTTTTTTGGGCTATTATATTTTTTAACTCCTCCCGTAGGGCTCCTCTGTCTCTTCAGCAATGTATCCGAAACTTCACCAATTACCAATGGCGCTTCCAATCTTCATATGTTCCACACGAACAAATCTCCAGAATCAACGGGCTCATCTGCTAGCATCTTTGTCTAAAGATTGCGGGCCTCTGTCGTGATTCTGAGATGTTTTGTTGCATATCCACCCGTTTTGCTGCATAAATCTTTGCAAGTCCTTTCCAAGGTTTCCTTTAGAGTATAGCTAGGGCCATTAGAGATGAGCAAAGGTATTTGATTGTCGTGAGGGTTGTAATGAAGAGAACAATAGAGAGGGAGAGAAATACAATGAGACGGCAAGGGAGGCAACAAGAGGGAGAGGAAGGCAACAAGATTTGGAAGTGAGGATTAGAGTAAGAGACACGGGTCAAATTTATAGATACATAAAACAAAAAGCTACTTTACATGGTTACCCACTAAATTTAGAAAAGTAGATGCTTGGCTTTTCCCTAAATTTAGAAAAGTACATGCATGGCTTTTCCCTAAATTTAGAAAAGTAGATGCATGTCTATCCACTTTTTTTTGAAAAAGTAGATAAATGGAATGAACATATTCAAGGCATTGACATATAACCATATTAATTGTCCTGCTAGAACATTTTAAAAAAATGAAAAGTAAATAGTCGGACATTTTATTATTGCAACATAAAGGATCTTTTTAAAACTACAACAATGTCATCAATAGTACTAGGTTCTTTTCACATTGTTCTCCTGCTATTGAACATTCTCATTAGGTCCTCCTTTTTTAGAGTGGGTTGATGTATAAACATATTATGGTTCGCATCTAACCCAAGGATACACAAATATATAAAGTAAAGGTGCTTGTATCCACAATATGGTTGTCCACCTACCCTGATTTGAAAATCGGGACATGTGCATGATGGATTCTTTCCCATAGTCACCCGGTATTTTTTATTGCGCACTAGTGATTTCTCAATCTCAATTACAAAAACTTCTATTTGCCCAACTTTAATGACCAAATGCTCAAAGACCATAGCTGTACTTGAGACTGCCGAATCTATTCACCTAGCTTCCATATCTGATATGCCACTTCTATACCTTGTTGACTGTTGGCCCACATCATTTGCTTCCTAACGTTGTCCCTTTTACAACACAAACCCACCAGCCTCCAATTCTCGAATCTCATCCACAGTCAGGTTTGTACCTCGTCCCACTGGCCAACCGGGGGTCTAGCAGGTGATTGACAAATGGTGTTACATACTCTCTAAGTATGATCCACGCTGCTATTACAAAACCACATGAACTGATGCCTTTGCCCCCTAGACCATTCTCTCATACCATAAAAAGAAGGAGCTGGAACACCTTGCCCCCCACCGTTCTTGATGCTCTTTTTGCATTTGCCATCTTGGCCACCTAACCGTCCTTGGCAAGTTACCTTGCTGTGTAGAGATGTTTGACATATAGCCCACATTGAATCGTGTATGTCACTCTCTACAATTTTTTGTAGGTCTGCTTCTTCAGTTGTCCCTCTGCATTTTTTTAATCACCTATAGTTAAAGGAATAGGGGGTGGAAAGCTTTTTCTCCTACCTTGTTTCTTGTGTGGCTGGTTTTCTGTGGATGATGTGATGAGTTATCTTCCTCAAGATTTATAACTGTGGATTTTCGACGCCGGCTAACAGTAATGTTATCACCAAAAAAGTTTGGTTGCACGTGCATTGGTGTGCCACTCACTACTTCCCCCACCAATCTGGTAGTGCTTGACGAACTTGGAGCTTTTGATGTTTTGGCCTTCTCCATCAACTTTGTTATCGTAGAGCCTGCTCAGTGATATTTGCCTTGGATGAATGCATACTTCTTTATGGATTGCAAGAGGGCATAGCGAGGTCTGAAACAGCTACATCATATAAAGAGATGATTTTCCTGAAACCCTCTCCTGCTAACCAACTTGCATGCTTCGTTTTTTCTGCTGGATTCGGCATGTGTGACACAAGCATTGTCGACATCCTATAACAAGAAATTAAGTTAATTATATCATCCAACTGCATTCTATAACCAGATAGTTAAGTTGACAATTTAGATTTAAAATACAAGCTATTCTTTTTAAGAACCAAGAAAACAATACTTACCCCTACAAGATTTTTCCTCTAATGGGGATATCTAATATGCCACCAACTAAGCCAACAATCCATGGCTAGTAAATTTGCATGAGCGACTTTACGGTTTATCCACCACGATCTAATGTGTCTGTATTTTAAAAGTGCCTCTGCCTCACTCAATGCACGTCATTGACAACATAGTCGCTTATGTTCTTCCTAAAATTCCTAACTACATATTGTACTGTATGGATGTTTAAGCTTTTTTCCCAATAAAAAAGACACAAATACTCACGACCTTCCAATATATTCTCTGGTCCATTGTTATAGACACTCCTAACTCCAGTTAGCTCCAGCCTCATTAGCCATGAAATAAAAAAATCTGGCTTGGAGAAGCCTTTTTGGACCACAATATTGTTAATCATCTCCCCCCCAGAAAAGCACTTATGCCATTGTGCCCTCCTCTTTCATTTCACAAGCTACAATTGTCATGAGCTTTTGCAGGCTGCATGCCATCATACGACAATTAGAAAAGTACTAAAATCAAGATCATTTTTTTTAAGAACTTAACAAGACCCAACTCTACCTTGGATCATATACATGTGCAGCCATTATTGTCCATCCTTGCACATGCCTGACGTGATTAAAATAAAACCAAGCCTTCCTCAAATCCTCATCTCCTGTTTGGTGCATATGGTTCACCAGATCTAAACCCGATGCAGGCCCTATGGTGGCTGACATTTTAAGCACACAACACTGGTCTGACTCATCCAAAGCTTGCCCAGGAAAACGACTACCATGGAGGAAATCAAAAGCACATTATCTCTTCAATTCTAGGATACTTGACTCTGCTCCTTACACAGAACTGTTGATCCTAGAAGCACGCACCATCCTCCTGAATCTACAAGAGAATTGGACCAATTAACAAACTATGTAAACGTTCATTCACAAGACCAAACAATTAAAATCAATCTGGAAAGAGCATTACCTTCTTTGACATTGAATTAGGGGATGCATGTGTTCTCATAATAGTGAAACTCCATGTTGCTAACAACCTCTGAAACTGCCTCTTCCACATGCTCTCTTATCTTTTGCAATGCCTACCTTGATGTGCCCCTTTTCACCTCATACAAATGTTCCCCTTTACGTATCATCAATCTCGACATATGTGGATCAGCAAGCATACAATAGTACACCGTAGCACTACACATTCTTCTATATACATGTTTGTTCTTATAGTAGAAACAAGCTAGTGATCCATATCCATCCGTTTTGTTAAGCCCAAAGAGGGAAGTTTCTATGTGAGCTTTCCTGTTATGTGAAAAATTACAAAGTTCTAATAAATACTCTTAGAAATCAAAGTTTACTAAAATTAAGCCAAGACAATAAGCTTACCAACCCATGATGTTGTATTCAGTGTGCCGTTCATAGTTCTGCTTCCACACAAGGCATAACTACACTCAAATAAGCCTCCACAAGAACTCTTTTGTAAAACCCCAGGAAACTTCACATGACTCTCTGCAAGTTTCACCCAACAATGGCCATCATGTGCTTGCTCCATTCCTTGCATTGGAGAGGCTGAAGGATCATGTCCATTTGGCAACTCAAAAGCCACATTACCATTATAGATTTGAGGAATCTCTTCTACTTTTTCAATATGTGTGCTTGCTAATAACAATCTACAAAGAACACTAGCATGAGATTCCTTAGTAGATAATAAGTATTTGACCACACTCTTCTGAAGTGGTGTACTTGTGGGAGAATCTCCTATTGTAAGGTCAATAATAACTTCTTTTGGGGTGCTTGCTGTAGTGTTGCGTGACTCTCCTATTATTGGAATAACAAGGTATTATATTGTTAAGTATAAGATGTTCTACACCATCATCTTATGGTTTGATTGCAAAAACTTTCAATCTAGAGTGAGGACATAATATTTCATCAAAATCATCAGTTTTAGTAATATAATAACGACCCTGTACAGTTCTAACAATAGGATCACTCTCCAAACCTCCCACAAAAATGTGAAAAGAAATGCTCTCCATGGCAAGAAAAGCTCTTAGAAAACCACCTCAGAAACACATAAGCTCTCAAAAAACCATCTCACAAACATACAACAAAGTAATGACAACAAATTCAAAGTCTAAACATGAATTCTATGCATATTAGTTTTTTTTTAAAATATACTCATTTTATAAAAATGATCATTATAAATAGTGTCATTAATACACAAAATCTAAAATTTATTTTTAATAATTATAATATACAATAAATGCATGCATAACTACCTCTCATTTAATGATTATTCCATAACTAATTCTTAGATAATGATTATTCCATAACTAACTATCATACAATGATTGCATAACTTTTATATCTTTGCCATGATCCCAATTTAAGTTTTAACCTTTTTATCATCTCTTTTATGATTCCATCCATTTTTATTTCAAATAAAGAGTACATCCTTGTATTGCCCAACAATGAATGGGAGAATTTGAAAAGATTCAAAATGCAACATCTGAGCATGTCTATCATCATCATCATGGTCATTATCATCATTATAATAATAAAGGTCTCTCCTTTAAGTTTAGCCACAATTACAAAGTTATGCTTACAAAGACAACTCATTAAAAGATAGCAAGTGGTAACTCTTCATCATTAGGAATGATGGAAGAAAATAATGTACTGCCTAACCCCCTTAAGTACATGTTAAGTTGGCACACACAAGGAAGGTGGACTACATGTTAAGCTTGCCCACTAAGGATTTAGTGGGCAGGGCAATGGTTGCCCTTATAGTGGATAAGCCTTGCCCACTAAGGGTGACAGTGGGAAAGCTTACCTACTAAAGGCGACCCGATCACCCTTAGTGGGCAAGCCCTACTAAGGGATTTCCCACTAAGGGCGGACGTCACTATTACTTACATATAGATGTATTGAACTTCAGTTTTTTTGAAGGTTTTGTAGATTTTTTAAATTGATCATCAAGAGAATGTAAAGGAGGTCCATAGTTACCACTTGTTTTTTATCAAGATCCCATGGCTACATGGCACCGTGGAACACGTGTTATTTGGAAGGAAGGGAGAGAGCACGTTATTTGGAGAGAGAGAGAGAGAGAGAGAGAGAGAGCATTATTTGGGGGGGTGCCCCACTACGGTTGGGTCTCCCTTAGTGGGGCACCCCCCCAAATAATGCGCTCTCTCTCTTCCTCCCCCAAATAATGCTCTCTCTCTCTCTCTCTCTCTCTCTCTCTCTCAAAATTCAAAACGCGCTCCCCTCCCAAAAAAAAACAAAGTGCTCTCTCCCTCCCCCCCAAAACAAAACGCTTTCCTTCCTTCCCAAAACCCTTCTCTCTCTTTTCAAAATAGCTTTTTCTTTCTTTCCCAAAACCCTTGTCCTCTCTCTCTCAGAGAATCTCTACTTTTCTAAATCCTAAGCTTTCTCTCTCTCACCAACTCTTTCTTCACTCTCTTTTTTCCTCTCTCTCTATACCTTTTTCTCTCTCTCACCAACTCTTTCTTCACTCTCTTTTTTCCTCTCTCTCTATACCTTTTTCTCTCCTCTTTTTTTTTAAAATTTATTTTTTCTCTTCTTCTTTGTTTGTTCCTTCTTTCTCTTCTTTCAAAACCCTAATTTTAACACCTCTATTTATATCTATCCCTCTATTTATATCACCTCTATTTATATCCATTGCTTTTCTGCTCTGTTTTGCTCTTATATCTTTTAGGAATCTTTCTTTCTTGTTTATTCTCCTTTCGTGTTACTACTCATGGCGCCTCCCTAATTCCAAAGAGGGACACAAGTATCCTTGATGTTCAGTGATACCAAGGTAGCTACTGGGACCGTTTTACATGTAGACCCCACCATGGATACTGTCCATGGAATTGCTTTGCCGCATGGTCATGTTGGCGTGTTGATAGAAGATGTTAAAGTGGGAGAAGTTCCTCTTCCTTTTTCCCTCGAAGATGGTGATATCAACAAGTTAAATTAAACCAAAGGATACATCATTGTGTGGCCAGCCAGAGATTGTGTAAGTTATTTTATCTCTCTCCACTTTTTCAATCATGCTCTTTTTAATGATTTTTATGAGAGCAATATGTCTTGTATATGTCGATGTGTTTAGATTGTTACAAACACATCAAATAAAACCCCACATCCAAAGCGTGCAAAACGTGTAAAGAGCACACTTGCTAGGCAAAACAAAGCCAAGAAGTGACAAGTACAAAGAAGACGGAGATGATGATTCCTCGAAGGAATCCAAGTCGAGTTGCTAAGTCTTAGAAGAAAGGTGCTTCTTCAAAAATCATTAAAGAAACTAAGGAAGTAGGAGAGGTGGACGAGGGAATTGAAAAAGAAGGTGAGAATGAAGAGAGTTTCATGGTGATGTCAGCGTGGATATGACTTTTGGGATAGCTTGTTGAACTATCATGTAAAGCAAGGGCAAGTGTTAGTAGAGTTTTATGTTGGATGTGGAGATTGTGCTATGGTAGCAAAAAAATTAGGCATGAACATTGTTTGTATTGACCTCAATCAGGATGTAGTGAAGAGTGTCTTGATGAAGATTTCATTGTAGTGCAGTAAACATATTTATTTGTGAATATTCAAGTGACTGGGTCATGATCTTATTTGTAACAAATGTTTATGATTGTGTCAAGAGAAAGAGGGCGAGATCAACGCATGTTGGGGTTTTGCAATGATGTTTCTATACGTACAAACCAATAAAGAATTGACATTTTTTATATTGTGTGGATGAATAAAGTAGTGAAGCGTTTATAGAATCGAGGATCTGTATGCAAAACATGAGTTAAGTAAGCTTTGTTGGGAAATGAGAAAGAAATATAGAGAGAGTAAGCAAAGAGAAGGATAGAGAGAGAGAGAGAGAGAGAGAGAGAGAGAGAGAGAGAGAGAGAGAGAGAGAAAGAGAGGGAGAATAAAGAGAGTGAGAGAGGTGTAGAGAGGAAGAATAAAGAGAGTGAGAGAGAAGTGTAGAGAGGAAATATAGAGAGAGATCTTGTCTTCTGAGAGGAGGCTCCTGAGCAAGCAAGAACAAAAGAGAGAGAGAGAGAGAGAGAGAGAGAGAGAGAGAGAGAGAGAGAGAGAGAGAGCAAAGAGAAGGGTAGAGAGAGAGAGAGGGGGGAAGCAAGAGTGAGCAAAGAGAAGGACTAGCAAGAGAAGGATAGAGAGGGATAGAGAGAGAGAAGGAGAGCCAAGAGAAGGATAGAGTGAGAGTTAGCAGAGAGAGAGAGAGAGAGAGAGAGAGAGAGAGAGAGAGAGAGAGAGAGAGAGAGAGAGTCAAAAGAAGGTTAGAGAGAGAGGGGAGGATAGAGAGAGAGAGTAAAGAGAAGGATAGAGAGAGTGAGCAACAAGATGTGAGAGAGAGAGAGAGAGAGAGAGAGAGAGAGAGAGAGAGAGTCAAAAGAAGGTTAGAGAGAGGGGGGAGGATAGAGAGAGAGAGTAAAGAGAAGGATAGAGAGAGTGAGCAACAAGATGGATAGAGAGAGAGAGATGAGGATATAGAGAACGAAAGAGGGAAGGAGGATAGGAGGTAAGAGACGGATAGAGAGGGAGATATAGAAGAGAGAAGGATAGAGAGAGTTATCAAAGAGAAGGAGAGAGAGAGAGAGAGAGAGAGAGAGAGAGAGAGAGAGCGAGAGCCAAGAGAAGGATAAAAAGAGGGGGAGAATAGAGAGAGAGAGAGAGAGTAAAGAGAAGAATAGAGAGAGTGAGCAAAGAGACAGATAGAGAGAGAGGGGAGAGGATAGAGAGAGGGATAGTAAAAAGAGAAGGATAGAGAGAGTGAGCAAAGAGATGGATAAAGAGAGAGAGAGGAGGATATAGAGAGCAAGAGAGGGAAGGGGCATAAGAGGTAAGAGAAAGATAGAGAGGGAGAGGAGGAGATAGAGAGCGAGAGAGAGGGAAGGATCAGAGGTAAGATAAGGATAGAGAGGGAGGGTGGGAGGGTGAAAGGGAGGGAGAGAAATGGACGGTGGTAATAGAAGAGAGAGTGTGTTAGCAAAGAGAGACAAGGATAGAGAGAGTGAGAGAGGGAGGGTGGGAGAGGGAAAGGGAGGGAAGAGAAAGATAGAGATGGAGGGTGGGAGAGGGAAAATGCATGAGGTGGAAAGATAGAGAGGGAAAGGAGGAGATAGAGAGTGAGAGAGGGAAGGAGGATAGGAGGTAAGAGAAGGATAGAGAGGGAGGGTGGGAGAGTGAAAGGGAGGGAGAGAAATGGACAGTGGTAATAGAAGAGAGAGAGTGTGTTAGCAAAGAGAGACAAGGATAGAGAGAGTGAGAGAGGGAGGGAGGGAGAGGGAAAGGGAGGGAAGAGAGAGGGGGAGGGAAGAGGGTGGGAGAGGGAAAGGGAGGGAAGAGAGAGGGGGAGGGAAGAGGGTGGGAGAAGGAGAGAGAGGGAGGGTAGGAGAGTGAAAGGGAGGAAGAGAGTGGAGAGAGAGGGAGGGTGGGAGAGTGAAAGGTAGAGAGAGAGAGGGAGGGTGGAGAAGGAGAGAGGAGGATCTCCTAGAGAGAGTGAGGGAAGGAAGAGAGAGAGTGGGGGAGAGAAGAGGGTGGGAGAAGGAGAGACAGAGTGGTGTGGGCTGGGCGGTGGTGGGCGGAGATGGTGGTGGCAATAGTTAGAGAGAGTTTGTTCAAGTAGAGAGAGAGGGAAGGCAAGAAAATCTCCCTCCAAAGATCCCTCCACACCAAGCTCGCTCGGTGACCATCCCCGCCTAGCAACACATGGGGATGCTAAGAAGAAGCGGATGAGGCTTGTTCGAAGCTACATGAATAGTTGGGAGGTCTTAGATAATCTCTTAGATAGAAGTGCTATAATCAAGTCTGCTATTAAAAACAATGACTTGTTTGAAGCTACATGAATAGTTGGGAGGTTTCTTCTTAGATAATCTCTTAGATAGAAGTGCTATAATCAAGTCTGCTATTAAAAACAATGACTTGATTGAAATGCTCAAGCTTCCAGAATGTGCAAGGCTTCGAAAGAGGGTAGTCGAGGAAGTTTGCAATGACTTTCATGACTTGGTCAAGCATGATGAGGTGGTGGAGGCATGTGACAAGGTTTCAATAAATTGGAAGGGATATAGAGCTATATCAAAGCTACTCATCCAAGGTATAGAGCCTTGTCGTCTTCATGTGTTCGGCTTACCCCGATGACATCATGTAGTAGCAAAGACACGGCACCAAAAAAATTTGGCTATTCTAGGGTTCATAGTTAAATACAAACACATGGATGGTTTAATATTTGTAGAGAAGCCAAAAAAAAAAGGAAATCAACATTCAAGTAATGACATGTATAATAATATATTTACATATGTTAGAAGGGTTCCAATCAGCCAACGGTGAAGTTTTATTAGTGCACAATAGAGGACTGTGAGGGTAATCTTATTTTTGTTATCAAGCTTGATGAGGCACAAATCCTTAAACATCATGATGGAGATTAAGATGGTGGTGAATAGCTATGGCGATGCAAATCTTATAAAATTTTTAAGAAAGTCTTGGCTTTGAAATAAGCAGCCCACACTATGTACCGAAAATTATTTTTCGTTAAGATAAACACTGTAATAAATTTTTTTAATACAAGTAGGGAAAATTTTCTTCTTCTTTAAAAAAGTCTTCTTCTTTTCCCCTTCTTCCTCTATTTCTCTTCCTGAAAGAGTTTTCCCTCCTTTTCCGGGTTCTCTTCTTCAGGCAGTTGTTCACCCTCATTTTTAGGACAATCCTCTTTGAATAATTATTTTCCCTCATCTTCAGGATTTTCTTCTTTGGGTAGCTTGCCTCTATGTCTCAATAACCTTTGGTGTTGCTAGCCTCCAAGAGTAGGGGTATTCAAATCAGGAACTGCCTTAGCATAAGCTGCATAACACAAAAATACCATGCCCTCGATACCTGTAACCCTAGACCATATCCAAATATACGTGTAACTTCTTTCTTCTCTACCAATATGATCTTTTCTACATTATGCTATATCTTAGAATATCCCTAAGTATGTTGATAAAACCTTTAAGGCCATTAATGGAATGTGTGGATCATTTGAATACTTCGAATGGTAAATGTGTGGATCATTTGAATACTTCATATGGTAAATGATCAGTTACACATTTGTAGGTATCTTTGAAATATAATGCCGAGCGCTAAATCTTTGCCAACAATAATACTTTTATCTCCACCTCGGCCAATCTATATCTGCTATCTCAAGCTACAAATAGAGGAAAGAAATTTACTCAACAAAAATAGAAACTTAAAGCACATGAATTCTCAATTTATTCTTATAAATACCTATTTGTTTTTATCTTCAACAAGTTGCCTATCCTCCCACAAGTCAATTGGACCTTGTGGAGGGATCTCTCGTTCTAAGCATGGTGTCTTTGGTGGATCTCTTCCCATATTAGAAATTCCCATGCTTTCTTGAATAGCTTCAAACTCTTCTTTTTCTATGTGGGGAGAGTTTTTTCTTGTTCTTCAACTTTTTTAAGACACATTTCTAAAGCCCTTGGTGCATTAATGAAATTGCTTCCTGCTTTTGTTATCAAGCACAAGCATCCCCAAGGCAATAGTCTTCTCTTAAATTCATAAGCTTATGAATATCTGTGAGGAGTACAAAATGTTTACTATCCTTGAGTGGAAAGGATGGTAGGCAAGGGACAGTGATCTCCTTCTCTCACATGTATAGTAACATCATTCTCCTCAGGTACAATTGAGCTTGCCTTGAAATTGCAACATTAAAATCCCTGCTCAATATTTCTTTCTTTTCCTTATCTAGAACCCTTTCTATGTCATTTAGTTCTTCTTGATTTTCAATATCCCCTAGAAATGCTATAGACTATACAGCAAAAGTGTCAGGATTACTCTTTCCAACATCCTCAATGCTGACATAAAATCTTCACTTACATCTAGTTTTCTCATCATTTTTCTATCTTAGACATTCTTATGTTTGATTTTATTAGATGGCTAGAACAAAGAAGACAACAAGGAAGGTTAGACCATGTCCAGGTTTGGCAGAGAAATCTGCAAAACAAGTGAAAGTAAAGTATTAGGGGGAAAGCTGAAGAAGAGGATCAACCAGCATTTGAATGCCCTCAGAGAGATAAGGAAGGCCCAAAAGCATGTTTATCTTCTCATCCCTAGGCTTATATTCACAAGAATTGCTAGATATATTTGTGATGATTTGAAGCTTGGAATGAGATGGGCCTCCAATGCCATATGTGCCATTCAAGAGGATGCAAAAGATTTTACTATAGACTTTTTTATAGACAGTTACATTTGTTCTGCCCATGCCCATAGGATCACATGTAAGGACAAAGACATGCACACATGCAGACTTATAAGATATAGATTTGAAAAGCTCTTACATCCTATACCACTCAGTGATTAGGGCCTTTAATATCTGAAATGTGCCACAAGCCAGGAAGCTCAAGGATGCAAGTATTAAGGTTGAAGATATCACACATGACATGGATACTAGAACTGCAGATCATGCCAAGGCTGAGAAGAATAAAGATAAGATATCTTCTGAGGAAGATAAGAAAATTGAAGAAGAAAGAATAATGGAAGAGGACCTATTGGATCTTGAGAAGAACAACCTTCAAGATTCGAATGATGTACTTGAAAGCCTTGTTGTTCAACTAAAAGATTTTGTTGATGGTTCAGAGAACCTTGATATAGAACCATCAAATATATAAATGTTGGCAGACAGAAACTGAGAAATAAATGATATAGTGATCCTGATATCTCTCAAGTATGTAAGCTATCTTTTTTTGCAAATGTTATTGTAGTTTTTTTTGAAGATAATATATTAATTAATTTAGTGATTTATTTTTTGTAGGCTTCTTCTGGCCACCCTACCCTATTATCCTCTTTTTTTTGTTAGGTCCTATAGTCTTTGTTTATGTAAGAGACACAAGCCCTTACTTTAGTAGGCTCGAAGAATAGTTGATACAACTTTGAAAAGGTGCAAGTAAGTATTTCATTTTTAATTTCTTATTTTATTTTTTATTAAACTACTAATCTATCAATGATCATTTGCTTCTCTTTCTGTTGTGTAGGAGTCATTGGAGTGTGTTTATAATTGATCTAAAGAAAAGAATTTTTAAATTCCATGCTTGGTATGAAAGACTTGTTTCTTAAATTCCATGCTTGGTATGCATGGAGAAGAAAAATTGTAAGTGTTATTAATATGGTGGTTGTGTTTAATTACCTAAATGGTATTAGATTAAATAATGTATGTGTTTGTTTTTTTACAGGGCATCTAAGCAAATAATAAGCACTCCATCAATAATAAAACTCCACATCAGTTTTTCATTTTGCCAATATGTTATCTAAGTATCAATAACAGCTTTTAAAGTTTTAGTAGAGCTTTTGTTGAGAGTTTTAATAAGAACTATTATTGCTATAGGTTCCGTTTACAAACTAATGGAAGCTCATGTGGATGGAGAGTGGTAGCAAATGCATGGAGATACATGCAATCAAAATTTCCAATAGACATATCAAAAAGAGTATTTGTGAGTATACATGCAAACAAAATCTCCAACAGACATATCAAAAAGAGTGGTTGTGAGTAAATATATAAATTTTTCTTAAACTTTCATATCATACTAATGTGTACTAAGATTTATGTCATAATTCTTTGTAGTTTAGAACTTCATGATGTTATATAAACATATACATATGGCGGGTGAGAGGAAAGGCAATTAGATTAATGCTAAAAAATCATGCAGATCTTCCTGTAGATCTATATTTACCACCACCAGTAATCCCACCTAAGATGAAAAAGAAGCCATTGAAAAGGAAAGGATTTCCATCGGTGTCTCAAGTGAGATCTCCATTGAAATTTGGAACATTTTCAAAGAAGGAAATGATAGACACAGAGAAGAAGGGAAAGGCTTCTAGGAAACACAAACAACCTACAAAAAAAGAGGCCAAGCTAAATAAAATTAAGGATTCCAGGCCATTGGATTCCTAGCCAACCAAGGAATCCGATGAGGCCAAAGATTCTATGGACACCAACCAGCCAAAGCAAGAGCTATAGGAGTAGAAAGGATATTTGGTCTCAATGACTTGTATCCAACCAACTCGTATAGATACCATTGTAATAAATATATATATATATATATATATGAAATTAATATTGAGTTCAGTTTCTTGTTTATTAACATTGGTCATCTTTTCTTATATATCCTATATAATATCAATAATGTTGAATACCTATTTTACAAAATGAATCCACAAGAGACAAGATAAATGGGTGATTCACACCGTGGAACACTTAGAACTATCTTACGCCGTGAAACACTTCAAAATGGTTCACATCGTGAACTGACTCTAGCAGTTCATGTCGTGAAACAGTCACAAGTCCTCTCCACCAATCACAAGCAGACACATGGCATATCCATTTAAGCTAGCCGTCAGATGAATGGCTGAATCATAAATACTTCTTCTTTCCCTTTTTGTGCATTTATCCTCGACCTCCTCCATGTGATCATCTTGCATTCGATCTTCATTGCATGTTGGGTTGCGTTCGTGTTGGTGTTTGTCCCTTCCTCCTTGCTTTTTTGTGACCGTCAATAATCAAGCAAGAGCATGTTCTCCACCTTTGTTTGCTTCATTTGTATGAATAAAATCATTGTGGGTAAAGTTTGAATACATTTCAGTACTCCTAATCAGTTATTCAGATCTCCTTAATCTATTTCATATGTTCCTTTCCCTTCTTATTTTTCAAAATCATCAATAAATTGCATGTAAAAATGTAACATATCCCCCCAAATCGCCTCCCTAGGGCATGAGCTCTTAACCCATGAAATAACAGTCTACTATTTCACGAAAACCACACTAATCCCTCGGGTGGGATAACATTGCACCGAGCACTTAAAAATCGTTGTTCATATCACACATACATCACTAACACTCCTCCACTGATAATCATGACACACCCAACTCTGTTGTTTCACGAATTAATAAACTACAACTTCACGTGCTAAGCCTCTCACGACTTAAGCATCTCATGTCTCATGGCTTAAGCATCTCACATGCTAAGCTGCTCATGTAACTAACATTTCACAGATTAACCTCTCAAATGCACTGGCCACCTTCCAAGCATCGATGAATAGAGTATTGGCTCCTTTTCTATTTAAGTTTGTGCTAGTATTCTTCAATGATATATTAAGCAATTCAACTCAGCTAAGAGGGTTTTTGGGATTATCTTCTTTCTATATGAGTTTTATGGAGAACTATGCAGCATCGATAGGCGGCACCTCTTAATACCGATCTTGGACATTTGGTGGGAGAGAACGGCATAATGGCGGATCCAAAGAAAGTGGCATGTGTCAAAGATTGGCTAACACCAAGAAATTCAACTCAACTAAGAGGGTTTTGGGATTATCTTCTTCCTATACGAGATTTATAGAGCTCTACAACAACACCTCTTACCAATCTTCTCAAGATAGAAGCTTTCTTTTGGGATTCCATTGCTAATAAGAGTTTCAATGAACCCAAAGCTTTACTCACTTCAGTCCCCCATTCTTGTGTCTTGCCCCTGACTTTTTAAAGACGTTCTATGTGAGAGAAAATGTAAGTGGAAGGGGACTTGGGACTGTTTTATATCAAGAGCATGGAGTCATTGCATATGAGAGTAGAAAAGCTTACTAACAAGGAGATGGGATTGCATTTTTATGAGCAAGAGATGCTTACTATTCTTCATGCCATCAAGAAGTGGTATCATTATTTTTATGCTGCCCATTTCAAGGTGAGAAGTAGAGTGTTGAAATTTTTCTTATCCTAACCAAACCTCTCTCCCAAGTAAAAGAGGTGGCTAGCCACTCTTCAAAGTTATGATTTTGAGATATCATATACATTAAACGGATTCAAGAGGAATATCTTTTAAATGAGGGTGCTGCCCATATTTACAGGGAATTACAACAAGATGATCATGAAGATATCCCCTATTACAAGCTTCACAACAACCTCTTATGGTACAAGGATAAAGTGTATCTTATTTCCACATCATCCTACATACCTACGGTGCTTCATGAGATGCATTATTATCCACTTGCAAGTCATCTTGGTGTGCTAAATACCTATGACAAAGTGAGCAAGAGTTTATTTTGGCATGTGGAGAGATGTCAAATTTTTTTTGATAGAATGCTCATCATGTCAAAGGAACAAGGATAGTCATCAACTACCTAGGGGTTTACTTTATCCCTTCCCCATTTTGGATGGAAAGTGGACCCACATCTCTATAGATTTTATGATGGTTCTTCCCAAGACTAAGCATGGGTGGGATCAAATATTTATGGTGGTTGATAGGCTTACCAAATCAGCTCACTTCATTGCTTCTAAGACCACGTATGGAGCATCTCAAATTGCCAAACAATTCATAGAGAATGTGTTTAAGATACATGGCTTGCCACTTAACATAGTGTGTGATAGAGACACCAAATTCATGGGAAATTTTTGGAGATCTTTGTATGAGAACATGGGTACACAAATTACTCCATCTACAACCTCTGATCCTCAAATGGATGGTCAGATGAAGTGTACCAACAATGGCTTGAGGTGTATTTAAGGCATTATTATCATGACATATCTTCATGGGATGAATGGCTATATCTTACTAAAATTTATCATAATTTTAGCAAGAATTTGAGCATATGCATCTCCCTTTAAGGCTATTTATGGGTATCAGTGTGTGTGCCATCCATAGCCTTCCAAGAGGACAAGGTGATCAGCCCATTGGCTAAAGAAGAGTTGGAGAGAATGAGGCAACTTCTGCATAGAAGCTTTTCTTATCAAATGGAAGCATTTACCCTTGGATGAAGCTATGTGGCAACCACTTTCTTATGTGCAATGGAAAGGTCTATGTTTCTTAACCATGTGGTAGGATTTCCATCAACTTTTTACCTCTTATATGGGGAGATATACATTCTATAATTTTCTAGACTTTTTGCCTCTTATATGGGGAGATATAAATTCTATAATTTTCTAGGCAAATTCTACAGAGGAAAATTTGAGAGTCTTTTCTCTTTCTTAATGGACTCCAATGGCTATTATGATGAGGGGATGTTTTGAGATTGTACATACTGATTTGTACAACCCATTTCAAGGTGTTTTCAATCAAGGAATTGCAAAGGCTTTTAACTATCACATGGATGTCAAGATAGTCTCCTACATATGAGTTGATGGTTTTTCTTCATCGGATTGTCAAAGCTTGAAGTTTTCTAAGATTGATTGAAGGATTATTCAATCATGTCCTCGGAGACTTTATTCATGGGATCATGTGAAAGACCAAGGACATTTCTTTTCTTATAGTAGTTGGAGGATCTAGTTCTACACCGACTATGTTATTTGCATGGCTACTTTTGGGATCTTTCCATTTGGAGCTTTTATGGTCTTATGGGTGGACATGATGGAAGCTTCACTTCTCATTGATGCATAATCGTATGTATGATAGATTTTGAGAACAAAATTTGTGGGAAGGGATTGTTTGTAATGAAGTAGCAACTTCATTAGTTAGATTTAGGGATTATGGTCATGGGCTCAAGTATAAAAGGGGACTCATGGGCCACTATTCTATCTTTTTTTGGACATTTGATCATTTGGAGCCTTTAGCTTTCAAACTTTGGCTTATGGAAGGCTATTTCCATTCTCTTAGTAAGAAATTAACGCACTTAGGTATTGTGGCTTTTATATGAGATTATCTCCTTAATACATGCATTAATCCATGGTTATTTCTTATATCTGAGCTTCTTAATCTTGCATTAGTGATTATTCACTACAAAAGGAGGTTTATCTTCATATCTCGAACCCAAAGAATATTTGAGAGACTTTTTGTACAACTTTCTTTAGATATAAGTGAAATAGTACCTGAACCTTTTATTAGAAACTTTGCATCATTGTCCACACTGCCACCATAATGTCATCTCCCATAGGATTTAGGGAGGAATATTGAATCCTTACAACTGGTCATGTGCCTAGAAGCCCCACTATCGATGATGCAAGAATCATCATGCTGGAATATTTATTGTCTTAAATATTACACACTTTTTGATGCACACTTCTTCAATGGTAATAAATAGCTCTATTTCTATAGCATGATTGGATTCTTCCTTGGTCTTTAGAGTGCCACTCTTGGCATCTGCTTTCTTTTTCAATCTTTAACTAGAAGCCCCACTCTTGATGACCAAGAATCATCATGTACTCGAATATTAGTTGTCCCATTACACAATTCTTCATGCATTTTTGCAACTATTGCTGCTAGCTTATTTTTCTTGCATTCTTTCACTATGTGCCCTTTCTTATTATTATAATAAAAGCATTTCAAAAAATTTCTTCTTATTTAAAGAGTTAAACTTCTCACCCTTCTTCTTTGTGCTAAACAGAGAAAGCTTTATCTCCACCACTATGATCTCGCATCCTCATCTCGAAGTAATGAACTGAACTCCTCAAATGTGAGAGGAGTAGGCCTGCCAACATTCAAAGGTGTAACAAAACTATCATACTTAGGCAAAAACACCCTTAGAAAGAAATGAGTGAGATTTAGAGAGAGCATAGAGAGCCAGTGTATACGAGACCACAAATCCCTCAAGGATTCAGAATCTCAAAAATAGGCTTCACTAACAAGAGAAGCTAAATGAAGGTGAAACGGTGGAGGTGTTTCTCACCACAGAATCAAAGATCTTTGTGATCAAATGGTTGCAACAATTGACATGAATGTTCCCATGCTTTAGTTGTGGAGACATGGTACACCACCATGGTCGCACACTATCTTCCATACTAGTGATGATGGTGCACAAAGTATATGAATCTCCTTGTCTCGGACACATGCTAAACCTTCATGGTCACTATCTTCCATGCAAGTGACGATGGTGCACACAAAGCATCTGAATCCCTTCATCTCCAAGCTTGGATAAGGTCGACAAATAGGTGGTACACACCTATATCCCTTGTTGGTGGGGGGACACCAATAACAATGAAGTTTTATATTGATTCGGAGCTTTGATACCATATGCAAGAGGATACAACATGTAGTATATAAAGGAGAACACTCACAAGAGGATACAACATGCAGTGTATACAAGAGAACACTCACAAGAAGTGGGATCTTTCACAACATGAAACTTAAAAAAACTCAAATTGCACAATAACAGATATAGAGAAGAATTCTGTATTACTGAAGTGATACAATAGTAGATGGCAAAGCCACATGTCACACCCATGTGCTCCTATGAAGGGAGATTTGATGGCTCATCTAGAACCACTAAGATAGAGGTTGTATGCTAGTATACGCTAGGGAGTAACACTGATGAGACTGATGAATTGTGTGGAAAAGGGGACTATCACTGTATCTATATAGGCATGTATATGATGTGGGGCGGCCATGACATGACCGTGTAGGTCCATGGTCATAGTCGATGTCACCATAAAGATGAACTAGAGACTGCATAGCCATTTTCATGCCTCCCATGGCCTTCTAGGCTCATCTTGGGCCCCTTCGGGCGCAAAATGAGCCTTATAAAGATGAACTAGAGTCTGCATAGCAATTTTCCCACCTCCCCATGACCATCTAAACTCATCTTGGGTTTGGGCCTTTTAATGTCAGGATCGGATGTTTGTCCAATAGTAAAGTCTGCCTACTCCATTCTACCTACTCTACTTATGTGGACCATTATGAGAAAATAGTCCAATGAAGCATCATTTGGCTTTTTTGGTAGTGTCCCAAATTTAATCCACACCGTTGCTAAACCATCTAGCCTCCTAGGCCACCTTCCCATGTGAACAAGGATGTCGGGAGCTTGGGTTGCTTAACCATGGTATACTCGTCATATAAACATGAGCTCACCAATGCTTGGATAATTCAATATGAGGGTGGAGCACTGATATCCAACAGAGGTATTCCATGAAAATACTCTAGGAAAACATTATCATATTCCTCTAATAGCAAATACATGAAATTTGTGTGACACATACCATTATCGTTTCTTAAACATTTGATTCTCATATTCATTTGATCCTCAACCATTACTATAAATTTTTGAAAAATGCCAAACACATCAAATTTTGGCTTCAAAAAATAATCCCATGTATACCTTGTGTAGTCACATAAATTTGAGGGAGTATCTGCTTCTTTGAAGTATTAAGGTCTAAGCTAGTTCCCATACATCTGTGTGAATAAGATCCAATGTTCCTCTTCCTCTTATTTATCGCCTTGGCTATTTTCCCATACATGCCTTACAAACTTTGATGGCAGTAAGTCAAATGTCGAAAACCATGCGAACCGTATACATCATTTTCATCAAAACCAATGAATTAAAGCTTACAAGACCATACTTTTTATTCTCTTATTCTATAATAGGCATTTTTGTGTGATTTACATTCAATGAAACTGATGCAATAGTCAACCTAAAAATCATATCTTTCATGATATAGTTTGATGCTCTCAATATTTTAGTTTCTCCCCCTTTGGACTGTTATGCTTTGAACAAAGTTCTCATGACCTTCCCATGATCCATTCATCACTATTGACACAAGTTCTCTCAAGTCCATTGTTTCTCTTATGGCTATAAATTGATTGTGCAAACCACCAACTTAGAATTTGTTGAATATGATTTATGATAATAAGTGTGTGATTCTTCACTCATATGTGCCTTTATAGTATTCCTAGACATCCCTTTGTGTATTCAAGCCACCTAGTTAACTTAAAATAATGTCCTAAACATTTATTCTACTCCATTTGATTCCTTTTATGGTATCAAAGCTATCCTATTTGGGCATGTGAATCCCTTGCTCAAGGTAGTCTTCTAGGAAAGAGATTGCCTTGGAGCAAGGCAATCTTCTAGGAAAGAAAACTCTTCAAGGTAGTCTGCTAGGAAAGAAGACAAACGGGATTAGAGTTCTTTGAAACTTCTCCATAGACCTCAACTACAACAAAATCCTCTTGTAGCAAGATGGTCTCTTCTTCAACGACAATAAAGCTCAAGGTTTTGAACATGGTATTAGAGCGCATAGGGCTGCATAGAGAGAAAATCAAAGTGGATTTTTTGAAAGAGTGTGTAGACAATTTGAAGGAGGTGGAGAGCCCAACAAAATAATCTTGGTAATAAAGTAAACATCAAAAGGGTAAGAATAAAATCAAAGCTATGGTAAGCTCACATACACAACTTGAAGCTAGTTCTAGAAATGAATGGAAGCAACTATGGATGTGGACGTTTAGAATGGAAGACATCATAATGATGATTGTTGGAAAATAACGGTGGGTAGAGAAAGGAGACATGTGACTAAATTTAGAACACTTGAGTAGGAAAGAAAGCAAAAATTTGCATTGCATCTCATTGGATAGCTAGATTGCCTATCACTCGTGTAACAAATGAAGATAAGAAAATGCAAGTATACACACGAAGAGTGTAGATCACACACATCAAAAATGCATCAATAATAATAAACTACAACATGCTATAGCCATAATACGCCTAATGCATATTTATATACAAATATGGGGAGGCAGAATAGAAAAGCACATGTGTAGAGTAGGTGCCACACCGAGTCAAGATAATCCTATGTCACTATCGAATAAAGTTCTTGAGAAGTTTCACGTAGGTGGGTGGTACAAAGTCAACCAAAAAAAAAACAAATTGGCCAAGTGTGCTACTATGAAAGTCTACTTTGATATGTGCTACTGCTTTCCTAAGTTTCTCAACCTTTGATTTATTGAAATCCCAAATGCTAAGATTATAATCCAATAACTCATCATAAAAACTTCAATATAAAGTTCTTGACCAAATTAAAGATTTGAAATAATGACATACAATTGTTAAAAACATTTTGCAGTGATCAAATCATCTATTACACATGATAAATTAGTTTCCAAACTTGATAATGCATTAAGAGAGGAATGCCACAACTTCAAACATGACTACATCAACAAATCACATTAGTCAGACATAACAAAAACAAAGAACATGCAAAGAGAAAGATGCTTGTAGTACTTCTTGACTCTTCGTCAATAGTTGGATCTACATCATCAATTTGCGTTATTTCGATCTTCATCAACATTAACCTTGACATCAAGAATCGCCCCTGACATTGGAACAAGAGCCATTCCTTACACGTATCTCCGCTCAACTATATTTTACATTTTCAAACTTATCAACTCTTAGAGAGAATGATACTCTGTATATCATTAGAACATTTGAGTGGATACATTTGAGACAAGGAATAAGATAATTCATGATTTATCAAGTTGCCTGCAAGTACAATTGTGTAATTCATGAGGGTTATTAGATTTATGGTTGATTAGATAGAAGATATTAGTTGTGTGGAAGTGGAGTCAATCAAAGAGAAATCACAAGAGAGGGGGAGATATCATGGAAAAGATTATAGGACAAGGGGCATGTCTTTCTATAGTTATAAATATGTATTTACACTTTATTATTTGAAACAAACAGAAACAATCAATACAAAAGTTTTAGTTGTCTCTCCCATGTTTGTTCCAATGGCTTTTGTCATTTGTGTGTATTCATTCTCATGGATATCCCAATCCCCAAAATCTAAGAAGGTTTTGTTTTGTGTAAAATTTTATCAATGCTTTTATTTTAATTACTGTAAGAAGATATTTGTTTGTTCATCATATTGCTAACCTTTGCATTAAGCTGACAACAATTTGGCATCAATAAAGTGTGTAGAAGGTTCTTCATGGAAAAAGAGTATCGAACAGCAAATTCTGCCAAAAAAACTATGCCACAATTTAATTGTTGTGGCACCCATCATTTTGATAATGATTTTTTTTTTTGGCCAATGGAGGATAGAGGGTTGCAAATGGAGCTGCCAAAAAATTATACCTACAATTTCATAGTTGTGACACCCATCATTTTGGTCGATGGAGGATACCAGGTTGCAACAGGAGCTGATTCCATGGTGCTGCTTAGGTGTAGAAGACCACAAGGAATTTAAGCCCAATTTAAATAAACCTAAAAGTTTCGTATATAGCCCAAGGGTGCACCCTAAGTTTCGACTTAGATGTGAAATAAGCAAATATTACAATGAATGGCAGTTTAAATGGTGCCTACATTACATATAAACTAGAATGTTTAGGTTGTGCCTGGTTGTGGATTCTCATAAAATGAGTAATTCCAAAGAAATTTGAAATGAAATCATTTACTCTAGTTGACTTATGAAACCACTTGTATAATGTTTTGAGAACCCGTTGGTCTTTTGCTAATCGATCAGGGTGGGCTTTTGTTAACCAATCAAGGCACTAAACAGGTTGATAATTCACTCTCAGGTTGATGCTCCAACTAAAGTTGTTATAGAAGAAAGAAGCTAGTCACTCTTGCTTTGCAGGATCCATATTACTGATTTTGGTTGTGTTGGCACTAGAATAGGATAGCAGCAGCATGCTGTGGTACATATAAAAGACGTTTAACAGCCTCTAAATTTGTGCAGCAATTAGTATTACATAATTCTTCTTTTAAAGAATAACATATACATGCAAAATTTAATCCTCGTCCCGTTAATACCAATACTCATAAAGTAAGCATCAATCTTCTGGTACCATGGTACCATGTGCGAGTGGGCCTGTTTCAACCCCCACATAAACTACACACCAGCTTACTAAAACTCCTTGTGTCCGTGTTAATGGCTGCTTTTTTCCCCTGACTTCTTGCTCTGCATGCGTAGCTTTCCTCTCCGCAAGCTCCTTTTAGTTGCTGCCTCCATGCCTGCACGACATGCTTGATGCAGGGCTTGATACACTGAGTTTGGGTTCACGTCTCCTGATGTAACCTCTTCGCTATCCTAAACCAAAACAAAACCAACGCTTCTCACTGGGCTTCATGACTCTTTTCTAGACCTTTGAAACTCCGTCTTGCTCTTTCTATTAAGTGCCAGTTAGTTACAGCTTGTAGGAGGTGTTCCTATGCTATCCAAAAGTTCTCTTTGTACAAGGACCACCTGACAAGAGAAAGCTCTCATGAGTCATATACATGAGAAGGCGTTTCTTTCTACAATATAAGTTGCAGAGCTGAGAGGCAGATACACCTTCATACGACCATAAAACGACCATGCTGAGATGCATAGTATTTTGGGAGTGTGTGCCCTCAAAGATAGTTACACGAAGAATATATATTTCCCACATGGATTGTTACATGAGGGAACTAATCTCCACATGGACATAATGTTCTCAGCAATCCAAGACATAACATGATTCGGTCAGTGTCAAATCCCAACTCAAAACCTGTCTCTAATGAGCTTATACACCAAGGATACAGAAATATCAAGGAACCAGAAATTCTTTCAAATCTTTGAATGTCAAATGTCATATTAATGCTGTATCTATGACAGGCCCAGAACGCACCCAGTTTCTAGGTCCAAATCAATGTCATAGAAGCATGGGCGTGTGGGCAAGCCGGGCATAGTGCTCATGGTTCCAACCAATGGATAAATAAATCCAGCACCAATGCTGGCTCTCACATCCCGAATAGGTATTGTGAAACCTGTCGGGGCCCCTTTCAGAGATGCATTATCTGAGAAGGAGTACTGTGTCTTTGCCATACAGATTGGAAGCCCAGAAAAGCCCTGTCTGGTGTAGGTTTCAATCTGCTTTTCGGCCTGCAAAAAAAGAAGGGAAAAGCCAGTACAGTAAAACTTCGCTAATAATTAGCACTAACAACTTGAGAAAAACAATAAACGAACAGCCATAGTGTACTTGCCTCTGCTGAAAACTCCACACCATCTGCACCATATGACTTGGCAATCATCTCTATTTTCTCTTTGATGCTTAAATGAAGCGGGTATAGAAACTTTAGAGGGGTCTGGTGCTGCTCACATGCCTTCTCCACGGCAAGGCCAAGATCCACCTGTAGAGAAAGCTCTAGTTTTAGACCATGCAAGGGCCACAAATGCACAGAAACATGCAAAGGTCATGTTTCTTGTTCACGTGAATGTAATCCAACAACACCAGAACACACAGCAGAGACCCACCGTGCCAGCTCCACCGTGAGCATGATGGGTGCAGACAACAGCCTCAAAAGCTCCAGCATCTAATGCCGCTTCCTTCACAGCTAAAAGCTCAGCTGCTGTATCCGTTGCAAACATGTTAATCGCCACCACAACATTCACACCATAGAACTTGGTGTTCTGTATGTGTCTAGCCAAATTAGAGCAGCCAGCCTTCACTAGATCCACATTCTCTGATTTGTAAGCATGATCCAGAGCTTTTCCAGCCACCACTTCAGGCCCTCCCCCATGCATTTTTAGAGCTCTCACAGTAGCCACAATCACCGCACATTGAGGAGTCAGTCCACTGTATCTGCACTTGATATTCATGAATTTCTCGGTGCCTATGTCAGCCCCAAACCCCGCTTCTGTGACCACAAACCCACGCTCCCCTACCAATTTGAGTGCAATTTTATCTGCCACGACAGAGGAATTCCCATGTGCAATGTTGGCAAAAGGGCCTGCATGAACCAGTACCGGTGTGCCTTCCAATGTTTGCATCAACGTTGGGTTGATTGCATCTTTCATCAATACTGTCAAGGCGCCTCCTACCCCAAGATCATCAGCAGTCACTGGCTCACCTCCCCTACTTGTTCCAATCACCATTCTGCCCAACCTCTCCCGCATGTCTGCAAGCGATGTTGTCAATGCCAGCACTGCCATGATCTCACTGGCCACTGAAATGTCAAAGCCAGTCTCCCGCACCATGCCTTTCTCCTCAGGTCCTTGCCCAACCGAAATTTTCCTCAGAAAGCGATCATTAACATCCATTACTCTCTTCCACGTTATTTGCTCTGGATCAATATCAAGTCGTGCAAATCTCTTCATCTCTGCGGGAGTAAGTTCCCCTGGATTGGTCTTTTCAATCCCAAGATTTTTGAGGCGTTTGAGCATGATGGGAGCAAACGAGCGCTTCCCTCCTTTGTCAGTAGGGCAGAGCCTATTGAAAAGGGCCTTATCAGATTGAGTTGCCTCATGGAAGATGCGGGCGTCTATGGCAGCAGCAAGCAGGTTATTTGAAGCAGTGATAGCATGAATGTCGCCAGTCATATGCAGGTTGAACTCATCCATGGGAATCACCTGACTGTATCCACCTCCAGCTGCTCCACCCTTGATACCAAAAGTAGGCCCTTGGCTCGGTTGCCGAACACAAGTGACCACCTGCACATTGGGTACCCATCCTCACCTCAATTCCTGTCCGATTTCACATGAAGATAATGTGCCAGAAAATCAGGGAGAGCTTGGGCATAACAGAAACTCTAGAGGGGATCTAGTTATTGTTAAAAGACTCTAGAAAGACATACATTAGCTATAGATCTGCAGTGCAATTACAAAAACACAGTGATGATAGATCGCAATACGAGAAGCGGAGATATGAGGGGGTCTAGATTTATGTTCAAGTGATCCTGTCTGTATCAACAAAATGTACCACTAAGGCATTTTGTAGATGTTAAAACCCATACAAAAGAGGTTACCTTTTTACCGAGATGTGCTCCGAGGGCTTGGCAAAGACCAACAGTCGTCGTTGATTTTCCTTCTCCAAGAGGTGTAGGGGTGATACCACCAACAACAACATAGAATCCATCAGGTGAATCTTTGAACTGATCATGAGTAGTGAGAAGAACCTGAAAACAAGAGGGCATTGAAATTTGAGCTACCCTAAGAACAAATCTAAGAGTTCTAGATATAATTACACAGGAAGAAGAAAAATAAAGGAAAGATTTCTATTTTAGAGACTTGGAATTTTTCTTTTGAGGCAGAGCCTTTTCATTATAAACAAAGACACAAGTCTTCCCAAAAACATGGCCCTACATAGCAGAAAATAAGACACACCGCCACCAGACTTCACAATAGTGAAAATTGGAGTGGACTGCAGCTGCGAATGTCCTTGCGACAAAATAGCGACATAGCTCCCAAGTTTACCCTAAGTTGGATAAAGGCGCGTCCCTAAGTTGGAGCAGAAGAGGCCTGTTCCTAAGTTGGGAGCCAGGTAAGTTATCAGTTTTGCACACTTCCCAAGGCAGCCATCAGATGTGCACTGATCACAAAATGGAGGAGGAGGATAGTATGGCCTATAGGTAGCCACACGTGTGGCTTGTAAGACTAGTAGTGCTATGCAAGTGTTATTGGAGAGAGAACAGCAATGGAGAGAGAGAGAGAGAGAGAGAGAGAGAGAGAGAGAGAGAGAGAAATGCTTGGGTCGGAGAGAGAGCAACAGGGTTCGCGCTACTGTTTTTCTGTGCATTTTAGGGTTCACGCTACTGTTTTTCTGTGCTTTTTAGGGTTCGCGCTGCTCAGCCCTCTGGTGCTTGCGGCCAGAAGCTGCCCACTTGCTGCTGCTGCTGCTGTTGAGAGGTGGCGGGGAGAGAGAGAGAGAGAGAGAGAGAGAGAGAGAGAGAGTGTTCAGTGCAGACGGCCTTGCCTGCAGCAGCTGTCCCGCACCTCCGTTGCCCTGCAGCTCTGACGCGCTAGCAGTCTCCTCACCGTTGCTGTCTCCAGCGCGCCACCGTCTTTAGCCCGTCTCTTTCTGTACGTTGCCGTCTGCTTCCCACTGCGAAGGTCTCTGTCTGCAGCTACTTGCAGGTCAACTATTGCAGGGTTTCCGGCTCTAGGGTTTCAGGCAGCAGTGGAAGAAGATTAAAAAATAATAATAATAAATAAAAAATAAAAAAATAAAAATCAGGTTTGCAGGTTTTCTCAAGGGTGCAGCAATGGTTCAAGCAACTATTTAAGGGTTTGCAGGTGCTGAATTAGGGTTTGAGAGAAAGGGTTTTCTTTGCTTTTGTACATGGATTTGGATGACCCGGCTGCTGCTGTTGGTGGCATGGCTGCCAAGAGCCTTAACATGGATCTTATTGAGGAGATGATCGAGAAGGATGTGGGTTATGCTTCAGATGCCTCGGAGCAACAAAAACGTCAAAGGCTTGATGTTGATGCAAGCTACACTCTGGTGAATGTTGGAGAGAATGCAGAGGAAAGTTCTCAGGTACCTTCTCCGGAGTTTGCACGTTTGCTGCAGATCACTGGTAAGCTTCTGCAAGAATATGTGAAGGCAAATAGCGTGCAAATGGCTGCAGTAGATAATGGTGGTGTGGCTGATGTATGCATGGAGACTCCTTTGTTGCTACAACAGCTAGCAGATTTTCATGATCGTGCTGCTATCTTCTTCTGTCACCATTTGGCCACCCGAATGGTTCACTCTTGCTTTCACACTATGTACATATTGGATTGGTGTCCATGGCTTATGGAATGTGCCTATGCATGTGATTGACACGTGTCATGCTGTATAGTTGGATATGATATTCCGCTGGGACTTGATGTTATCATGCCCGGAATATCTGGAGGAGTTGGCTTTCCGCTGGGACTTGTGCCTTTGTGTACATGCCCGGAAACGCCTGGAGGACTTGGCTTTCCACTGGGTCTGGTATCGCATATACTTGCCTGGAAACGCCTGGTATTATATGGTTTCATGAACGGAAATCGCTCATGCCAATGCTGCATTGCATAGCATCTTTATGTGCCTGCCTGCAAATAAAATTGCATGCTGTTTTCATGCGTGCATGACCTATGTGTAGTTCCGGTTAAGGGGACGCCCGCCCGTGAACCGTGCGTGTGAAACTGTCTGTTGACATGGTTGTGTGGCATGTGAATAGGTGGTAAGTATTACCCAATCTAGGCTCAAATAGCCCTTAGGACTTAGCCAATATTTATAAGTGAGTGCGTTCCCATTTCATTAAAGTTTGGGCGCCCAAAAGTCACTTATAAATTATGACCGCTTCCAAGTTCACACTCACTGAAGTCCCGAGGCGGACAAGACTCAATGTCCAGGACCTGATCCTCCCCTTTTACTCATAAATGGGCATCTCCCCATGTCCTCTCACCTGATTGGACCCCAATTCACTTATTAAGAGAAATTCGTGTTTTCTCTTCATGAGGATTTTTGGAGGCTGAAAACTCTGTTTTTTCCACCATTTGTCTCCATTTCCAAGCTCTCCATAGCCATACCCAACTTGCTAGGGTGTTTTCCAAGCTTCCAAGAGTGTTTCTAAGTGCTAATCACTCTCCTACTCACTCCCAATGACTGAAATTCAGCAAAACAGCTCTCATTTTTGCTGTAATTTCTGGTCTTTTTGCTGAAAACCCTAATTTCAGCCTTCCTTTCTCAAGTTGAACCATAGGGGAAGCTTTCCCAGGGTTCCCTTCATCCTCTTGAAGACTTTTGTCGCGAAGGATTGAGTGTGGGAGAGATGGAATTAGGGTTAGGTCATGTGGGAGACATACACAGTGAAGAAGAAGAGAGAGAGAGAGAGAGAGAGAGAGAGAGAGAGAGTTGTGGGGATAAGTCAACTCATGAGGCATGAGTGTGTGACTCCCCTATCACACATGTATATTGCACTAGTACACATAGTGCCTAAGTACATTAAAAGTACTAAGTGTACTATGTACTATAACTTATGGGCTTGTACACACTATAAGGGTGGGCATAACGCCTTTACCCCAACAACCTCCCACTTAAAGGCAAAGTGCCCTTAAATGAAGGAAAAGAAAAATCAGCATGTACATGATAATATACAAGGCCATATCAAGGCTGAAACTGGCCTCATCCAATGCCCATCAAGTGTCTGCAATGAGCAAACCGCTCCGGAGGCAAACTCTTTGTCAACAGATCAGCCGGGTTGTCATCCGTATGAATCTTAACAAGCTGAATTTGCTTGTTCTCTATCACACCTCTGATGAAGTGATACTTCACATCCACATGCTTCGTCTTTGCATGAAAGACAGGGTTCTTTGCCAACTGGATGGCACTCTGACTGTCACAATGCAACAATGGAATATCCCCTGTATAGCCCAAATCAACCACTAACCGAGATAGCCATAATGCCTCCTTGCAAGCCTCTGTGGCTGCAATATACTCGGCCTCTGTAGTAGATAAGGCTGTGCACTTCTGCATCCTGGATATCCATGACACAGCACCTCCTGTGAATGTAAACACATAACCGGTAGTAGACTTCCGGTTATCTGGATGACCGGCATAATCCGAATCCGTGTAACCATGCACTAATGCATCCTGTTTGCCAAAGCAAATGCACAAATCCTGTGTGCCCTTCAGGTATCTCATAACACCTTTCACTGCTTCCCAATGCTTCTTGCCAGGGTTGGCCATGTATCTAGAAACCACTCCCACTGCAAATGCAATGTCCGGCCTAGTAGCAACCATGGCATACATGAGACTGCCACAAGCTGAAGCATACGGAATCTTGGCCATATCAGCCCTGTCTCTATCCGACTGTGGGCTGTCCATAGCACTGAGTTTCACATATGGAGGCAAAGGAGTACTAGTCTTCTTCCCCCCGTCCATATTGAACCTCTGCAAAACTTTGCCAATGTATTCCTTCTGAGACAAATACAACACATGCTGATTTCTGTCCCGAAGTATCCGCATACCCAAGATGTGATTTGCATCACCCAAATCCTTCATATCAAAGGTTTGATGCAGCCTCTGCTTCAAGGTATCCATCTCCTTACGAGATTTCCCGGCAATCAACATATCATCAACATACAAGATGAGGATCAATAGACTGCCATCCAAAGCTTTCTTGGTGTACAAGCAGTGATCTATGTCACTTCTCCTGAATTTTTGAGATTTCATGAATGTATCAAATTTATGATACCATTCCCTTGGTGCCTGTTTGAGGCCATAAAGACTCTTTTTCAGCTTGCATACAAGCTTCTCCTTTCCACTTACTGCATAACCCTCTGGCTGCTGCATATATATCTCCTCATGGAGATCACCGTGAAGAAAAGCAGTCTTCACATCCATCTGAATCAAGTCCAGATCATCATGCGCAACCAAAGCTAACACAGCTCTAAGTGTGGTCATTTTGACCACTGGAGAGAAGATTTCATCAAAGTCCACACCATATTCTTGCTTGAAGCCCTTAGCCACTAACCTGGCTTTGTATTTTGGCTTTGCATCTGGTGCAACTTTGAGCCTGTAAACCCATTTGCATGGCAAAACCTTCTTGCCTGCAGGCAAATGCACCAACTTCCAAGTTCCATTTTTATGCAGAGAATCCATCTCTGACTTCATGGCACGCTCCCATAGAGCCTTGTCTGCCCTCTGTAAAGCCTCTTTATAACATGAGGGCTCCCCACAGTCAGTAAGCATCAAGTAGTCAACCCCTGGAACAAACCTGTCAGGGACTCTGGAGGGTCTAGTGGACCTCCGTACCCAATGACCATCATTTGCAGGTTGCTGTCCAGCCTGCATATCACCCATTGGTGGCTCCTGTTCCATGCCATAAGGCTGAAAAATCATGCCCGGTATCTCCTCTAACTGTGGTATATCCATAGGGATATCTTCTGCCATCTTTGGCTGTCCATTTGGACCATTTTCAGCACCATTTAAGGGCTGGTTTTCCTGCTGTAATGGCTGATTTACAGCCCTTTGTTGTTGTCCATGATGTCCATCATCATCAAAGATGACTCTGCCAGGCTCCTGTTGCCTTGCAGGCTCCTTATACATGCATGTTTCATCAAAAATGACATCATTGCTGCATATAATCTTTCTATTCACGGGATCCCAAAGTCTATACCCCATTTCACCTCTGTCACCATATCCTAGGAATATGCATTTGTGAGACTTAGGATCAAGTTTGGTGCGCATTTCCCTGCGTATGTGCACGTACGCAACGCAACCAAACACTCTCAAGTGCTTGTATGACGGAGGCTTCCCTGTCCATACTTCCTCTGGCACTTTCCCACCAAGCCTCGTGTTAGGTGACCTATTTATAAGGTGAACGGCTGTCATAACAGCTTCAGCCCAAAAACCATGAGATAACGCAGCATGTGACAACATAGAACGGACCTTCTCCTGAATGGTCCTGTTCATCCTCTCTGCTGTCCCGTTTTGTGGAGGATCATAAGGAGTAGAGAGCTCCCTCTTGATGCCTTTAGCATCACAAAAATCCTGAAACTGTTTGGACGTATACTCTCCACCATTGTCAGAACGCAAAGCCTTCAGTGTTTTGCCAGTTTGATTCTCAACAAGAGCAACAAACTTCTCAAACACTGAGAATGTATCACTCTTCAAACGAAGAGGATAAACCCACACCTTGCGTGTGGCATCATCTATAAAAGACACAGTATTTTGCCCCTCCCAAAGAAAGCTGAGGCATCTCACATACATCTGTATGCACAAGCTCTAACTGAGCATCTTTCTGTCCAAGAGCTTTCTTGTGGGGGCACTGTAGTTGCCTACCATATATACAATGCTCACAAAACTGAAAACTTGAAAACTTTAGAGAAGGCAAGTAACCCAAACGAGACAATTGCTCCATTCCTTTGACACTCATGTGTCCCAACCGGCTATGCCACATAGAAATTTCCGGCAGCTCGGTTGCATTTACATTAGCATGGTGACAAACACCTGCATGCATGAAATAAAGAGTGTCCACCTTAGAGCCTCTGGCAACAACCAGTGAACCCTTACTAATTTTCCACTTTCCACGACCAAATGTGGTAACATAATCAGCATCATCAAGCTGTCCAGTAGAAAGCAGATTCTTCTTGATCTCAGGCACATGCCTGACATCATGGAGCATAAGCTGTGAGCCATCTGAAAACACAAGCCTCACATCACCTCTGCTAAGAATCTTGCATGCATGGTTATCACCCAAATAAACCACTCCTTCATTGCCAGCAGTATACCTGACAAACAAGTCTCTGCAACCTGTGACATGAAAAGAGGCACCTGAATCAATGATCCATGAGTGCATACCATGACCACCTGTAAGAAGTGAATGGGCATCAAGTGAAGAAGTAAATAGGACCTCATCCTCACTGCCACCTGCATGCGACACATTGATTTCTTCAATCTTGACTCCACTTTTGCCCTTTGGCTTTACATCTTTGGCTTCATCTTTCTCTTTGTCTTTGCATTTTCCCTTTTCTTTTTGATCATTTTTCCATTTGTAGCATTGCTTTTTAATGTGTCCCTTCTTGCCACAATAATGGCATTCCAAATCCTTTTTGGAGCGAGACTTGCTCCTTCCCCGTTCTTGGCTTTCTTGAAGAAGAGCACCCTCAACATCTGCATATGACAGCATAGCATTCGAATTGCTAGTGGCTGTCCTGAATGTGTCCCAACTCTCTGGCAAAGTGCATAACAAAAAAGTGGCTTTGAACTCATCGTCCATTGCCAACTTTTGATTAATGACCTGGCTGACAATACCATTAAACTCATTTAGATGGGCTGTCATAGACGCCCCTTCCTTCATCTGAAGACCTATGAGTTTCTTCAACCAATACACTTTGCTTGAGGCACTTTGTTGGGCATACAAGTCCTGCAATCTCTGCCACATTCCCCAAGCTGTCTTCTCTTCACGAATGCTGAAAAGTAATGAGTCTGACACAGACAACATGATAGTAGATCTTGCCAGCTCATCCATATCTTCCCACTCTTCAGCCGTAAGAGAAGCGGGCATTACACCCCTTTCTTTGATAGGCTTGTGCTGCTTTTTCTGGAGCAACACATTGTAGCACTGGGTTTGCCAAATATCATAATTATGCGAGCCTTCAAGCTTCTTGATGTGAAGCAATGAAGAGCTCTCACCTGTGGTTGCCATAGCAAAGTGCAACCTGTCAATGCCTGACTCCCTGCAAAATGTGCAAACACTGCACCAAAAGCACACAAAGTGCTCACGGTTTTTCTCCCAAGCTTTATCTCCCACTGCGGAAGCACAAATGCAACTTTTCTCCCACTTTATGCGATGAAATCACCAAAATCTGGTTGCTGCAGATTTTGGACAGCACCTTAAATGTGCTCTGTTGCCCTTCCAAAGTACTGTACAACAGTACCAATTGCTCACAAATGATGTACCAAACCTGTACCGGCAAGTACAGCAGCTGAAATTGAACCTTTTGGTCACTCAAAACAGTGTACAGCCATGCCAAAACTTGCACAAAGCTGTGCCAAATCTGTACCAGCAGGTACAATAGCAATAAATGCTCTCCTGGCTGTCCAAATGAGTGAAAATCAGACTTTTACAGTCCTGTACACTGCATACAACAGTCCCGAACAGAAATTGGGCAAAAGCCCCTTGACTGCAAGCTGATTTTTGAGGATTCAAGGCATAAATGTCTTGCCTGCTGCTTTGCCAAGCTCAACAAGCATACAAACTTGAAAAGCCCCTTGATTTAAGATCAATTTCTGATCATACAAGGTACATTGACGCACATGAAGGCATCCAGAGTGTTCACGATGCTTCCCCCTGGCCACATATACATCAAATACATGAAAGCCCCTTGATTCACAGGCACATTGAGTGCTTGTAAGGCATCAGCACATTATCCACAGCATCAAATGCGATCGCCTGCATGCAAATCAATCCAATCGACACAAAAGCCCCTTGATTTGCACTGCAATTTTGCCCAAATGTGCGATTTCTCACATCATACAGCATGTATGAGTGCTTAATTGCACAATTACATCAAAAGCCCCAAATTTCGACATCCAATTTCCTGCAAATTGATCCTGATTGTGACCAATGTCACCCAATTTTGCCAATTTTGCTCAAAATTGAGCAATTCGGCACCTGTACCTGCTCAATTGATAATTGTACTTGCTCAATTGCAAGTCCCAAAAAAAAAATTGAGGCAAATACCTTGATTTCTGATTTTCTGTTGCAGGAAAGGGGGGTGATGAATTTGGTGCTGCTGTATAGATGATGCTGCTTCACGGCCAGGGCAAGTGTATCGACGAACATGACCTTCTTGCTGGGAAAGTCGACTCGTGGGTGAAGGTGAAAGGAAAGTCGTGGAGGACAGCTCCCATCCTCATCTGCTCTTCATAGCGCTGGCAATCATGCCTGTGCTCGGGCCAGTGCAGACGCTGGTGATAAGGTGAGCAATAGCGAACCGCACCGCATGCGCCACAGTGAATGGAAGGTGGGCTTTGTCGGACTGCACCTTGGGTGACGTGGACCAGCGCTGTCCGCCCTGCCTTCGCTAATGTGTTTCCGCTCGTTGACGTATTCGCCTAGCGCTTGTTGACGTATTCGCCTAGCGCTTACACGATTAGAGTCGCTCACGTAGCCAGCTTGTTGTATTACGCCTTCGCCTAGTAGCGCTTGAACGCTTAGCTACCACAGCCGAACTTGTGTGTAGCCTTCGCTTCACGCAGACAGCCCAGCGTTCAACACTCACACACAGAGAGAAAAAATCAGCGCTTGAACCTTCTTCTCCTCTACAGCAAACTCGACACCACCAGCCTCTACAACAAATTCGACACCACCAGTTGGAAGTTTAGGCTCTGATACCAGTTGTGTGGGAGAGATGGAATTAGGGTTAGGTCATGTGGGAGACATACACAGAGAAGAACAAGAGAGAGAGAGAGAGAGAGAGAGAGTTGTGGGGATAAGTCAACTCATGAGGCATGAGTGTGTGACACCCCTATCACACATGTATATTGCACTAGTACACATAGTGCACTTAGTACATTAAAAGTACTAAGTGTACTATGTACTATAACTTATGAGCTTGTACACACTATAAGGGTGGGCATAACGCCTTTACCCCAACAGATTGCGGCAAATCGAAGATATCAACACTTCTAAAGTTTCCAACGCGAAGGCTTCCGCTTGCAACAACTTCTATGAAGACTGGTAAGCTAATTGGACAATGTGTTGTCATTACTTACTCAGTAGAAGGGCAGGACTCCTTGTTTAGCCGCCCTGTGTAGTATTTCTCTTGTCCTATGTGCTCTTGAAGATGTTGCTACCTTGCTTGGTAGAACATAGAGCCAATGGTAGAGAATATGGGCACTGAAGTCGGGCCCGGGCATCAAGGCAGCTCCTTGGTGATCTACATCGACATACCATTGTTTTCTAAATGCTGAATTTCATATGCATTGGCATGGAGGATTTGGCAATGGATGCCCGTGAAGCTATCTATGTATTGAATTTCTCCAATAGTAATACAATTTACTCAAGGGAGGGGTCGGCCGTTCCGGCTCGTTGCGTCTCTTGTCAATTCAGCAATTTACTTCTTGTATATGAGCAAGTGTCCTTCAAATCTTAGTGTATTTAAGTGTATTGATTAGCATTGTGTTCAACCAAGTTACATTGGTATCAGAGCATACGGTTCTCTTTCACTTCTATCGTGAGAGACGATCACCGTGAACACTAGCTATCTCTACACTTAGAACATTATGGACAGCCATACAATGAATGTTGGAGATGCTAATACAAGAGGCAGGGACAATGAAATGCATGCCTCCAATGCTTTACAAGATGAGCAAACTCATGTGGTGCACAATAGGGAACATGAATATGTGGGACAACCGTCCTGCGGCAAAGAGAAGATGCAAGAAGAAGAGTCGATAGTCTTGAGGACTGAATTTACTCGTATGCAGGCTCTTCTCCATGCACAACAAGAAGAATTGAATCTCTATCGCCGCGAGGATCCATTGGTACATGACCGTTTGAAGGCCAAGAAAGCTGAATCTTATAGGGATCATGCAATGGCAATGATTGCTCAAGAGTTGCACATGCAACCGAGGGATGCAGCACGTGCATACTTGGCTCGTACCGAGGATACCTATGCAGAAAAGGCAACCATCCCACATGTCTTGGAATCCCCACAAGTGCCCGAACAAGAAGTTATGTCTAAGAGGATGAATCTCCATGCTATGGGAGAGGAACGATCAGTGACTTCACGCCATGCAGGAATATCTCATGTAGCCCGTGAAGGATACAATGTTTATGGCAGTGGTCAAAATGTATGTCAAATGCCATTGCCGGCTGAAAATGTACATGCATAACACATGCAACATGGGCTGCAATTTTCTGTTGGTGCAGGTATTCCGCGTATCTCTCATGCCACTCATGCCTTCGAGTGTGCTCGTGAGGGAGAAGCTATGGCTGATAAATGTATCAATGCATGTTGAGGGGCCAGCCATGCCTCATGCTTACAGGGCACATGTATCTATGCCTTATGTATCACCTTTTGGTCCAAAAATGATGCCAGTCACAGGGGCTGTCCCAATGGACAAACATGGGGGAAAACATGTTGAGATACAACATGCATCAAAGTCTCGTGACTTCAAAGCTGGAGACAAATCTGTGAAGTTTGACACATATCATGGAGAATACGATGCATCAAAGGCACTTGCTTTTATTGCCCAGTTTGATATTGCTTTCAGTGATGAGGATTTCACTCAGAAATCCATGATCCGGCATGTAAGCATGTTCATGAAAGGCACTGCTGCCCATTGGTAGCTCACGGAGAAGCTCTCACCGAATCCCGTTAGATCATGGGAAGAGTTCAAGGAGAGGGTTTATGCTCAATTCTTGCCTCCCAATGCATTGAATGAGATAACAATGAAGTGGGATTGGGTAAAGCAAAATGAGGGGAAATCGGTAAATGCATATGTACAAAAGTTTTGGAAAGTGCTCTTGGAGGTGTCTCCATTTATGCATGTCACCGAGGCGGAAAGGAAGAGAAGGTTTCAATCGGGATTGCATCCCGTGTACAAAGCGGGATTACAAATGTATCCTGGTCATACCTTACACCAATTAATCGCAGCCGCCACCGCCACCGAGCAATTGGAACTCAAATTGAGTCGATCCAATAAGGCTAAACCCTCATTTCAAGGCAAAGATAGGGCTGTCCAAAGCCTGCAAAATGATGGACAGCCACCTAAAAGGGACCAAAACCAAGCCAAATCAGATCCAAAAGCTGAAAATAAGTTTGCTAAAAAGCGCTCTTATAAGCCGGCAAACTTTGGTCTTAGTGCTGAGAAGAAGGAGCAATATATGCGTGAAGGCAAATACTTTACTTGTGGCAGCACTGAGCACAGGGCAAGAGCATGCCCAAATAAGAAGAACAAAGCTGAAAATGCTAATGTATTGAAGCCTAATGTGCATATGGTTCCGGATGTGCAGGGCAACACTTCCCATGATAGCAAAGATAGGGTTGTATGTAAAGCTTGGGGACAGCTCAAAGATCAGCCCGCTTTGTTCATGTTTGATGATTGTGCATCTGGAAATTTCATATCCACTCAGATGGCAGCTGCTTTGGGTAGTGAAGTGGAGGACATGGGTCCTCAAATTGAAGCAGGGGCTGCCTTTGTTGGTAGAGAAGTGCAGGTCATGCCTATTTTTGGCAAGTTGCGCATACACATGCAAGGCTATGTGGATCATGAGGATTTTCTTGTGGCGCCTTTGAATGACTGTGATGTATTGCTTGGAAAGCCTTGGCATACACGTATTGATCCGTGCAAGGCTTACAAGACTAACAGGATTACCTTCATGCATAAAGGCCGAGAACATGTAATTGATGCTGGTGAAGGGGTGATACCATTCCCCTTGTATCTCATGTACAAATTAAAAAAGTAATGAAAAAGAGTATTTTTTGCGTACTTGATTTTTGTAGAAATCCTGTTGAGAAAAATAATGTACATGTAAACACTCTTTGTAATGATAGGCTGAAATTTTTGCAAGAGCACAACGATTGTTTTGCTGATGAGTTACCACCTGTACGACCGGAAGATCATCGCATTGATCTTGTGCCGGGTAGCTCACCACCTAATAGGCCAGCCTATCGTATAAGTGCATCCCAAAAAGAGGAGATCATGAAGCAAGTGAATGAGCTTCTTGAGAAGGGTTTGGTTCAGCCAAGCTCTTCTCCATATTGTTCACCCGTCCTCTTGGTTCAAAAGAAGGATGGATCCTTTCGTATGTGTGTGGATTATAGAGCTTTGAATAAGCTTACCATCAAGAATAGGTTTCCGATTCCACGCGTAGACGACATCCTTGACAAGTTGGATGGATCGGCATGCTTTAGCCGAATTGATCTCAAGAGTGGATATCATCAAGTGCGTGTAGTGCCTGAGGATGTACACAAAACTGCTTTCAGGACAGCATTTGGGCTTTATGAGTATCTTGTTATGCCTTTTGGTCTTACAAATGCCCCGGCTACATTCAATAGAATGATGGATCACATATTCCGTGGGTACAGGAAATTTACAGGTGTCTTCTTTGATGACATACTAGTCTTCTCGAAGACCGAAGAAGAGCATAAAGCTCATTTGGCTATTGTTTTTGAAGAGCTCCATAAGCATAAACTCTTCATAAATGCAAAGAAGAGTGAGTTCTTCTTGTCAGAGATACATTATCTTGGGCATATTGTGTCCAAAGATGGAGTGCGGATGGATCCTGCAAAGATTGATGCAATTCGGAATTGGCCCGAATTGAGTTCCGTGCATGAGATCCGCAGTTTTCTTGGATTATGCTCTTACTACCGCAGGTTCATTCGGCACTTTGCATGGATTGCTTCTCCTTTGCATGATTTGACAAAGAAGAAGGCCGTGTTCAAATGGACTAATGTAGAGAGAGATGCATTCCTCAAATTGAAAGATGCAACTACTCATGGTCCAGTGTTGATCGTTCCCGATTTGCAAAAGCCTTTTTGTGTGGAATGTGATGCATCTGGAAATTGCATAGGGACTGTCCTTAATCAAGAGGGACATGCCGTGGCTTATGAGAGTCGTAGATTGCATGATGCAGAGCTATCTCTTGGCATTTATGAGAAAGAGCTCTTGGCTGTAATTCATGCACTTACTATATGGAAACATTACCTTCTTGGGGCTGATTTCACTGTGAAGACAGATCACCAGAGTTTGAGGTATTTTCTTACTCAAACTAAGTTGTCAGAGAAGCATATGAGGATGGCCAATTTCCTCTCTATGTTTCATTTTCAGATCTTGCACACCCCAGGAAAGAAGAATGTAGTGGCCGATGCATTGTCACGAAAGCCGTATGTAGCAGCTATCTTGGTTGCCTCTCATGGGGACTTGTCTACCATGCATGATTTGTATCACACGGATGCTAATTTTGCCACTATTTGGGCTGATTTGATGGCTGGTCATGCACATGCCTCATATGTGATCAAAGAGAGTTATCTCATGAAAGATAATTGCCTATGTGTGGTGTCTGACATGAGGCAAAAGGTTGTGAATGAGTGCCATGCTCCTCCATATGCTGGTCATAGAGGCATAATGCCTACTACGCACATGATTGAGCGGTATTTCTTTTGGCCAGGTATGCAGAAAGACATAGAGGCACATGTACGTGCATGTATCACCTGTCAAAAGGTCAAATTTGATAGGCAAAAGACACCAGGTTTGCTTCAGCCATTGCCTATTCCCACGCAGCCATGGGAAAGTATTACAATGGATTTCATTATGGACTTGCCACGTACCCAACAGGGTAATGATGCAATTTGGACAATTGTGGACAGGTTTAGCAAGCAAGCTCATTTCTTGCCGGTCAAAAAGACCATCAAAGCTGAGCATATGGTTAAAATATATCTTACACAAGTGTTCAAATATCATGGAATGCCGAAGTCCATTGTGGGGGATAGAGATCCCAGGACTACAAGTCTCTTTTGGCGGGCCTTATTTCATAATATGAGCACCAAATTGGACTTCTCATCAGCTTATCACCCTCAAATGGATGGGCAAAGTGAAGCTGCGAATTCAGCTGTGTTGGATCTCTTGAAATGTTATGTGGCGGATCAGAAGTCTTCTTGGGAGAAGTACTTACCGCTTGTGGAATTTGCATACAACAACACGGTGCATGCATCTACAAGGAAAGGCCCCGTTTGAGATTGTTTATGGTAAGGTGGTTTTGCCACCCATCCTTCGCACAAAGGATGAGATATTTGCAGCTGATGAGTATGTAAGAGACTTGGATATTGCTTTTGCTCAGGTGCGGACAGCCATTGCAAGGTCACAAGACAAGCATAAAAAGGCTACCGACAAGCGTAGAAGGCAATTGGATGTTAAAGAGAATGATTGGGTATTGCTGAAATTTGAGAAAGCAAGACTTGCAAAGAGGCCTGGCAAAGAGGGTGCATATCCTAAGCTTGCAACCAGGTACTATGGGCCTTTTCGAGTGATCGAGAAGATCAATGAAGTGGCTTTCAGATTGGCATTACCTAGTCATTGGCACATACATAATGCTTTTCATGTGAGTCTCCTTCGAAAGTATGTAGGGCCGGAGCCCACTGAAATGGTCATTGAGGATCCACCAGAAGTGGATGAGCTTGAGGAGATCTTGCAGCCAGAGCAGATTGTGTATCACAAGGAACGCAAGCTTGCTGCAGGCAAAGTTGTGAGGCGTTACCTTGTGAAGTTTAAGAACTATCTTCCCATTGATGCTAAATGGGTAGATGAAGAGTTCTTCAAAGATTGCCCGCATGTGCTTCAGACATACTTGGATGCATTTCAGTTGCGGACAACTGTTTAGAAGCGGGGGGGAATGTCACCATTTGGCCACCCGAATGGTTCACTCTTGCTTTCACACTATGTACATATTGGATTGGTGTCCATGGCTTATGGAATGTGCCTATGCATGTGATTGACACGTGTCATGCTGTATAGTTGGATATGATATTCCGCTGGAACTTGATGTTATCATGCCCGGAATATCTGGAGGACTTGGCTTTCCACTGGGACTTGTGCCCTTGTGTACATGCCCGGAAACGCCTGGAGGACTTGGCTTTCCGCTGGGACTTGTGCCTTTGTGTACATGCCCGGAGACGCCTGGAGGATTGGCTTTCCACTGGGTCTGGTATCGCATATACTTGCCTGGAAACGCCTGGTATTATATGGTTTCATGAACGGAAATCGCTCATGCCAATGCTGCATTGCATAGCATCTTTATGTGCATGCCTGCAAATAAAATTGCATGCTGTTTTCATGCGTGCATGACCTATGTGTAGTTCCGGTTAAGGGGACGCCCGCCCGTGAACCGTGCGTGTGAAACTGTCTGCTGACATGGTTGTGTGGCATGTGAACAGGTGGTAAGTATTACCCAATCTAGGCTCAAATAGCCCTTAGGACTTGGCCAATATTTATAAGTGAGTGCATTCCCATTTCATTAAAGTTTGGGCGCCCAAAAGTCACTTATAAATTATGACCACTTCCAAGTTCACACTCACTGAAGTCCCGAGGCGGACAAGACTCTATGTCCAGGACCTGATCCTCCCCTTTTACTCATAAATGGGCATCTCCCCATGTCCTCTCACCTGATTGGACCCCAATTCACTTACTTATTAAGAGAAATTCGTGTTTTCTCTTCATGAGGATTTTTGGAGGCTGAAAACTCTGTTTTTTCCACCATTTCTTTCCATTTCCAAGCTCTCCATAGCCATACCCAACTTGCTAGGGTGTTTTCCAAGCTTCCAAGAGTGTTTCTAAGTGCTAATCACTCTCCTACTCACTCCCAATGACTGAAATTCAGCAAAACAGCTCTCATTTTTGCTGTAATTTCTGGTCTTTTTACTGAAAACCCTAATTTCAGCCTTCCTTTCTCAAGTTGAACCATAGGGGAAGCTTTCCCAGGGTTCCCTTCATCCTCTTGAAGACTTTTGTCGCGAAGGATTGCGGCAAATCGAAGATATCAACACTTCTAAAGCTTCCAACGCGAAGGCTTCCGCTTGCAACAACTTCTATGAAGACTGGTAAGCTAATTGGACAATGTGTTGTCATTACTTACTCAGTAGAAGGACAGGACTCCTTGTTTAGCCGCCCTGTGTAGTATTTCTCTTGTCCTATGTGCTCTTGAAGATGTTGCTACCTTGCTTGGTAGAACATAGAGCCAATGGTAGAGAATATGGGCACTGAAGTCGGGCCGGGCATCAAGGCAGCTCCTTGGTGATCTACATCGACATACCATTGTTTTCTAAATGCTGAATTTCATATGCATTGGCATGGAGGATTTGGCAATGGATGCCCGTGAAGCTATGTATTGAATTTCTCCAATAGTAATACAATTTACTCAAGGGAGGGGTCGGCCGTTCCGGCTCATTGCGTGTCTTGTCAATTCAGCAATTTACTTCTTGTATATGAGCAAGTGTCCTTCAAATCTTAGTGTATTTAAGTGTATTGATTAGCATTGTGTTCAACCAAGTTACATCTTCTTTACTGGGCGTATTCCGTTGTTGCCTCGTCTTAGAGCATGGTTGGGCCGCTTGGTGTCGCCTGAGGCACTTGAGGAGATTTATGATGGTCCGAGAGGCTTTTATGAAATACTTTTTCGCACTTAGGAAGCCCGTAGGGCAGTCTTGGAGCAGGTGCCACTCTTTTTGGATGGGCAGTTGGTTCATGTGGTTCCGTGGAAGCCTATGGCAGAGTACCAAGATATGTTGCGCCAGGCTTGCCCAGTTTGGGTTGAAGTGAAACAATTCCCACCAATGTTTTGGCGTGTAAAACAGATCTCATGCGAGGTATCGGTGATGTCTTGGTGGTGCCTCGAATGACATCTAGAAACCGAAATCGTCTATGCATGTTATGGGATACTGGGAGACCTAGGCCGACACATTTGCGTGTCAATATGGCTGGGCTGCAACCTTTAATGTATGAATTGGTGGGATACATTTGCTGGCCACTGTTTCAAATGTGGTAAGATGGGCCACTTTTTCTCCGAATGTCCTAAGAAAGAACAAGTTGTTGTTACCAAGGATATCGTTGATGGACAGTTGCCCGTGGAAGATGAGCATGATGCTCCTGTACATGATGCCCAGCACATGGATGTACATGTGGATGTTCAGAATGAGGTTGAGCAGCCATGGGTGGAAGTACGTGGTAAAAAGACACGATTTGTTTCCCCGCGGGGGGATTTCTCAGATGCTGTTTAGCGGGGGCCTTTGCGTACTCATCAAGGACCCTTACATGCATATGCTCGTCGCCCTTTGGGTTCAGGTGCCCAAAAACAAACCAGGATTGAGAGGCCGGGAGGCCAACTTTCTCAGGGTACAGGGACTCTTGGGGTGGATAGAGTAGAACGCTATCCTATTAGAAGTCGCCTAACAAAAGAAGCACAACAACAATTGCCTCTTATGTTTGGTTCGAAGGGTGAGGTCATCTCGCCATGGGATGGTCATTACCCTTTGGCACGTGCTCGGGAACTCCAAGGGCAGTCTGAGATCACAAATACCATGTCTAAAAATGCAATGCTTCAAAAGGTTCGTGATTTGGCAGATTGTCCTGGGCCTAGTACACGGCCTTGTTGATTCCTTTTCCGGGAACGCTTATGAAAATTGTACAATGGAATGTAAAGGGTATTTCTTCGCGCCAAAAGCAGTTCAGGCTTTGGCGTACAATTTTTTATCATGATTGGGATGTTTTGTGTGCAGTTGAACATAAGCAGCATAAGTTGGCTGTCACCATTTGGCCACCCAAATGGTTCACTCTTGCTTTCACACTATGTACATATTGGATTAGTGTCCATGGCTTATGGAATATGCCTATGCAGGTGATTGACACGTGTCATGCTGTATAGTTGGATATGATATTCCGCTGGGACTTGATGTTATCATGCCCGGAATATCTGGAGGACTTGGCTTTCCGCTGGGACTTGTGCCTTTGTGTACATGCCCGGAAACGCCTGGAGGACTTGGCTTTCCGCTGGGACTTGTGCCTTTGTGTACATGCCCGGAAACGCCTGGAGGATTGGCTTTCCACTGGGTCTGGTATCGCATATACTTGCCTGGAAACGCCTGGTCTTATATGGTTTCATGAACGGAAATTGCTCATGCCAATGCTGCATTGCATAGCATCTTTACGTGCTTGCCTGCAAATGAAATTGCATGCTGTTTTCATGCCTGCATGACCTATGTGTAGTTCCGGGTAAGGGGACGCCCGCCCGTGAACCGTGCGTGTGAAACTGTCTGCTGACATGGTTGTGTGGCATGTGAACAGGTGGTAAGTATTACCCAATCTAGGCTCAAATAGCCCTTAGGACTTAGCCAATATTTATAAGTGAGTGCGTTCCCACTTTATTAAAGTTTGGGCGCCCAAAAGTCACTTATAAATTATGACCTCTTCCAAGTTCACACTCACTGAAGTCCCGAGGCGGACAAGACTCAATGTCCAGGACCTGATCCTCCCCTTTTACTCATAAATGGGCATCTCCCCATGTCCTTTCACCTGATTGGACCCCAATTCACTTACTTATTAAGAGAAATTCGTGTTTTCTCTTCATGAGGATTTTTGGAGGCTGAAAACTCTGTTTTTCCACCATTTCTCTCCATTTCCAAGCTCTCCATAGCCATACCCAACTTGCTAGGGTGTTTTCCAAGCTTCCAAGAGTGTTTCCAAGTGCTAATCACTCTCCTACTCACTCCTAATGACTGAAATTCAGCAAAACAGCTCTCATTTTTGCTGTAATTTCTGGTCTTTTTGCTGAAAACCCTAATTTCAGCCTTCCTTTCTCAAGTTGAACCATAGGGGAAGCTTTCCCAAGGTTCCCTTCATCCTCTTGAAGACTTTTGTCGCGAAGGATTGCGGCAAATCGAAGATATCAACACTTCTAAAGCTTCCAACGCGAAGGCTTCCGCTTGCAACAACTTCTATGAAGACTAGTAAGGTAATTGGACAATGTATTGTCATTACTTACTCAGTAGAAGGGCAGGACTCCTTGTTTAGCCGCCCTGTGTAGTATTTCTCTTGTCCTATGTGCTCTTGAAGATGTTGCTACCTTGCTTGGTAGAACATAGAGCCAATGGTAGAGAATATGGGCACTGAAGTCGGGCCGGGCATCAAGGCAGCTCCTTGGTGATCTACATCGACATACCATTGTTTTCTAAATGCTGAATTTCATATGCATTGGCATGGAGGATTTGGCAATGGATGCCCGTGAAACTATGTATTGAATTTCTCCAATAGTAATACAATTTACTCAAGGGAGGGGTCGGCCGTTCCGGCTCATTGTGTGCCTCTTGTCAAATTCAGCAATTTACTTCTTGTATTTGAGCAAGTGTCCTTCAAATCTTAGTGTATTTAAGTGTATTGATTAGCATTGTGTTCAACCAAGTTACATTGGTATCAGAGCATACGGTTCTCTTTCACTTCTATCGTGAGAGACGATCACCGTGAACACTAGCTATCTCTACACTTAGAACATTATGGACAGCCATACAATGAATGTTGGAGATGCTAATACAAGTGGCAGGGACAATGAAATGCATGCCTCCAATGCTTTACAGGATGAGCAAACTCATGTGGTGCACAATAGGGAACATGAATATGTGGGACAGCCGTCTCGTGGCAAAGAGAAGATGCAAGAAGAAGAGTCCATAGTCTTGAGAGCTGAACTTACTCGTATGCAGGCTCTTCTCCATGCACAACAAGAAGAATTGAATCTCTATCGCCGCGAGGATCCATTGGTACATGATCGTTTGAAGGCCAAGAAAGCTGAATCTTATATGGATCATGCAATGGCAATGATTGCTCAAGAGTTGCACATGCAACCGAGGGATGCAGCACGTGCATACTTGGCTCGTACCGAGGATGCCTATGCAGAAAAGGCAACCATCCCACATGTCTTGGAATCCCCACAAGTGCCCGAACAAGAAGTTATGTCTAAGAGGATGAATCTCCATGCTATGGGAGAGGAACAATCAGTGACTTCACGCCATGCAGGAATACCTCATGTAGCCCGTGAAGGATACAATGTTTATGGCAGTGGTCAAAATGTATGTCAAATGCCATTGCCGGCTGAAAATGTACATGCACAACACATGCAACATGGGCTGCAATTTTCTGTTGGTGCAGGTATTCCGCGTATCTCTCATGCCACTCATGCCTTCGAGTGTGCTCGTGAGGGAGAAGCTATGGCTGAAAATGTATCAATGCATGTTGAGGGGCCAGCCATGCCTCATGCTTACAGGGCACATGTATCTAGATTCTATGCCTTATGCATCACCTTTTGGTCCAAAAATGATGCCAATCACAGGAGTTGTCCCAATGGACAAACATGGGGGAAAACATGTTGAGATGCACACACATGCATCAAAGTCTCGTGACTTCAAAGCCGGAGACAAATCTGTGAAGTTTGACACATATCATGGAGAGTATGATGCATCAAAGGCACTTGCTTTTATTGCCCAGTTTGATATTGCTTTCAGTGATGAGGATTTCACTCAGAAATCCATGATCCGGCATGTAAGCATGTTCATGAAAGACACTGCTGCCCATTGGTGGCTCACGGAGAAGCTCTCACTGAATCCCGTTAGATCATGGGAAGAGTTCAAGGAGAGGTTTTATGCTCAATTCTTGCCTCCCAATGCATTGAATGAGATAACAATGAAGTGGGATTGGGTAAAGCAAAATGAGGGGGAATCGGTAAATGCATATGTACAAAAGTTTTGGAAAGTGCTTTTGGAGGTGTCTCCATTTATGCACGTCACCGAGGCGGAAAGGAAGAGAAGGTTTCAATCGGGATTGCAACCCGTGTACAAAGCGGGATTACAAATGTATCCTGGTCGTACCTTACACCAATTAATCGCAGCCGCCACCGCCACCGAGCAATTGGAACTCAAATTGAGTCGATCCAATAAGGCTAAACCCTCATTTCAAGGCAAAGAGAGGGCTGTCCAAAACCTGCAAAATGATGGACAGCCACCTAAAAGGGACCAAAACCAAGCCAAATCAGGTCCAAAAGCTGAAAATAAGTTTGCTAACAAGCGCCCTTATAAGCCGGCAAACTTTGGTCTTAGTGCTGAGAAGAAGGAGCAATATATGCGTGAAGGCAAATGCTTTACTTGTGGCAGCACTGAGCACATGGCAAGAGCATGCCCAAATAAGAAGAACAAAGCTGAAAATGCTAACGTACAGAAGCCTAATGTGCATATGGTTCCGGATGTGCAGGGCAACACTTCACATGATAGCAAAGATAGGGTTGTATGCAAAGCTTGGGGACAACTCAAGGATCAGCCCGCTTTGTTCATGTTTGATGATTGTGCATCTGAAAATTTCATATCCACTCAGATGGCAGCTGCTTTGGGTATTGAAGTGGAGGACATGGGTCCTCAAATTGAAGCAGGGGCTGCCTTTGTTGGTAGAGAAGTGCAGGTCATGCCTATTTTTGGCAAGTTGCGCATACACATTCAAGGCTATGTGGATCATGAGGATTTTCTTGTGGCGCCTTTGAATGGCTGTGATGTATTGCTTGGAAAGCCTTGGCATACACGTATTGATCCGTGCAAGGCTTACAAGACTAACAGGATCACCTTCATGCATAAAGGCCGAGAACATGTAATTGATGCTGGTGAAGAGGGTGATACCATTCCCCTTGTATCTCATGTACAAATTAAGAAAGTAATGAAAAAGAGTATTTTTGCGTACTTGATTTTTGTACGAGATCCTATTGAGAAAACTAATGTACATGTAAACACTCTTTGTAATGATAGGCTGAAATTTTTGCAAGAGCACAATGATTGTTTTGCTGATGAGTTACCAAATGAGTTACCACCTGTACGACCGGAAGATCATCGCATTGATCTTGTGCCGGGTAGCTCACCACCTAATAGGCCAGCCTATCGTGTAAGTGCATCCCAAAAAGAGGAGATCATGAAGCAAGTGAATGAGCTTCTTGAGAAGGGTTTGGTTCAGCCAAGCTCTTCTCCATATTGTTCACCCGTCCTCTTGGTTCAAAAGAAGGATAGATCCTTTCGTATGTGTGTGGATTATAGAGCTTTGAATAAGCTTACCATCAAGAATCGGTTTCCGATTCCACGCATAGACGACATCCTTGACAAGTTGGATGGATCGGCATGCTTTAGCCGAATTGATCTCAAGAGTGGATATCATCAAGTGCGTGTAGTGCCTGAGGATGTACACAAAACTGCTTTCAGGACAGCATTTGGGCTTTATGAGTATCTTGTTATGCCTTTTGGTCTTACAAATGCCCCGGCTACATTCAATAGAATGATGGATCGCATATTCCGTGGATACAGGAAATTTACAGGTGTCTTCTTTGATGACATCCTAGTCTTCTCGAAGACCGAACAAGAGCATAAAGCTCATTTGGCTATTGTTTTTGAAGAGCTCCATAAGCATAAACTCTTCATAAATGCAAAGAAGAGTGAGTTTTTCTTGTCAGAGATACATTATCTTGGGCATATTGTGTCCAAAGATGGAGTGCGGATGGATCCTGCAAAGATTGATGCAATTCGGAATTGGCCCGAATTGAGTTCCGTGCATGAGATCCGCAGTTTTCTTGGATTATGCTCTTACTACCGCAGGTTCATTCGGCACTTTGCATGGATTGCTTCTCCTTTGCATGATTTGACAAAGAAGAAGGCCGTGTTCAAATGGACTAATGTAGAGAGAGATGCATTCCTCGCATTGAAAGATGCAACTACTCATGGTCCAGTGTTGATCGTTCCGGATTTGCAAAAGCCTTTTTGTGTGGAATGTGATGCATCTGGAAATTGCATAGGGACTGTCCTTAATCAAGAGGGACATGCCGTGGCTTATGAGAGTCGTAGATTGCATGATGCAGAGCTATCTCTTGGCATTTATGAGAAAGAGCTCTTGGCTGTAATTCATGCACTTACTATATGGAAACATTACCTTCTTGGGGCTGATTTCACTGTGAAGCCAGATCACCAGAGTTTGAGGTATTTTCTTACTCAAACTAAGTTGTCAGAGAAGCATATGAGGATGGCCAATTTCCTCTCTATGTTTCATTTTCAGATCTTGCACACCCCAGGAAAGAAGAATGTAGTGGCCGATGCATTGTCACGAAAGCCGTATGTAGCAGCTATCTTGGTTGCCTCTCATGGGGACTTGTCTACCATGCATGATTTGTATCACACGGATGCTAATTTTGCCACTATTTGGGCTGATTTGATGGCTGGTCATGCACATGCCTCATATGTGATCAAAGAGAGTTATCTCATGAAAGATAATTGCCTATGTGTGGTGTCTGACATGAGGCAAAAGGTTGTGAATGAGTGCCATGCTCCTCCATATGCTGGTCATAGAGGCATAATGCCTACTACGCACATGATTGAGCGGTATTTCTTTTGGCCAGGTATGCAGAAGGACATAGAGGCACATGTACGTGCATGTATCACCTGTCAAAAGGTCAAATTTGATAGGCAAAAGACACCAGGTTTGCTTCAGCCATTGCCTATTCCCACGCAGCCATGGGAAAGTATTACAATGGATTTCATTATGGACTTGCCACGTACCCAACAGGGTAATGATGCAATTTGGACAATTGTGGACAGGTTTAGCAAGCAAGCTCATTTCTTGCCGGTCAAAAAGACCATCAAAGCTGAGCATATGGTTAAAATATATCTTACACAAGTGTTCAAATATCATGGAATGCCGAAGTCCATTGTGGGGGATAGAGATCCCAGGACTACAAGTCTCTTTTGGCGGGCCTTATTTCATAATATGAGCACCAAATTGGACTTCTCATCAGCTTATCACCCTCAAATGGATGGGCAAAGTGAAGCTGCGAATTCAGCTGTGTTGGATCTCTTGAAATGTTATGTGGCGGATCAGAAGTCTTCTTGGGAGAAGTACTTACCGCTTGTGGAATTTGCATACAACAACACGGTGCATGCATCTACAAGGAAAGGCCCCGTTTGAGATTGTTTATGGTAAGGTGGTTTTGCCACCCATCCTTCGCACAAAGGATGAGATATTTGCAGCTGATGAGTATGTAAGAGACTTGGATATTGCTTTTGCTCAGGTGCGGACAGCCATTGCAAGGTCACAAGACAAGCATAAAAAGGCTACCGACAAGCGTAGAAGGCAATTGGATGTTAAAGAGAATGATTGGGTATTGCTGAAATTTGAGAAAGCAAGACTTGCAAAGAGGCCTGGCAAAGAGGGTGCATATCCTAAGCTTGCAACCAGGTACTATGGGCCTTTTCGAGTGATCGAGAAGATCAATGAAGTGGCTTTCAGATTGGCATTACCTAGTCATTGGCACATACATAATGCTTTTCATGTGAGTCTCCTTCGAAAGTATGTAGGGCCGGAGCCCACTGAAATGGTCATTGAGGATCCACCAGAAGTGGATGAGCTTGAGGAGATCTTGCAGCCAGAGCAGATTGTGTATCACAAGGAACGCAAGCTTGCTGCAGGCAAAGTTGTGAGGCGTTACCTTGTGAAGTTTAAGAACTATCTTCCCATTGATGCTAAATGGGTAGATGAAGAGTTCTTCAAAGATTGCCCGCATGTGCTTCAGACATACTTGGATGCATTTCAGTTGCGGACAACTGTTTAGAAGCGGGGGGGAATGTCACCATTTGGCCACCCGAATGGTTCACTCTTGCTTTCACACTATGTACATATTGGATTGGTGTCCATGGCTTATGGAATGTGCCTATGCATGTGATTGACACGTGTCATGCTGTATAGTTGGATATGATATTCCGCTGGAACTTGATGTTATCATGCCCGGAATATCTGGAGGACTTGGCTTTCCACTGGGACTTGTGCCCTTGTGTACATGCCCGGAAACGCCTGGAGGACTTGGCTTTCCGCTGGGACTTGTGCCTTTGTGTACATGCCCGGAGACGCCTGGAGGATTGGCTTTCCACTGGGTCTGGTATCGCATATACTTGCCTGGAAACGCCTGGTATTATATGGTTTCATGAACGGAAATCGCTCATGCCAATGCTGCATTGCATAGCATCTTTATGTGCATGCCTGCAAATAAAATTGCATGCTGTTTTCATGCGTGCATGACCTATGTGTAGTTCCGGTTAAGGGGACGCCCGCCCGTGAACCGTGCGTGTGAAACTGTCTGCTGACATGGTTGTGTGGCATGTGAACAGGTGGTAAGTATTACCCAATCTAGGCTCAAATAGCCCTTAGGACTTGGCCAATATTTATAAGTGAGTGCATTCCCATTTCATTAAAGTTTGGGCGCCCAAAAGTCACTTATAAATTATGACCACTTCCAAGTTCACACTCACTGAAGTCCCGAGGCGGACAAGACTCTATGTCCAGGACCTGATCCTCCCCTTTTACTCATAAATGGGCATCTCCCCATGTCCTCTCACCTGATTGGACCCCAATTCACTTACTTATTAAGAGAAATTCGTGTTTTCTCTTCATGAGGATTTTTGGAGGCTGAAAACTCTGTTTTTTCCACCATTTCTTTCCATTTCCAAGCTCTCCATAGCCATACCCAACTTGCTAGGGTGTTTTCCAAGCTTCCAAGAGTGTTTCTAAGTGCTAATCACTCTCCTACTCACTCCCAATGACTGAAATTCAGCAAAACAGCTCTCATTTTTGCTGTAATTTCTGGTCTTTTTGCTGAAAACCCTAATTTCAGCCTTCCTTTCTCAAGTTGAACCATAGGGGAAGCTTTCCCAGGGTTCCCTTCATCCTCTTGAAGACTTTTGTCGCGAAGGATTGCGGCAAATCGAAGATATCAACACTTCTAAAGCTTCCAACGCGAAGGCTTCCGCTTGCAACAACTTCTATGAAGACTGGTAAGCTAATTGGACAATGTGTTGTCATTACTTACTCAGTAGAAGGACAAGACTCCTTGTTTAGCCGCCCTGTGTAGTATTTCTCTTGTCCTATGTGCTCTTGAAGATGTTGCTACCTTGCTTGGTAGAACATAGAGCCAATGGTAGAGAATATGGGCACTGAAGTCGGGCCGGGCATCAAGGCAGCTCCTTGGTGATCTACATCGACATACCATTGTTTTCTAAATGCTGAATTTCATATGCATTGGCATGGAGGATTTGGCAATGGATGCCCGTGAAGCTATGTATTGAATTTCTCCAATAGTAATACAATTTACTCAAGGGAGGGGTCGGCCGTTCCGGCTCATTGCGTGTCTTGTCAATTCAGCAATTTACTTCTTGTATATGAGCAAGTGTCCTTCAAATCTTAGTGTATTTAAGTGTATTGATTAGCATTGTGTTCAACCAAGTTACATCTTCTTTACTGGGCGTATTCCGTTGTTGCCTCGTCTTAAGAGCATGGTTGGGCCGCTTGGTGTCGCCTGAGGCACTTGAGGAGATTTATGATGGTCCGAGAGGCTTTTATGAAATACTTTTTCGCACTTAGGAAGCCCGTAGGGCAGTCTTGGAGCAGGTGCCACTCTTTTTGGATGGGCAGTTGGTTCATGTGGTTCCGTGGAAGCCTATGGCAGAGTACCAAGATATGTTGCGCCAGGCTTGCCCAGTTTGGGTTGAAGTGAAACAATTCCCACCAATGTTTTGGCGTGTAAAACAGATCTCATGCGAGGTATCGGTGATGTCTTGGTGGTGCCTCGAATGACATCTAGAAACCGAAATCGTCTATGCATGTTATGGGATACTGGGAGACCTAGGCCGACACATTTGCGTGTCAATATGGCTGGGCTGCAACCTTTAATGTATGAATTGGTGGGATACATTTGCTGGCCACTGTTTCAAATGTGGTAAGATGGGCCACTTTTTCTCCGAATGTCCTAAGAAAGAACAAGTTGTTGTTACCAAGGATATCGTTGATGGACAGTTGCCCGTGGAAGATGAGCATGATGCTCCTGTACATGATGCCCAGCACATGGATGTACATGTGGATGTTCAGAATGAGGTTGAGCAGCCATGGGTGGAAGTACGTGGTAAAAAGACACGATTTGTTTCCCCGCGGGGGGATTTCTCAGATGTTGTTTAGCGGGGGCCTTTGCGTACTCATCAAGGACCCTTACATACATATGCTCGTCGCCCTTTGGGTTCAGGTGCCCAAAAACAAACCAGGATTGAGAGGCCGGGAGGCCAACTTTCTCAGGGTACAGGGACTCTTGGGGTGGATAGAGTAGAACGCTATCCTATTAGAAGTCGCCTAACAAAAGAAGCACAACAACAATTGCCTCTTATGTTTGGTTCGAAGGGTGAGGTCATCTCGCCATGGGATGGTCATTACCCTTTGGCACGTGCTCGGGAACTCCAAGGGCAGTCTGAGATCACAAATACCATGTCTAAAAATGCAATGCTTCAAAAGGTTCGTGATTTGGCAGATTGTCCTGGGCCTAGTACACGGCCTTGTTGATTCCTTTTCCGGGAACGCTTATGAAAATTGTACAATGGAATGTAAAGGGTATTTCTTCGCGCCAAAAGCAGTTCAGGCTTTGGCGTACAATTTTTTATCATGATTGGGATGTTTTGTGTGCAGTTGAACATAAGCAGCATAAGTTGGCTGTCACCATTTGGCCACCCAAATGGTTCACTCTTGCTTTCACACTATGTACATATTGGATTAGTGTCCATGGCTTATGGAATATGCCTATGCAGGTGATTGACACGTGTCATGCTGTATAGTTGGATATGATATTCCGCTGGGACTTGATGTTATCATGCCCGGAATATCTGGAGGACTTGGCTTTCCGCTGGGACTTGTGCCTTTGTGTACATGCCCGGAAACGCCTGGAGGACTTGGCTTTCCGCTGGGACTTGTGCCTTTGTGTACATGCCCGGAAACGCCTGGAGGATTGGCTTTCCACTGGGTCTGGTATCGCATATACTTGCCTGGAAACGCCTGGTCTTATATGGTTTCATGAACGGAAATTGCTCATGCCAATGCTGCATTGCATAGCATCTTTACGTGCTTGCCTGCAAATGAAATTGCATGCTGTTTTCATGCCTGCATGACCTATGTGTAGTTCCGGGTAAGGGGACGCCCGCCCGTGAACCGTGCGTGTGAAACTGTCTGCTGACATGGTTGTGTGGCATGTGAACAGGTGGTAAGTATTACCCAATCTAGGCTCAAATAGCCCTTAGGACTTAGCCAATATTTATAAGTGAGTGCGTTCCCACTTTATTAAAGTTTGGGCGCCCAAAAGTCACTTATAAATTATGACCTCTTCCAAGTTCACACTCACTGAAGTCCCGAGGCGGACAAGACTCAATGTCCAGGACCTGATCCTCCCCTTTTACTCATAAATGGGCATCTCCCCATGTCCTTTCACCTGATTGGACCCCAATTCACTTACTTATTAAGAGAAATTCGTGTTTTCTCTTCATGAGGATTTTTGGAGGCTGAAAACTCTGTTTTTCCACCATTTCTCTCCATTTCCAAGCTCTCCATAGCCATACCCAACTTGCTAGGGTGTTTTCCAAGCTTCCAAGAGTGTTTCCAAGTGCTAATCACTCTCCTACTCACTCCTAATGACTGAAATTCAGCAAAACAGCTCTCATTTTTGCTGTAATTTCTGGTCTTTTTGCTGAAAACCCTAATTTCAGCCTTCCTTTCTCAAGTTGAACCATAGGGGAAGCTTTCCCAAGGTTCCCTTCATCCTCTTGAAGACTTTTGTCGCGAAGGATTGCGGCAAATCGAAGATATCAACACTTCTAAAGCTTCCAACGCGAAGGCTTCCGCTTGCAACAACTTCTATGAAGACTAGTAAGGTAATTGGACAATGTATTGTCATTACTTACTCAGTAGAAGGGCAGGACTCCTTGTTTAGCCGCCCTGTGTAGTATTTCTCTTGTCCTATGTGCTCTTGAAGATGTTGCTACCTTGCTTGGTAGAACATAGAGCCAATGGTAGAGAATATGGGCACTGAAGTCGGGCCGGGCATCAAGGCAGCTCCTTGGTGATCTACATCGACATACCATTGTTTTCTAAATGCTGAATTTCATATGCATTGGCATGGAGGATTTGGCAATGGATGCCCGTGAAACTATGTATTGAATTTCTCCAATAGTAATACAATTTACTCAAGGGAGGGGTCGGCCGTTCCGGCTCATTGTGTGCCTCTTGTCAAATTCAGCAATTTACTTCTTGTATTTGAGCAAGTGTCCTTCAAATCTTAGTGTATTTAAGTGTATTGATTAGCATTGTGTTCAACCAAGTTACATTGGCTAGCAAAGCCTATGTATATAAGGGGTTTCATGTTTTCTACAGCGGACATCCTGCTTCGCAGTCAGGTGTTATGTTTGCTGTTCGTTCGCAGTTTCAGCCTTCTCTTGTGATTCAAGATGTTCATGGAAGATTTCTAGTGATACAGATTGTTTGGGATGATTCGCCTTTATGGTTGTTAGGGGTGTATGGTCCAAATAATGCTCGTGCACGCCGTTTGCTGTGGAATGACTTGTGTGCTCTTTCAATCTCTCATCCTGGCTTTGTGATGGGAAACTTTACTATGTGTGTCTCCGGGGAGCAAGCCACGTCGCCTCATTCGGTAATGGATGGCCCGGAGAGAATGGCGTGGGAAGCTTTTGCAGCAAGGTCGCTAAAACAAGACATGTGGTCTTGGTTGCATCCAGATGAAAGGGGTTACACTTATGCCTCACAACAGTTTCGGGGCACTTATGCTAGATTGGATAGGATGTATATTTTACATCAAGATCTCTTTTTGCCAGAGGTTCTTACTATGATGGTTGATCAACAGGTTTTGTCGGATCATTGGCTGCTTGTGTTTGAAATGGTCTATCATCCTGTGGATGCATATAAAGGCTTGTTGGGACGCTTGCCTTTGCGCTTAAATCACACTTTTTTGGAGCATGAAGTTTTTGATGTTTATATACGTCAGTTGATACGACATTTCTCCACAAGAGTGTCCATGGCTGATTATCATGCTTGGCCAGTGTTCCTTACCAACACTCGGAAATTGACGCGGCATTATGGTCTTGCTAATGCCTCTATACAAAAACAGCATGTGGCTCTTCTTGAGTCGCTTTTAAAGGGCTTGCAGGCGTTCATGTTTACTGACTCTATGGATGCTGAAGTTATGGATGCCATAGAATGGCTGAAAAAGGAGCTATCTAGGGTGCAGGAAGCACAATATGTTCGCTTTAAACTACTTGCACGTCTTGATGCTTTGCGGGATGCTAACTGTCAATCTCATTGCCCGCTTCTATGATAAGTTGCATCAAAAACATATGCGTGAGAATATTGTTAGGCTGATGGATGCCCAAGGCAACCTTGTTACTCAACCTTCTGAGGTTATTCAGCATTGCATCAGGTTTTATGAAGATTTGCTTGCCCCTCGAGAGGATGTCTCGCCGGCTGTCCTGGCTGCAAGGGAGTCATTGTTTGCTGAAGTACGATATCAAGTTGACCCTGATGTAGCGGTTCAACTTGATGCTCCTGTTACTCAAGGGGAAGTGGAAGCTGTTCTCTCCAAACTTCCCATGGGAAAGAGCCCTGGTTGGGATGGTTTGACAAATGAGTTTTTCCGAAAATATGCTGATCAGCTTGCAGAGCCTTTGACGCTAATTTGTCAAAGGGTTTGGGATGAGGGATATATGCCTGCCGATTGGAAGTTGGGCATACTTCGTTTGTTGCCCAAAGTCCCTTCGCCTACTTCTTTGGCTCAATGGCGCCCAATCTCCCAATCGCTTGCAGAAGGTGCTTCCTACTCTTATTCATCCATATCAATATGGATTTGTGCATGGCAGGAATATTTTGCATAATATTCTTAATGTTCAAATTGGAGTGGATTATGCCAAGGCAAAGAAGCAAGAGATTGTGATGGTGCAGTTGGATCTTGAAAAAGCTTTTGATCATGTCAGCTGGTCTTTCCTTTCTCAGTTAATGACAGCCATGGGCTTTGGTCCCAAAATGGCTAATTTGGTGTATTTACTTGGCTCTGGCTCTATCACGCGGATTATGCTCAATGGAGGACTTTCGGATGGCATTTCTTGTAATATGCGGAAGCTTCGGAGAAGGATCGGTACTTCAAAACTCAGAAAACAGCACTCTTTTCGCGACGGAATTAACGCACAAACTGAAAGACGATGTGCAGAAAATAGAGAGAGAAGGGGGAGATGGAGAGGACACAGTATTGGGTCCCAATTACCCTCTGTAGGGCCCCCACCACGGATGGTGTATTTGATTTATTAGAATGATGTAAATCTGGAAACAAATACAAAGTACTTGACCTTTTCTTGGCTGGAAAACCTGCCCTTGACCTTCAGTCCTTCACCCCTTAGCTTTAGCAAACCCTTGGCTGTCCTGGCCCTTGAATGCTTGAGGCTCTTGGTGAATTATGAGATGGATGAAATGAATTATGACTTGGGCTTTTATACCCCTCATATCATGCAGTCGGCCTGCTCATAACAGCCCCACGACTGAGTCTTGAAATAAATAGTGTTCAAACTTTAATAAAGTGCTTTCACACCTGTTTAGAGCCTGTCCAGCCTGCGCAGCCTTCTGGGACAGCACTCTGGCTGCTGGGCATTCAACGCAGAGGTGTGGGACTGCCCCCCACACCTGGCCGCCTGCTGTCTAGGGCTTTACCCTCTGTCGGCTGCCTGTCCAGAGGCTCTGGAGCTGGCCGACTGCCCCTCCAGCCCTTGCCTTGGCTGGTGGGCAAAGTCTTGGGCTCTCCTGGCCCCTTGGGGGTGGTTCTACACCTCCCCCATGCCCATCTAAGTATGCACATGCAAACCCTAGTCCTGGGGTAGCCCTATGGGCTGACCCCATCTCTACATGCAAACTACATGCCTACAGATGCCTGGCATCCAGTCGCAAACCAGATACTCAGCACATCTGACATCATTCCAGAGGGAGACTCACAGCGCGGACTGGCACTGCTTCATGTGCAGGACAATGCACACCTGACCTTGGACTCATGTGCAGGACAATGCACACCTGACCTCGGACGACTGAGATGGATCCCTGGCTGACTCGTCCCGGACTGGGCTCACATGGGACCAGTTCACCATCCCAGGTCCTGCACCTTCTGTACAGAATGTCCACGTGGCATCCAAGTGCGGGATGCACGTGACATCCCCTTCTGCTTAACTTGACGGAAGCTGCATAGCCTCCAAATAATCCGTCAATAAAGCCGGATAGTCTTCGAAGAATTCCTTGTCGAGCCATACCGCTTCATGAGTTCCTCGGTCTTGAAACTTCGTGAGGAACTGTCGTAGTCTTCGGCCTGAGCCATGCTTGAAACGGTGCAGAAGGATCTGTTCTGGAACCATTACTTCTGCTTCATCAATGATGTCTGGTTCCGCTTCGTCTTTGACCTCTGAAGGGGGTGGACCTGCATATGGCTTTAACCAACTGACATGAAATACATCGTGCATAGTCCAACTCGGAGGTAGCTTTAACTGCATAGACACCTCATTAATCTTTTTCCGGATGGGGAATGGTCCGAAGCTCCTGAAAGACAACTTTGGGCATCGCTTGCCCACTTGCTTTAATCTTTGCTTCATAATCCGAAGATATACCCAATCTCCTTCCGAAAACTTCATGTCCCTTCGGTCTTTATTGGCCTGTCGAGTGTAGGCCTCTAGCCAATCTGTCTTTGACGGACTCTAAGATCTCCTGGTAAGACTCCGTCACTCTGTTCGCCTCCGGTACTGAAGACGACGTCCTGGTTAACAACGATTGGAAAGGCCTTCCAAACGCTGCCTCATATGGAGTCCTGCCAATAGCTGAAGAAAAAGAGTCATTCAGAACAGCTTGAACTAAAGGCAAAAACGATTCCCACTTACCTTGCTGATCGTGGACATAACACTTCAGCACATCAAAGGCCAACTGGTTGTATATCTCTGTCTGGCCATCTGTCTGTGGGTGGAATGCACTGGAAAAATTCAACTTAGTACCAAAATTATCAAACAATGCCCTCCAAAAATGACTGGTAAACTTGGCATCTCGGTCTGACACTATGGTCCTAGGAATCCCACCAATCGGGTACCAATGCCGAATGAATAGCTGGGCAACATCCTCGGCGGTCACATTGGCCCTGCAAGGAATAAGCATCACAAATTTGCTGAACCTGTCAACAATAGTCAAACACTGTGTATTACGCTTACTCGGACTGGGAGGCAGATTTGTGACAAAGTCCATCGAAATGTCTTGGAAAGGACTCTCAGGAATTGGCAAAGGCTGTAACAACCCTATCTTCTTTCCACGAGGAGCTTTCACCTTTTGACAAATGTCACAGCGTTGTACATATGTAAACACATCACGCCTCATCTTTGGCCAATAGTATTGCCGTTCTAACTTCTCCAGAGTCGAATTCATGCCCCTATGACCACCTGTAATGGCGTCATGGGCATCATGGAGAAGAGCTGCCCGGAATGATTTCATGACACACAGTCGGCCTTTGTAGTAAAGCCAACCATCGCGTATCAGAAAATGGCATGGTCCTGTGGCATCCAACGCCTGTTCCCACTGCGTACCGAATTCCTCGGAATCCGCGTACGTGTGCTTCATGTCTTCTAGTCCTGTACCAACAAGGTCCAGTCTAGTGGTCTGAATCGCAGAAACTTGTCCCTTCCTGCTTAAAGCATCGGCCACTGGATTGGCCTTTCCTGGAAGGTACTCAATCATACCACCGAACTGCTGGAATATCTGACTCCAGCGGTGTTGTCGATCACTCCACTGTGCACTTGGCATCGTCTGAATCCAGCGCAATGCCTGATGGTCAGTGCGAACCTCGAACTCACGGCCATACAAGAAATGTTTCCAATGTTTCAAGGCCTGAATGACTGCTAGGAGCTCACGATCGTAGACTGAGTAATTCTTTTCAGCGGGCAGTAACTTACGAGACATGTAAGCTACTGGATGACCATTCTGTTGCAATACACCTCCAATTGCGATGTTACTCGCATCGGTGATCACCTGAAATGGTTCGTCCCATGAGGCAAGGGCTAAACAAGGCGCTTCTGACAAAGCCACCTTGAGGTTCTGGAATGCCTCCAGCGCTCGTGGAGTCATTCGAATCTTTTGCCTCCTTGTTTTCACTCCCTTTAGCAGATCGGTGAGGTCTGCCGAGAGATCACAAAACTTGTCAATGTGGGTGGAATATGCCTGGCATATACCCACAAATGATCTAATGTCATAAGCAGTCTGAGGTACTTCCCAGTTAACAATCTCGGCCACTTTAGCCGGATCAAGTCGAATGCCTTCGGCACTGATTATATATCCCAAGTAATGTACCTGGAACAGATAAAATTCTGACTTCTTTTCATTGACATAGAGCTCGTTGCTTTCCAGCAACTTAAGGACTTTCTCCACATCAATGTCATGCTGCTCAACTGTAGCTGAAAATATGAGTATGTCGTCCAGAAATATGAACACACACACTCCAATCAACTCCCGGAAAATACGCATCATCATGCGGTTAAATGTGGCTGGGGCGTTCGTCAAACCAAATGGCATGACCACAAATTCATAGTGGGCCCGTTCTGTACGGAAAGCTGTCTTGGGGATGTCCCCCTCAACAATCCGAACCTGGTGGTACCCACTCTTTAAATCCAATTTAGAGAACACCTTAGCTCCATTCAGCCTCTCGAGAATATAGTCAATTCGAGGCATCGGGAATCTGCTCTTGATAGTCAGCTTGTTGAGTGCACGATAATCGACACACAACCGAGAAGACCCATCTTTCTTCTTGACAAATAAGATCGGTGCTGCAAATGGCGACACGCTGGGGCGGATGAAGCCAGCTTGCAACAATTCTTGGAGTTGGCGGTCCAACTCCGATTCCATTGCCTTAGAAAGGCGATACGGGAACTTGCTCGGGGGTTCCGATGTCACGTGCATCCCGCACTTGGATGCCACGTGGACATTCTGTACAGTAGGTGCAGGACCTGGGATGGTGAACTGGTCCCATGTGAGCCCAGTCCGGGACGAGTCAGCCAGGGATCTATCTCAGTCGTCCGAGGTCAGGTGTGCATTGTCCTGCACATGAGTCCAAGGTCAGGTGTGCATTGTCCTGCACATGAAGCAGTGCCAGTCCGCGCTGTGAGTCTCCCTCTGGAATGATGTCAGATGTGCTGAGTATCTGGTTTGCAACTGGATGCCAGACATCTGTAGGCATGTAGTTTGCATGTAGAGATGGGGCCAGCCCATAGGGCTACCCCAGTGTAGGTATTTGCATGTGCATACCTAGATGGGCATGGGGGAGGTGTAGAACCACCCCCAAGGGGCCAGGAGGGCCCAAGACTTTGCCCACCAGCCAAGGCAAGGGCTGGAGGGGCAGTCGGCCAGCTCCAGAGCCTCTGGACAGGCAGCCGACAGAGGGGTAAAGCCCTAGACAGTAGGCAGCCAGGTGTAGGGGCAGTCCCCACACCTATGCACAGCCTGCCCAGCAGCCAGGAGGCTGTCCCAGAGTCAGGCGCAGGCTGGACAGCCATCAGACAAGTGTGAAAACACTTTATTAAAGTGTGACCACAATTATTACAAGACTCAGTCGTGGGCTGTCCTGAAGCCAGCCGACTGCATGCTGTGAAGGGTATAAATACCCCAGCCCATAATCCCATTATTCATCTCACAATTCACCAAGAGCTCCAAGCATTCAAGGGCCAGGACAGCCAAGGGTTTGCTAAAGCTAAGGGGTGAAGGACTGAAGGTCAAGGGCAGGTTTTCCAGCCAAGAAAAGGTCAAGTACTTTGTATTTGTTTCAGATTTACATCATTCTAATAAAGCAAATACACCATCCGTGGTGGGGGCCCTACAGAGGGTAATTGGGACCCAATACTGTGTCCTTCTCCATCTCCCCCTTCTCTCTCTATTTTCTGCACATCGTCTTTCAGTTTTGTGCGTTAATTCCGTCGCGAAAAGAGTGCTGTTTTCTGAGTTTTGAAGTACCGATCCTTCTCCGAAGCTTCCGCATATTACAGTGGTATCAGAGCCTACTTCAAGGACGAAGATTCAGCAAAGAAAACCAGAAAATTTTTCGCTCGTGTGGTTGGTTTTTAGACGCCGGTGGACTACCCTTTTCGGAGTGACTCCTGTCCCTCGAAGGACGGTTGGTTTTTAGCCTCCGGAAGCCTCCGGAAGTCTCCCACACAGATAGTGGATGGTCAGATTGCGTTCCGGAAAGGAACTGCATATTCCCGCTATGGCGAGCTTTGGCGACGAGAGAGAACCAGAACCATGGGACCAGAGTGCACCAGGCAGCCCAGCTCGAGCACCCGGCTTGAGTGTACAAGACATGTTCCAGCAGATGATGCGAGCAATCGCAGACCAGACAACCAAGTTGGACGAGCAGAAGGCGCGGATTTTGGCTCTGGAGGAGCGTTCTCGCTCTCCAGCGTCGCGTTTTCCATCTCCTCCTCCCTCTCCTTCCATACCCCAGATACCAGATCCTCGTCACAGGGACCCTCTCGAGGGGTCACAGCCGCAGTCAAGCTCCTTGCTTGAGAGGCAGATACGGGCATTGGAGATTCGACAACGAGAAGACGAAGCCATGCGACGAGTGGAACACGAGCGTTACCTCCGAGCTTTGGACGCCAGATTGACACCGGCGGCGCCCTCGAATCATTTTCCCGAGAAAATGAACTTCAGTAAGTATAATGGTAAACTCGATCCCACTACTCTGTATTCATGGTTACATCAATTTGAAGCTTACTTTGCCGCAGTTAGGAAATCAGATATTGACAAAGTGATCTTAGCCAGTTGGTATTTGGAAGGTGAGGCCATTCCTTGGTGGACTCAGTGGGCTCATGCCCACACCAGATCAGGTATGGCAGCTTATGGGTGGGACGAGTTCGTCCGTGACCTTAAGCAGCGGTTTTTACCGCCCCACTACCTTGAGCGACTCGAAGACGAGTTCAGGGGTGCGCGTCAGAATGCGCAACCAGTCCTTCAGTTTGCCAATAGAATTTCGACCTTGTGTCTACAATTAGGCTTATCTGATGCGGACAAGAAAGGGCAGTTTTTGTATGGCCTGGACACGCAAATCCAATGGGAGGTGCGTATGTTTAGGCCAGCCACCTTTGAGGACGCACTCTCGCTTGCGCAGAGTGCAGAAATGAAACACAATGGTGGCAAGCCCAAGACTTCCCAGCCGGCTTCTCCCAAGGCTAACACCTCGGGGGGCAAAAGCCAGAACCAGACGGGGTCTTCCCCAGGACAGAGCCCGGGAGCCTCTGGCTCCAAGAACTCGAACAATGCGTCTAAGCTTACTCCAGACCAGAAAGCGGAGGCAGGCAAGACAGGTGGCAAGTTGAGTGCTGAGGAGCTTGCTCAGTACAGGAAGGAGGGTAGATGTTACTTTTGTCACACAAAAGGACATACTTCTCGGGATTGTCCGAAGAAGCCTCCAAAGCCCGCCGCCGCCTCCACAGCTTCCGTGGTGAGCACAGCTCCCACACAGACCCCAGCGGCGACCCCTAGTTCTTCAAACCCCGGTGCTTCAGTTGGAGCAATTATTAGCCGGGAGCTCGAAGATAAGCAGAAGGGCGCCCATGACCAGGAGTATGAGCGCAACGAATTGCTCAAGTCCTTTGGCTACATAGGTGGCTAGAGAGTCGTTGTCTTGTTTGACAGCGGCAGTACGGAGGATGTGATCACGGAAGAGGCCGCTAGGCGTGCCCGTTTCGAGCTGACTCCGGTGGACAAACAAGTTGAGGGTTTTAGCACAGGTATGACTACGAGCGTCAAGTATGAAGCTTTAGGTGCTAAATTAGTCATTCAGGGCATAGAGTTTGTGCGTGATTTTATGGTTGCCCCTCTTGTAGGAGCAGACATAATTTTGGGTATCCAGTGGTTTCACAAGTTCCTTCCTGATGTCAAGTGGGACAAGCACACGTTCCAGATTGATCGGAATGTGTCCAACACCCCTGTGACCATTAAGTGTGAGCCAGGTATTCCAAACTTTCCGCTCATAAGCCACTTGCAGGCTAAGCGAGCAGTCAGGAAAGGCGCACAGTGTGCGATGATTTACGTCCAGACAGCCCAGACGGTGGCCAGTGCTTCCGAGAAGTACTCGGTTCTCCATGAAAAGTTCCAGAAGATTTTTCTTCGGGACAGTCTCCCTCCCCAGCTTCCCCCGTCCAGACCGGAGGATCACAAGATTGACCTCCTCCCAGGCTCGGAACCCCCGAGCAAGTTTCCGTATCGCCTTTCTAAGGCAATGGAATCGGAGTTGGACCGCCAACTCCAAGAATTGTTGCAAGCTGGCTTCATCCGCCCCAGCGTGTCGCCATTTGCAGCACCGATCTTATTTGTCAAGAAGAAAGATGGGTCTTCTCGGTTGTGTGTCGATTATCGTGCACTCAACAAGCTGACTATCAAGAGCAGATTCCCGATGCCTCGAATTGACTATATTCTCGAGAGGCTGAATGGAGCTAAGGTATTCTCTAAATTGGATTTAAAGAGTGGGTACCACCAGGTTCGGATTGTTGAGGGGGACATCCCCAAGACAGCTTTCCGTACAGAACGGGCCCACTATGAATTTGTGGTCATGCCATTTGGTTTGACGAACGCCCCCGCTACATTTAACCGCATGATGATGCGTATTTTCCGGGAGTTGATTGGAGTGTGTGTGTTCATATTTCTGGACGACATACTCATATTTTCAGCTACAGTTGAGCAGCATGACATTGATGTGGAGAAAGTCCTTAGGTTGCTGGAAAGCAACGAGCTCTATGTCAATGAAAAGAAGTCAAAATTTTATCTGTTCCAGGTACATTACTTGGGATATATAATCAGTGCCGAAGGCATTCGACTTGATCCGGCTAAAGTGGCCGAGATTGTTAACTGGGAAGTACCTCAGACTGCTTATGACATTAGATCATTTGTGGGTATATGCCACGCATATTCCACCCACATTGATAAGTTTTCTGATCTCTCGGCAGACCTCACCGATCTGCTAAAGGGAGTGAAAACAAGGAGGCAAAAGATTCGAATGACTCCACAAGCGTTGGAGGCATTCCAGAACCTCAAGGTGGCTTTGTCAGAAGCGCCTTGTCTAGCCCTTGCCTCATGGGACGAACCATTTCAGGTGATCACCGATGCGAGTAACATCGCAATTGGCGGTGTATTGCAACAGAATGGTCATCCAGTAGCTTACATGTCTCGTAAGTTACTGCCCGCCGAAAAGAATTACTCAGTCTACGATCGTGAGCTCCTAGCAGTCATTCAGGCCTTGAAACATTGGAAACATTTCCTGTATGGCCGTGACTTCGAGGTCCGCACTGACCATCAGGCATTGCGCTGGATTCAGACCATGCCAAGTGCACAGTGGAGTGATCGACAACACCGCAGGAGTCAGATATTCCAGCAGTTCGGTGGAATGATTGAGTACCTTCCAGGAAAGGCCAATCCAGTGGCCGATGCTTTGAGCAGGAAGGGACAAGCAGCTGCGATTCAGACCACTAGACTGGACCTTGTTGGTACAGGACTAGAAGACATGAAGCACACGTACGCGGATTCCGAGGAATTCGGTACGCAGTGGGAACAGGCATTGGATGCCACAGGACCATGCCATTTTCTGATACGCGATGGTTGGCTTTACTACAAAGGCCGACTGTGTGTCATGAAATCATTCCGGGCAGCTCTTCTCCATGATGCCCATGACGCCATTACAGGTGGTCATAGGGGCATGAATTCGACTCTGGAGAAGTTAGAACGGCAATACTATTGGCCAAAGATGAGGCGTGATGTGTTTACATATGTACAACGCTGTGACATTTGTCAAAAGGTGAAAGCTCCTCGTGGAAAGAAGATAGGGTTGTTACAGCCTTTGCCAATTCCTGAGGGTCCTTTCCAAGACATTTCAATGGACTTTGTCACAAATCTGCCTCCCAGTCCGAGTAAGCGTAATACACAGTGTTTGACTATTGTTGACAGGTTCAGCAAATTTGTGATGCTTATTCCTTGCAGGGCCAATGTGACCGCCGAGGACGTTGCCCAGCTTTTCATTCGGCATTGGTACCCGATTGGTGGGATTCCTAGGACCATAGTGTCAGACCGAGATGCCAAGTTTACCAGTCATTTTTGGAGGGCATTGTTTGATAATTTTGGTACTAAGTTGAATTTTTCCAGTGCATTCCACCCACAGACAGATGGCCAGACAGAGATATACAACCAGTTGGCCTTTGATGTGCTGAAGTGTTATGTCCACGATCAGCAAGGTAAGTGGGAATCGTTTCTGCCTTTAGTTCAAGCTGTTTTGAATGACTCTTTTTCTTCAGCTATTGGCAGGACTCCATATGAGGCAGCGTTTGGAAGGCCTTTCCAGTCGTTGTTAACCAGGACGTCGTCTTCAGTACCGGAGGCGAACAGAGTGACGGAGTCTTACCAGGAGATACTAGAGTCCGTCAAAGACAGATTGGCTAAAGCGCCAGAGGCCTACACTCGACAGGCCAATAAAGACCGAAGGGACATGAAGTTTTCGGAAGGAGATTGGGTATATCTTCGGATTATGAAGCAAAGATTAAAGCAAGTGGGCAAGCGATGCCCAAAGTTGTCTTTCAGGAGCTTCGGACCATTCCCCATCCGGAAAAAGATTAATGAGGTGTCTATGCAGTTAAAGCTACCTCCGAGTTGGACTATGCAAGATGTATTTCATGTCAGTTGGTTAAAGCCATATGCAGGTCCACCCCCTTCAGAGGTCAAAGACGAAGCGGAACCAGACATCATTGATGAAGCAGAAGTAATGGTTCCAGAACAGATCCTTCTGCACCGTTTCAAGCATGGCTCAGGCCGAAGACTACGACAGTTCCTCACGAAGTTTCAGGACCGAGGAACTCATGAAGCGGTATGGCTCGACAAAGAATTTTTCGAAGACTATCCGGCTTTATTGACGGATTATTTGGAGGCTATGCAGCTTCCGTCAAGTTAAGCAGAAGGGGATGTCACGTGCATCCCGCACTTGGATGCCACGTGGACATTCTGTACAGTAGGTGCAGGACCTGGGATGGTGAACTGGTCCCATGTGAGCCCAGTCCGGGACGAGTCAGCCAGGGATCTATCTCAGTCGTCCGAGGTCAGGTGTGCATTGTCCTGCACATGAGTCCAAGGTCAGGTGTGCATTGTCCTGCACATGAAGCAGTGCCAGTCCGCGCTGTGAGTCTCCCTCTGGAATGATGTCAGATGTGCTGAGTATCTGGTTTGCAACTGGATGCCAGACATCTGTAGGCATGTAGTTTGCATGTAGAGATGGGGCCAGCCCATAGGGCTACCCCAGTGTAGGTATTTGCATGTGCATACCTAGATGGGCATGGGGGAGGTGTAGAACCACCCCCAAGGGGCCAGGAGGGCCCAAGACTTTGCCCACCAGCCAAGGCAAGGGCTGGAGGGGCAGTCGGCCAGCTCCAGAGCCTCTGGACAGGCAGCCGACAGAGGGGTAAAGCCCTAGACAGTAGGCAGCCAGGTGTAGGGGCAGTCCCCACACCTATGCGCAGCCTGCCCAGCAGCCAGGAGGCTGTCCCAGAGTCAGGCGCAGGCTGGACAGCCATCAGACAAGTGTGAAAACACTTTATTAAAGTGTGACCACAATTATTACAAGACTCAGTCGTGGGCTGTCCTGAAGCCAGCCGACTGCATGCTGTGAAGGGTATAAATACCCCAGCCCATAATCCCATTATTCATCTCACAATTCACCAAGAGCTCCAAGCATTCAAGGGCCAGGACAGCCAAGGGTTTGCTAAAGCTAAGGGGTGAAGGACTGAAGGTCAAGGGCAGGTTTTCCAGCCAAGAAAAGGTCAAGTACTTTGTATTTGTTTCAGATTTACATCATTCTAATAAAGCAAATACACCATCCGTGGTGGGGGCCCTACAGAGGGTAATTGGGACCCAATACTGTGTCCTTCTCCATCTCCCCCTTCTCTCTCTATTTTCTGCACATCGTCTTTCAGTTTTGTGCGTTAATTCCGTCGCGAAAAGAGTGCTGTTTTCTGAGTTTTGAAGTACCGATCCTTCTCCGAAGCTTCCGCATATTACATCCGAGCCTGGGAGGAGGTCAATCTTGTGATCCTCCGGTCTGGACGGGGGAAGCTGGGGAGGGAGACTGTCCCGAAGAAAAATCTTCTGGAACTTTTCATGGAGAACCGAGTACTTCTCGGAAGCACTGGCCACCGTCTGGGCTGTCTGGATGTAAATCATCGCACACTGTGCGCCTTTCCTGACTGCTCGCTTAGCCTGCAAGTGGCTTATGAGCGGAAAGTTTGGAATACCTGGCTCACACTTAATGGTCACAGGGGTGTTTGACACATTCCGATCAATCTGGAACGTGTGCTTGTCCCACTTGACATCAGGGAGAAACTTGTGAAACCACTGGATCCCTAAAATTATGTCTGCTCCTACAAGAGGGGCAACCATAAAATCACGCACAAACTCTATGCCCTGAATGACTAATTTAGCACCGAGAGCTTCATACTTGACGCTCGTAGTCATACCTGTGCTAAAACCCTCAACTTGTTTGTCCACCGGAGTGAGCTCGAAACGGGCACGCCGAGCGGCCTCTTCCGTGATCACATCCTCCGTGCTGCCGCTGTCAAACAAGACAACGACTCTCTGGCCACCTATGTAGCCAAAGGACTTGAGCAATTCGTTGCGCTCATACTCCTGGTCATGGGCGCCCTTCTGCTTATCTTCGAGCTCCCGGCTAATAATTGCTCCTACTGAAGCACCGGGGTTTGAAGAACTAGGGGTAGCCGCTGGGGTCTGTGTGGGAGCTGTGCTCACCACGGAAGCTGTGGAGGCGGCGGCGGGCTTTGGAGGCTTCTTCGGACAATCCCGAGAAGTATGTCCTTTTGTGTGACAAAAGTAACATCTACCCTCCTTCCTGTACTGAGCAAGCTCCTCAGCACTCAACTTGCCACCTGTCTTGCCTGCCTCCGCTTTCTGGTCTGGAGTAAGCTTAGACGCATTGTTCGAGTTCTTGGAGCCAGAGGCTCCCGGGCTCTGTCCTGGGGAAGACCCCGTCTGGTTCTGGCTTTTGCCCCCCGAGGCGTTAGCCTTGGGAGAAGCCGGCTGGGAAGTCTTGGGCTTGCCACCATTGTGTTTCATTTCTGCACTCTGCGCAAGCGAGAGTGCGTCCTCAAAGGTGGCTGGTCTAAACATACGCACCTCCCATTGGATATGCGTGTCCAGGCCATACAAAAACTGCCCTTTCTTGTCCGCATCAGATAAGCCTAATTGTAGACACAAGGTCGAAATTCTATTGGCAAACTGAAGGACTGGTTGCGCGTTCTGACGCGCTCCCCTGAACTCGTCTTCGAGTCGCTCAAGGTAGTGGGGCGGTAAAAACCGCTGCTTAAGGTCACGGACGAACTCGTCCCACCCATAAGCTGCCATACCTGATCTGGTGTGGGCATGAGCCCACTGAGTCCACCAAGGAATGGCCTCACCTTCCAAATACCAACTGGCTAAGATCACTTTGTCAATATCTGTTTTCCTAACTGCGGCAAAGTAAGCTTCAAATTGATGTAACCATGAATACAGAGTAGTGGGATCGAGTTTACCATTATACTTACTGAAGTTCATTTTCTCGGGAAAATGATTCGAGGGCGCCGCCGGTGTCAATCTGGCGTCCAAAGCTCGGAGGTAACGCTCGTGTTCCACTCGTCGCATGGCTTCGTCTTCTCGTTGTCGAATCTCCAATGCCCGTATCTGCCTCTCAAGCAAGGAGCTTGACTGCGGCTGTGACCCCTCGAGAGGGTCCCTGTGACGAGGATCTGGTATCTGGGGTACGGAAGGAGAGGGAGGAGGAGATGGAAAACGCGACGCTGGAGAGCGAGAACGCTCCTCCAGAGCCAAAATCCGCGCCTTCTGCTCGTCCAACTTGGTTGTCTGGTCTGCGATTGCTCGCATCATCTGCTGGAACATGTCTTGTACACTCAAGCCGGGTGCCCTAGCTGGGCTGCCTGGTGCACTCTGGTCCCATGGTTCTGGTTCTCTCTCGTCGCCGAAGTTCGCCATAGCGGGAATATGCAGTTCCTTTCCGGAACGCAATCTGACCATCCACTATCTGTGTGGGAGACTTCCGGAGGCTTCCGGAGGCTAAAAACCAACCGTCCTTCGAGGGACAGGAGTCACTCCGAAAGGGGTAGTCCACCGGCGTCTAAAAACCAACCACACGAGCGAAAAATTTTCTGGTTTTCTTTGCTGAATCTTCGTCCTTGAAGTAGGCTCTGATACCACTGTAATATGCGGAAGCTTCGGAGAAGGATCGGTACTTCAAAACTCAGAAAACAGCACTCTTTTCGCGACGGAATTAACGCACAAACTGAAAGACGATGTGCAGAAAATAGAGAGAGAAGGGGGAGATGGAGAGGACACAGTATTGGGTCCCAATTACCCTCTGTAGGGCCCCCACCACGGATGGTGTATTTGCTTTATTAGAATGATGTAAATCTGGAAACAAATACAAAGTACTTGACCTTTTCTTGGCTGGAAAACCTGCCCTTGACCTTCAGTCCTTCACCCCTTAGCTTTAGCAAACCCTTGGCTGTCCTGGCCCTTGAATGCTTGAGGCTCTTGGTGAATTATGAGATGGATGAAATGAATTATGACTTGGGCTTTTATACCCCTCATATCATGCAGTCGGCCTGCTCATAACAGCCCCACGACTGAGTCTTGAAATAAAAGGTGTTCACACTTTAATAAAGTGCTTTCACACCTGTTTAGAGCCTGTCCAGCCTGCGCAGCCTTCTGGGACAGCACTCTGGCTGCTGGGCATTCAACGCAGAGGTGTGGGACTGCCCCCCACACCTGGCCGCCTGCTGTCTAGGGCTTTTACCCTCTGTCGGCTGCCTGTCCAGAGGCTCTGGAGCTGGCCGACTGCCCCTCCAGCCCTTGCCTTGGCTGGTGGGCAAAATCTTGGGCTCTCCTGGCCCCTTGGGGGTGGTTCTACACCTCCCCCATGCCCATCTAAGTATGCACATGCAAACCCTAGTCCTGGGGTAGCCCTATGGGCTGACCCCATCTCTACATGCAAACTACATGCCTACAGATGCCTGGCATCCAGTCGCAAACCAGATACTCAGCACATCTGACATCATTCCAGAGGGAGACTCACAGCGCGGACTGGCACTGCTTCATGTGCAGGACAATGCACACCTGACCTTGGACTCATGTGCAGGACAATGCACACCTGACCTCGGACGACTGAGATGGATCCCTGGCTGACTCGTCCCGGACTGGGCTCACATGGGACCAGTTCACCATCCCAGGTCCTGCACCTTCTGTACAGAATGTCCACGTGGCATCCAAGTGCGGGATGCACGTGACATTTCTCTCACCCAATCTCTCCGACAGGGCTGTCCTCTTAGCCCTCTTTTCTTTGCCATTGCCACTCATCCTATGTTATCTCGCCTAGATGCTATGGCATCGCACGGTGAAGTGGTTGGTTTGCATCTCCCTCATGGCAAGCAATTGGTTGCTCAAGCCCTTGCGGATGACACTTTTATGTTTCTCAGGGCCGAAAAAGCCAATATAGATCGAGCAATGGAAGCTTGGAATAATTTTGCATTGGCTTCTGGGCTGAAAATAAATTCAACAAAATCAGCCCTCATTGTATGCACGGAATTTGATCTTGATGCATTAGGGTGGCAAGGCCGTGTGGTGCATACAGGAGACATTGTTCGTCATCTTGGGTATCCGGTGGGTGTGGATGTGGACCCCCAAGCGCTTCTTGCTTGGATTTCTGCTCAGATCTCGGATAAATTTGTGTATTGGAAAGCTCAAGGGTGGCCTATGCACGTGAGGGTTAAGGTAGCTCAGGTTATTATGCTTAGCATGATTTCCTATTTTTTGCCTTTGCTACCTTGGACGCACAAATCTCTTCTCCGTTTGGTTGCTCCCATTCGGTTTATGCTGTGAAAGAGGCAAGGAAATATTATGGGTCAAACATGGATAGCTTGGAATCACATTACGACGCCCAAAAGAATGGGTGGGGCTGCTTTACTGGATGTCTGCTTGCATATGGTGGCGCGTAGGTGGGCGCTTTTTCAGGATATGTGTTTGCAAGAGCAGCCTTGGGTATTCATGGCTCGTGACTTGATTGAGTTGGAGGGATTGTCACATGGACGGACACGTGTGCAGGCTTCATGGTGGGACATTGTGAATGCGGCTCATCCTGTCCGTATTCGCTCATCTCACATTTTATCGCATATTCTCCTTTCTTGGCATGAAGTTCTACTATTGGCTCGGTGGGATCCTGGTCATGAAAGATCACTTTTGAACTCTTTGCAGTTCGAAACTTTTGTGGAGTCGCGTGTCATTGTTTGGCCAGACAGAGATGCTTCACGCATACGACTCAACCGCATGGTCAGGTTAGGCTTGGTTAGAATCCGAGATGCTGTGATACCTGGTCGTGACAGGCTATATTCGTTTCGTCGTATTCGGCAGCACTTTAGGGTTCCTCGGACATTTCAGCCACTATGGGTTGACATCATGCATGCAGTTGAGCCTGTTACTCGATCAGCCTTGGCTTGATTGGGCACTATGTAAATCTGGTGACTTGATATCACTTTCAGCTAACCAGGTCTATCATAAGCTCGTATCAGAGAAAGATTGGGTTTCAGCCAAGGCCAATAAGGTGTGGGGATTGCACAAGTCTAAATCATGGTGGCAGAAAACTCTTATGCGTGGTTGGCAGTCTAAACTCCCTTACCAAGGTAAGGTTTTCATTTGGAGGATGTTGGTGGGAGGGTTACCTACACGGGATCAGCTCAGCCGTCGTAAAATTACATTGGCCTCTTGCTTCTTCTGCACGACATGCACTGAAACAGTTATGCATCTGTTCATGAGTTGTCCAGTGGCTCGTCAGATTTGGTCTTTTGTCTCTCGCGTTTGGGAGGCAGTAGAGAGGTCTACTGTTTCGGCTCATCAGTGGATATTTGGGATTTGTCCTCAAGTCATTACTTCGGACAGTCACCTTGTGATATTCCATTTCCTTAGATGAACAAGACTTTGGCATATTTGGACTACACGGAATGGGTTCATCTTTGATTCCTTGTCTGGAATACATGGGCACATTCTACGTATCCGTGGTTTGCTGCTTTGGCAGTTTTCTTCTCTTCTCTCGGCTCAGCTACTACTGGATACAGATGTTATTTCGTTATGGTCTTGGCTCGCTCATCTTTGATGCTTTTATCTGGGATGCTTATTTGGCTAGGAGGCTTTCTTATTAGTGTACAGGTTTGCATGGTCATGATCCTTTAGAGGATCTTTTGTGGGGGTTTTTTTTGGGGCCATAGGTTCTGTGTGAGCCATGTGGCTGATGTACTTTTTTACATATAATATAAAACACCATTTCACGAAAAAAAAAGAGAACAGCAATGGAATAGATTCAAGCACAAGCGCACACAAATTGTGTCCAATGAATGAGGACTAAAATGTTCTGAAAATACAAAAGATAATCAAAACCTAATCTCCCTAGTTATTGTAAGGTCTCCATAGACCTAATCAAGGATGATCTGACCTAGAACCACATACGGCTAGGGCTAGACGCACAAACCTAAGTTTCGTAGACCTGACCTAGTACGCATCGCATGACCACAAGGGATAGTGACTCGTTACCCAACCGTAGGTTCAGCACCTCAACCCACCCCCGACCTGGAGATCCAACTGCTGCGAGTGCGCCAGACCAAATGACCCCAACCTAGAGTCCCATACTGCAAGGCTGAGCCATCTACTACAGCTCCATGGCCCAACCGTCCGATTCCCCCTAGTCCTACCCGTGTCCTGACACTACTCCCCCCTTTTGGAAGAGTTTTGGTCTTCGAAAACAAAGGTAGGATATCGCATCTTGAGAGTACTAACGTCCTCCCAAGTTGAACCTTCATCCGGTCTATCCTTCCACTTAACTAGAAACTGTTGTCTAATTCTATGATGAGTTCGCTTCCCTTGAAAATCGAAGTGCGCTTTGGCTCGTGTGGTAAAACCGGAGGCTCAATTAAATCTACAAGAACACCTGTATCCACCACATTGGCATCTTCGCCTAGTCGTTTCCGCAGACATCTAACATGAAAAACTAGGTGAACCTTGGAATGTTTTGGCAGAGCTAACTTGTAGGCAGCTTCACCTACATGCTTAAGTATTGTGGAAGGTCCACAATACCTAGGCGACAACTTTGGCACTTTGCCCGTCTTCAAAGTTTCTGAACTCAGGGAAACTTTGAGAAATACTTGGTCACGTTTTTCAAATGTGACCACTTTGCGGTCTTTATCCGCATAATGCTTGTAACGATATTGGGCCCGTTAACATTTTCCTTAGTGATCTTCAACATATCATGATGATCTTACAGAAAATCTTTTGAATTCTTTCAGTAGCTAATCCCACAGCTACTGGAGATCGGGGTTAAAACCCATACATAAGCATGAAAGGACTAAAGCCTGTAGCAACATGCTTCACACTATTATAGGCAAATTCTAAAATTAGTAAGTAATCTTCCCGATTCGTTTGCCGTTTACTCACATATGTCCTTAGAATATCCTCGAGTACTTGGTTGACCCTTTTTGTCTGAGCTTATACTGAGCAGTGTGTCCAACCTTTTGAACACTGCTCGCCAAAAAAGACTATTAAACTTCCAATCTCTATCACTGACTATATTGGCTGGCAGCCCATAGAGTTGATAGATATTCTCAATAAAAAGCCAAGCTAACTCTGGCGTTTTCACCGTGGTTTTAGTCCAAATAAACTGAGACATCTTGGTCAACCTATCTACTACAACCCAAATGGCATCATGGCCTCTGCTAGTTGTAGGTAGACACCTACAATAAAATCCATAGAGATGCTTTCCCACTTACTATCAAGGATCTCTAAGGGTTGTAATAGCCCGCTTATCTTAAGACGCTCAGCCTTATTGACCTGGCATTTTTGACAATGCAAAACATATTCTTGGATGTCCCTGTGAAGTCCAAGCCAACAGAATTACCTTCTCACTAAGACATAGGTCTTCCTAATTCCAAGATGACTTGCACTTGGACTATCATGAGACTCATAAAGTATTTGGCGCCTAGTGTCAGAGTCTGAGGGTACACACACTCTTCCTTTGTGTAACAACTACCCATTATCAATGGAAAAATGCTTCCAACGATTAAGCTCGTCCCTAGAAAGAGAAGAGCTGGTTGTGGAACCATCATCTACACTCGCTACTACGGAGTGGGAGGGATCCCTGCGTGTAACAACTTTCCTATGCATATGACTCATCATGTTCGCACTTACCTTTGAGGGAATCTAAAAATTCACTTTTCAACTCCGTGAAACTCAACAAGTTAACTTGAGGCATACGACTTAAAGCATCAGCCACGACATTGTATCGGCCCTTGCGATACCTTAATTGAAAGTCGAATTCTTGGAGGATTTCTGCCCACCGAGCTTTACGACCTTTGAAATCAATTTAAGTTGTCAACCATTTGACGCTCATATGATCAAAGACAATCTCAAACTTAGCACCATAGAGATAATGTCTCCACTTCCCTAGAGCATAAATGATGGCATAAAGCTCACGCTCATACGCAGAATAATTCCACTGAGCTCTATCCAACTTCTTGCTCTCAAAAGCTGCTGGTCTTCCTCCTTGAAGAAGCACAGCACCAACTGCATGGTCACTAGCATCCGTTTCAACCACAAACAGTTGATTAGATCCACTATTACCAACACACGTGCGGTAGCTATGGCAACCTTAAGACAATCGAAACTTTGTTGTTGGTCAATATCCCAAACAAAGTTGTGACCCTTAGATTTTAATCGGTCCATCATAGGAACCGCTAGCTTAGTATAAGCTCGGATGAAGGAATATCTGTAATTCCTCCAGATTGGTTGGATGAGGCCACTTAAGAATTGCCTCTACTTTCGCAGGATCCATCTGAATTCCCTCTACCGAGATTATGTGACCCAAATAATGGATCTCTGAGGCAAAGAACTCATACTTGCTCTCTTTAGCATAAAGTGCGTTTTGCCTTAGCAAGTCAAACACTAATCATAAGTGTTGCAATGCAACTAAAGATTGAAATATCATCAAGAAAGACTACAATGAATCGATCAAGATACGGGCGTAAGACGCTATCCATAAGCGTCATAAACGTAGTTGGAGCATTAGTTAGACCAAACGGCATAACTAAAAACTCGTAATGTCCAAATCTGGTACGAAAAGCTGTCTTAGGCACATCCTCCATGAGGATGCGGAGTTGATGATAGTCCAATCTTAAGTCAATCTTGCTAAAGTATCGCACACCTTGCAGTTGATCAAAAAGCTCATCAACTCACACTTTTGTGTGTTGGCCACTTAGTCCTAGGCTTTTTTAGTACTCTCATTGTACTTTCATATTATTCATTCATCGAGTACATCTTTTCACCTCTCTCACGTTTTTTGTGTGCGCTTGAGCTTGTGTGTGTGTCTGTGTACAGGGCTAGCTTCCTCCATTCCCAACATTGGTATCAGAGCCTGGTTAGGGTTAGGGTTGCACCCTGCTGCCTACTGTACTGAGGATTGAACACGCACGCTCTCTCTGGTGAGCTCTTCTCTCGCTGGTGCACCTACAATACCTACTACCTGACATGTCCTGTGCCACCCCTTTGAAGCCCGACTCAGCCTGCTGTGCGCCACCCTGCTACGGCCTTGTGTGCCGACTGGAGCTGCTCGACTATCCCTGGCGAATCTGCGCTTGCCATGTGTCAACTTCTACCCAGCACCGACCTCCATCTTCTGCAAAGTTTTGACTTGCGCCCCTTTGCTGCCGCCCAACTGCAGATCTGTTTCTATGCGCACTGCACCTCCTCGAAATCTGTGCCGACTACAACAGTTCAGTATTTTACTGTTATTTCTATAATTTTTTCACAAATTCAAAAATTGCTAAAACAATTAGCAAATTGGCTGCATTAATTTTGGGGCCTTTCACCATTGAGCTTGAAATTGCAATATTGGGCACATATTGGCATTGATTTCCTCAGCTCTGGTGCATCGATGCACTAGAAATTTGGGGTTTTTGCAAAAATTGACAGGCACATTTACTTAGCATTGGGACATTTCTCCCAATTTTTTGGGCATTACAACATTTGGCATAGGTGACAATTGCACATTTGGACACTTTAGCAGATTTACAAGTGCAGGCTCAGATTTGGTCTAATTGGCTGCCTTAAAATTGGAGCTTTTCTGCATTGAGCCCATTTTTGCAGCATTCGATCCAATTACCTTTGATTTTATCAGGATTTCAGTACTTGCAACTCTTACAGGTGTCAGTTGATCATGTTTTTCACGGCACATCTATACATTTGTGGTTTGTTGCAATATATGTATGCCATTGTGGACACTTTGACAGATTTGCATTATTGTGCAGTACACTTCAAAATTTGGGACATGCATATGTATTTCTTGTGGTGAAGGAGTTCCCTTTCAATCCATTGACTATCCTGCTATTTATCTCCCGCATTCTTACAGTTTTGTTGGACATTGCCTACTCTTGTGGTGACCTATGATGACAGATTTGATGTGTTGTCATGGCCAACAATAACAATTACCTCTTTGGCATACTATCTCAAGAGGACAAGCTCAATGGGGATAACTACCCCTATGTGGGCTTATATGATGCGTCATGTATTGGTTACCAAGAATGTATGGCTATATATGGATGGCATCGAGAAGTGTCCTCTCACACCTGCTCCAGCCGAAGGTGAAGGGATTCCTGCTCACCCTCCTGCAAGTCCACCTCCTTGTCCTCCTCCTACCCAATAGCAGCGTACTTGGGATGCCCAGGATGCTCAGGCCCATGCGTTGATTGCTCTCTCGTGCCGCAAGCATATCATTCCGCACATTCGTTCCTGCACCACCGCAAAGGGTGCTTGGGATTCCTTGGTGGCGTTGTATTCAGGTCGCAATGAGACTCGTGTAGCTTACCTTCGGGACAAGCTTGAGACTGACTCCATGCTTGAAGGTGACTCTATCGATCAGTACCTTATGCATATGAAAGACCTTCGAGAGCAGCTCATTAACATTGATGAGGTCTTGACAAATGGCTATCTTGTTCAGACAGTCTTGTGTAATTTGTCCAACATTTGGCACCACTTTGCGGTTGTTGGCTGGCAATGCACCTGATGAGGTCACTTTTGACAACCTTGTGACTCTCTTGCTCAGTGAAGAGCAATCCCGTTTCAACAAGAACAACATGATGTTTGTTGAGTCAGCAATGACTGCTCTCTTTCATGGGAATCGATCTGGACCTAAACCTAGATCATCGAATCCTCCCAAATTAAAGGACAAGCCTAAAAAGAAAAAGAATTGTAATTATTGCAAGAAAACAGGGCACACACCAGAGGAATGCAGGAAGCGTATTGAGAGTGAAAAAAAGAAGCAGCTGGCATCTTCTTTCACAAGTGTCAGGCCAATTTGGCTATACATGTATCAGCCTTGATCATTACATCTTCATCACCTGCAGAGACGTCTTCTGATGCCGTTGCTTTTGATGACTATGCTCTATAGTCGGTACTTCTTGGTATGCATCGTCTGGCAGATGCATTTCAAGGGGGGATTTTACTTGCCCATATGCAGTTGGTGATGCCTCATGGTCACTTATGCTTGTTGACCCTTATGCTTGTCTATGTTAGATACTTTCTCTTATGTGATGTCTACTGGAGATGCCTTTTATGCGGCTTTCCCTTGCAGCAGGATTGTTTCTACAATGTTGACATTGTCACTTTCTCACATGTGATGTTTACTGAGAGTGCCTTCTACACACTTGGCTAGTGTTAGCTTGCCCTCATGGTTTTGACATGTCACATGTATATTATTCATTGTGGGATTATGCATCTTTACACTTGCCATACATGCCACTGATCATGGCATCGCTAAGAGTTTACCCATCCTCTCATAGCATTGGCTGATGCCCGGCCCTCGAGTCCCCACTTTTTCTTCTGATTTTCAGCTTTCCTCATTGCTGAATTTTTACTTTTATCAACCCTACCATTGCTGATTTTTCCTCATCGGACCTTCCATTGATGAGTTTATCTCTTGCAGCTTACATTGCATGTCTCACACGCATGACTTATGCATCCTGTTGCCTTTACACATGCGTATATCTGCTACATCTTCTTATGCTTATCACTGGTGTAGTTACAAAGCTATGCTTTGCTCTCTTGTTGTCATTGATGTGGATTACATGCAGTTTAGCTTGGCATTTGGATGCTTGCCTTCAAGTGGGGTATTATGCGATGCCTCTTGATTTGATGCAATTGATGTCCACATGATCTTTGACATGCGATGCGTTTATGTACTACTGTGCTCTAGCATTAGCACTATGACATTGGGGTTTCTCATTTTCCCCGTCATATAGTGCTTGCTTTTCCCATTAGCACTGCAGTTCATCTTTGCCATCGTGATCTCTCTTGCTCACTCTTACTGTGGAGCATAGTGCAGGGTAGCATTCACAGCTTTATCACCTTGCTACCCATTCACACCATTCACTTGAGAGGGGTTTGTTGGTCATGTCCACCCGGCCACCCGGCACTCCCAGCTAGTTCAAGTGTGAACCCAGCTTACTCACGAGCACTTTTTCCCTGTAATGGCTGGACACAAGTATTTTCCTCGTGTGAACACACTTTTGTGTGTTGGGCGCATAGTCCTAGACTTTTTTAGTACTCTCATTGTACTTTCATATTATTCATTCATCGAGTACATCTTTGCAGCTCTCACATTTTCTGTGTGCTTGAGCTTGTTGTTAGAAGTCATCTCCTGTCTAAATTTATACACCAGGGCCTTTGTTGTGGGTGTGCCCGCCCTTATGAGGTGTTTTCCCATTTTTCCCCACTCTCCGTATTTTTCCCCTATTTTCCCCATTTTTTCTGAGGCTTGGGAGGGCTGCCAGAGGGTGCCAAGAGCAGTACAGTGCTGGCCGACTGGATGTTTATCAGTCGTGGGCACTCTTGCTGCTGGCCGACTGGTTTTGATCAGGTTTTGGCACCAGATAGCTGGCCGACTGCATTTATGCAGTCGTGGACTTCTTTTATCAGTCGTGGGCTTCTCTTATGCTGGCCGACTGCCCTCTAGGGGAGTATATATAGGTCCTCAGCCCCCATACCTCATTTGTATCATTCCTCGGGATCTTCTTGTGTATATAGAGCAGAGTTACACGCCTACATCTCTCTCTCTCTTGTGCTGTTTTTCTGCCTGCGTTTTTGCTCTTGTGTTCCCAGATTTGGTCATCATCTCCGCTGCATATTCTGACATGGTATCAGAGCCCTAGGCTCTAGATAGGTCTTGGGATTTGTGTGAGCAAGAGGGGGCTGTTTTGTGGCTGATTGGTGGACTGTTTTGGACTGTTCGGGAAGAGGAGAAGCAAGAGGAAGGCGGGCTGATTTGCTGGACAGCCACTTGCAGGTATCAGTTCTTCTTTGTTCCCACCCACCCACCCTTTTCAGAGTACATCCCCGCTATGGCAGATCTGTTTGAGATGGCCGAGAGACACGTGAAGATTCCGACTCTCCCCACATTCCCGGTGGACCGTCAGTTGGACGGGAGCAACTACGGCATATGGAAGGTGATGATGGAATCCGTTCTGGAGTCCTACGATCTCGCCGATTTCGTCGTTGTTGGTGTTCCACGGCCGGAAGTAGAGGAAGGGGAGTTACCGTCAACCCGAAAGGACCGGGAGGCCCAGACGCAGATGTGGGATCGCATCAACGCCAGGGTCCGTTCGTTTATTTTCCTCAACTGCACACCACAGGTAATCAATCATGTCAAGCACATGACGCTGGCCAGAGGTATATGGCAGCATTTGGCCTCACTTTATAACAGGGTATCGCCCATGAAGAGGATTTCCTTGGAAGTACAGATGCGGGTTATGAGCCCTGCAAAGTCGTCGACGATGCGGGAGCATATTAACAAGCTGCAAGCTCTTCAGCAGGAAGTTCTTCAGGCTGGGAAGGAGATATCGTCAGAGGACATGGCCATCACGTTGCTGTCACATTTGCCCTCTTCGTACTCAGCATTTTACTCCTCTTTGATTACCAGTGGCAGGCTCAGCACCATCACGTGGGAGGAGCTTGTGCCCATGGTCCTGGACCAGGAGGAACGATTCACGAACCCTCCTCAGGGTGGAGGTTCGGAGGCCTTTACTGGCCAACGGTCGAAAGGCCGTAACTCGGGCAAAGGGAAGGCTTCATCGGAGAAGTCTTCTGAGAAGAAGTCCGACGCTGACCGCGAGAAACTGAAGGCAGAGAGGACCTGTAATGATTGTGGCGAGAAAGGCCACTACTGGAGGCAGTGTCCCAAGCGGAAGACCGAGAAGGGTGAAGACTCCTCAGCAATCATGAAGACTCCGGCTTTTGTGTACCTGGAGGTGATGGACACTGATGTTTCATTTTCTTCAGGCAGGGAGGAGATTGGAGGACTCTCCGCAACGGATACTCGGGAGTGGATTCTCGATAGTGGTGCTTCCAGGCACATGACTCCTTCCCGTTCCGGTTTACAGGATCTCTGCAGGTGTTCTGGTCATATTCTTACTGGGGATACGTCCACTATCCCAGTTCACAGTGAGGGCAGGATGGAGATAGTTCCCGATGGCAGAGGGGGGAAGCATTCCTCCCAGGTGTTGTATGTTCCGGCACTTGGTTTTCATCTGTTGTCAGTGCATCAGGTTTGCAAGACTGGCGTACGGGTGGAGTTTGATGAGCATTTTGTTGCTCTCCGGGACAAAGCAACAGGCCAAGTGGTTTGGGAAGGCGGAGTGGAGAATGGAGTCTACAGGCTTTCAGCACTCTCTCTCCCAGGTCCTCAGGGTTGTGTTGAGTGGCAGACTGGTCATGGCTACTCAAGTGTGGATACGCTGCAGGTGCAGGCTTTCCGAGACCAGGTGGTGGATAGCTTGCCAGTAGATGGCAGCAGTTGGCAGGAACTTTCCAGTACTGATGTTGGTAGTTCTTGTGTTCGTGAGTCGGAGGAAGCTGAACATGTCACTTATGCTCTGATGTCTCGTAGTGTTCGGGACATAGAACCTCCAGTAGATGAGGACGTTCTTTCCACGGGGACCTTTCGGAAAGCCAGGCAGGTGGCAGGTGCTTACTTGCAGAAGGAGGTGGTTTCTCCAGGCTTTGTGGTTCCGGATTCAGAGGGGGTGGTTGACAGGTTTCATCAAGTTTCCAGGACTTGCTTGTGCACCGTAACAGGTGTTGATCCTTGTGAGCAGTGTGATGTCTCTGTGACTCAGAAGCTGGATGGTTCATTGATCTGGTTGATGGACACCGGATTGGACGGGAGCTTCCTGATGAGGCAGTTGAGCTCTTGGTTGCAGATGTCTCCTCGGGAGGCAGGATTGCGTTTCCTGTGGTTTCTGCGACATGCGAAGGATCATGGACTCTTGTACACAGGAGGGGGATTGTTGGATGGAGTCCAACTCCGCGGTTGGAGTGACTCAGTTTGGGGAGGAGATCCGGACACGAGGAGATCTACTTATGGCCCAGGAGCAGTTTTACGGAGCAGGAGGAGGTTACATTGCAGGTTTGGGCTTCCACTGGAGGAACCCATGGTCATCCAGAGGCACTTTGTTCGTGAACAGATTGTTGCTGATGACATCTTGCTGGAGTTCTGTTCAACGGAGGACAGTACGATGGACCTCTTCACGAAGTCGCTCTCAGGATTTGCTCAGGCGGCACCCCAGCTCCCAGTGGTTGGTCACACAGCCAGGAGCTGAGAGGGGGTGTTAGAAGTCATCTCTTGTCTAGATTTATACACCAGGGCCTTTGTTGTGGGTGTGCCCGCCCTTATGAGGTGTTTTCCCATTTTTCCCCACTCTCCGTATTTTTCCCATTTTTTCTGAGGCTTGGGAGGGCTGCCAGAGGGTGCCAAGAGCAGTACAGTGCTGGCCGACTGGATGTTTATCAGTCGTGGGCACTCTTGCTGCTGGCCGACTGGTTTTGATCAGGTTTTGGCACCAGATAGCTAGCCGACTGCATTTATGCAGTCGTGGACTTCTTTTATCAGTCGTGGGCTTCTCTTATGCTGGCCGACTGCCCTCTAGGGGAGTATATATAGGTCCTCAGCCCCCATACCTCATTTGTATCATTCCTCGGGATCTTCTTGTGTATATAGAGCAGAGTTACATGCCTACATCTCTCTCTCTCTTGTGCTGTTTTTCTGCCTGCGTTTTTGCTCTTGTGTTCCCAGATTTGGTCATCATCTCCGCTGCATATTCTGACACTTGTGTGTGTGTGTCTGTGTACAGGCTAGCTTCCTCCATTCCCAACAACGGATACTTATTCTTTATCGTGATTGCATTCAAACCACGAAAGTCCAGGTATAAACGCATAGACCCATCTTTCTTCTTCACCAATAAAATTGGTGATGCCCATGGCGAATTGCTAAGCCTAATGAAGCCCCTGGCAAGGTGGTCAGCAAGTTGACGCTCTACCTCACTGGCTTCACTAGCACTAAGCCTATACGGAGGCTTGCAGACTGGTTTAACATCCTTGAGTACTTCAATGGCATGCTAGACATTGCGCTCAAGGGACAAACCAGACAGCAAGTCGCTTGGAAACACATCATGAAATTCAAGGAAAAGACTTTACAAAGAATTAGAAGCTTGTTGAGTGAGCTTAGGAAAAATTTTAGTTTATTCATTATTATACATAGCACTAACATGTTGTTCACATATGACAGAATTGAGAGATTCAATACTCAAACTAGAATTAAAATCACCACCACTAGCATCATGATAAGACAAAATTGAAGGAGACATGTAACACAAAGAGATTTTCTATTTCATGAGCATGTACAAGGCTCTCCACTTCAGTAGAACAAATGAGTGGAGATGGGGGCACATCGCAGTCACCTGGCAAACGAACTTGTTTACCATTGACCTCAAAATCAAAAGTATTATCTAGATAACTACGAGAAAGAGATGGTCCTAAATGAAACAACCATTCACGACCCAAAATAACATCAACTCTCGTAATATGCATAACCTGAAAATCTAAGCGCATTTCATGTCCCTGAATACTGAGTGGTACTTGCTTAACCACTCCGTCCCATACATGCTTATCATGCCCATTAGCAAGAGATACCATGTATTTATGATTACTAGGGCTTTGTGGTAATTTTAATTTTTTAACCAAGTGATAATTCAAAAAGTTATGTGTAGCCTCATCATCAATCATGACACGAACTCTTCGTCCGTTGATGTGTCCATGTATCCGAACCAAATCATAAGGCCCGAAAGAGGGTACCCACATCGTATAGGTTATTACACAACACTCATGCGTGGCATCAGTATGGCATACTTGAACTTCATAAAACTTTTAAGAAGCTTCAAGTGGCAAGACTGGCACCGTGTGGACTGCCTTACTACCGCCCTTATCGACATCTTTGCCACAGTTCTTTGGACAATTCTGTTTATCATGATCTGCAACCATGCAAATAAAACATAATTTTTTCTTTTTAGGTCGCTCAAAATCTTGTGGAGACGGGGGACCCCTTGGTCCCTTGGCCTTCTTAACCGCATCATTATCTTGTTTGGACCCCTTCCGTTTGTTCCCCTTAGAACTATAGAAATCGGATGCTCCAACCCAAGGTGTCTTGGCCATGCGTTTCTTCTCAATATTATCATCAAAGATCTGCACACTTTTTATGGCCTCTTCTAAAGTTTTAGGATATTGAGTTTTAACCTTAGTCTTATATTCATTATCTAGACCACGCAGAAAACCTCGTACTTTTTGAAAATCATCCAAACCCTGAAGCTTGAGAATGATCTCGCGATACTTAGAAATATATTGGTTCAACGTAAGACCTTAAATCTTATAGTTGCCCCAAGCATTCCAATTGCGATCCTTCTCGTTCCCAGGTAAGAATTCTTTCCGAAAAAATGCCTCAAAAGCAGCCCATGTCGTAGGTCGATCGCTCCGCTGAGACTCATCCACCACTTGTAGGCCTTGCCCTCAAGCGTGAGACTTGTCTCGAGTGCACGAATAGCATCAGGAGAACGCTTCAAAAGGTGCAAGTCCGTCCACTTTTGTAAAAAAAGTGTTCACTGCATCTTTATTACGCTCCTTCTCTTCCCCGCGGAACACAGAAGGCTTCATGCTCTTAAGCATAACCGCCACTTCTTGATCCCCGAGCGTTTCAGTGTCTTGAGTTGGCCCCCAAGGAGTAGATGTCCCTGGAGTATCAACCGGGACACTCCGAAACCCTGAACTAGCGACCAACTGCTTAAGAGTCTCTTGCATGGTCTGTAAACTTTGAGAAAGAACAAGTAAACTTTGTTCAATACGCTGTGTGCATGATTCTAATAAAGTATGTGCATTGAAATCCACAAATCCGTGATCACCCGCATCCAAATCAACCATATTGGTATCCCCAAAGATGGATGACCGCCATGCTCCTGACCCTCGGGGTGCTCGGATTCTTTTAAGGTCATGGTAACAAATCAAATTCGAGTGCAAGATGAAGATGAGTACCTCACCAAAACCGGCTCGGCCTTGTTGTTGATTGCTCTTCGCTCTTGTGGACACCCCTCGGTACTGGAGTTGTGGTGTTGCTTCCGCCGATACGAGAGAGAGAGAGAGAGAGAGAGAGAGAGAGAGAGAGAGAGATGCTTCTCTCCTTCCGCCGATACGAGAGAGAGAGAGAGAGAGAGAGAGAGAGAGAGAGAGAGATGAAATGAAATGAAATGTTATATTAACGTCTTCAAAAGGCCAAAGTGACCTAGGCGAGAGATGGTCAGCTGCTGTGTGACGCCATCTGAAAATAGCGGTGCTAGCGGCTAAGAACAGCCGTTGGCCGACTGTGTTGCTTTTACAAAAAACGGCAGCTACTATGTGGCGCTTGTGTTATGCACCGACTGTTGTGTGGGGCTTATGTTATGCACGAGCTGCAGATGTACGTGGCCGACTACGCTGTTGGCTCTGCAGAGTATGCTTGGCTATTGTGCTCTCCTCGCGGTCGGTCGGTTGATAAGCGGGGCTATTATGGCTTGTAGTCGGTTGGGTGCGCCTGTAGAGATGCGCTTGCAGAGAGAGCAAAAGAGAGATTACTTTCCTATGCGGCTATGCGCAACTTCTTCCACGGCTGTAGCGCACAACTTCTTCTCCCACAGTTGATGCGAACAAGGCGAGGAGCTGTTGCGAGGGATGATGGTAATGAGAGCTTCCTACGTAGAGGAAAGTAAAGGATGGATGCATAACCAGCTCTGATACCAGTGAGAGGCCTCCATGAGACCTGCTAGAAGAGAATAGGACAACTCTCCACCCAACTGCTGCATATAGACCCTAGCCAGCTAAAATAGCCCTGGCCGTCCACACATGTCTAGACTCCCCTGAACTGCCCTATCCGTGTCTTGACACTACCAATGCAGCAACAAGTTGCTACGCAACAACAAGCTCCAAGTGCATCGGATGCAGAATCGGGCATTGATATCACAGATGCACACCTACTCCTACTCAGGAGCAAGTTAGATGGGATGGTAGAGATGCACAAGCACATGCACTGCTCGCATTGTCTATGAAACAGAGCATAATCCTGCACATGTAAGATTGCCAAGCACGCTTGGGATGTGCTTGTAGTGCTATACCATGTGTGTAATGAAGAATGTGCTGCCTATCTACGCAAATAGTTGGCAAAGTTTGAGCATATGAATGAGGGAGACTTGATGGATGAGTTTCTTACAGAGATCAAAGATTTTAGAGAGCAGCATTGATGAGATCTATCCTAGCACTTCTTTGGCGCCTACTGCCCTCAATGCATTGCCGGATACTTACTTCTACTATCAGAAGGGCAATGATTAAGGATTTGCACCACCTCTCATGGACAGCTTGATGGATATGTGAAAACTGAGATAGGAGTCTGGCAAAGTTGGGATGTGCTTGTAGTGCTATACTAGGTGTGTAGTGAAAAATGTGTTACCTATCTACGCAAATAGTTGGCAAAGTTTGAGCATATGAATGAGGGAGACTCGATGGATGTGTTTCTTACAGAGATCAAAGATTTTAGAGCGCAGCATTGATGAGATCTATCCAAACACTTCTTTGGCGCCTACTGTCCTCAATGCATTGCCGGATACTTACCAAGGTTTTGCTTCTACTATCAGAAGGGCAATGATTAAGGATTTGCACCACCTCTCATGGACAGCTTGATGGATATGTGAAAACTGAGATAGGAGTCTGGCAAGGAGTTGAGGGTAGTCGTTGCAAACTGCTTATCCTCTATGATTTCATCAATGTTGAGGAGCTGTTCTTTGAGATCCTTCACCATCGTCAAGTGATCTGCCATTGAATCTCCCTCATTCAACTTGAGGTTATCCAACTGCTACTTCATGGAAAGTACTCTTGGCTGCTTCATTACGGGTTTGGTACATGGCTTCAACAAGGACCTCCCATGCGACGTTGGATATCCCGCATTACCAGATGTGAGGTATGATAGATCTCTTTACTAAAAGGGCAATTACTAACATGGCTTGGGCATCACAAGAATCCCACCTTCTTTGATCTATAGTAGGTGCTTGTGGACTAGCTGCTGGTGCAACCACTTGAACGACGATCCTAGGATTTGTGGGTGGTTCTGTGGAAGGAGGACAAGGTCACATTTTCCATAACCCCTTGGCTATCAAAATACTTTTGATCATAAAGCTCCACAAAGAATAGTTTGACCCATCCAGCCTATGGAAAGAAAACCCAACACATCTTGACCCCTTTGAGCCATAATCCCCACACAACTTGGTCTCTCACACCTTGCTCCCCCTTAGACCAAAGAACTCTAAGTGCCCCCAAATGATGGTAAAAGAATATGAGATTCACAAGAATGTGTAAAGAACACCGAGATTTGAACTGAGGTTAGATGCAACTACCGAAAACACGAAGAACAAGATGTGAATTTGAATGAGCTAAACTCTGGGAAGTGAACAAGAGATGTTTCGGGATGCCTATCATGCTCTCACTTCAATAATGTTGTGATTAGGGAAGAGTTTGGGAAGGACTTTACAGAGGGAGATAGTGGGATTGCATGATTGCAAGTGGCACATCAACCCCTCCCCTCTTGAGGGTGCAAACAATCCGATGTGGCGAATATTGCTCTAGGAGGACCGCCCCCTTCCGACTTCAGTGTGTAACATGCTAACTTTATGAGAAAGCTAATTGATGAAAGTTAACGCTACGCAATAGATATTAATACTAATCACATGAGCAAAACTAACACAGAGAAGTAGAGAGAAGGAGAAGAGAGAAACTCTTTACCAACCTAGTCCTATTGCTGCCCTTAATCTTGGCTCTCTGCCCTCCGTCTTCGCTCGGCAACCTCTGTCACTGAATGTTAAAGTGATAAGTAATAATAAACCAAAACCCTTCCTTTTATTTGGACAACTTCATGTCAATTGCAGGTCGGTTTTCAGTTTTCAAACCGTAAAGCATCATCAAAAAGGTCAAAACATGTTCATATTGTGCCCAACTTGTGTCCCAACCATCGATGCATGTCTTGGGCACCCATGGGGCTACCAAAACAGCTTGAATTGGACAATATATTTGGCCTCATGAAAGCTACCATCAGGCACTCCAACTGCTTCAAGTATCGGGCTGTAGGTTCTTCATGTTCATATCTTCTTTCTTCCCGTCTAAATCGGTCTTCACATTCCTTGAATGCTCGAAAATACTCTTCCCACAAAGCTTCAGTGGACTCCCAGTTTGTTGTTTTTCTGCACTAATCAGCCCACAAACCCTAACCCTAGACTTCTGCATGCTTCCTAGACTCCCCAGAACCATGCTATGCTGAAATCTAGACTTTCTATCACTATACTATGTTGAAAATACGCAAAATGCTGATGCAAAAAATGCAAAAAACATAAACCCTAACTTCTCTTGCAAACCCTTCAAACACTAATCCTAATTTTGCATGCAAATCCTAGCATCGATGCAAAGCTTTCGGACTGACATGCGAACTTTATGCGGAAGCTAACAAAGAAATAGAGAGAAGGAGAAGAGAGAGACTCTTTACCTAACCTAGTCCTCCTGTATATTACTAAGTGAACAAGTGAATGATTAGTGCACTCAGTCTTGGCTCTCTTGCCCTTGGTCTTGACTCTACAACCTCTCTCTCTCAATGCTAAATTGATGAATAATAATCAACCAAACCCTTCCTTTTATATAGACAACTTCAAGTCGGGTTCAGGTTTGTATTGAGTTTTCAAACCCCAAAACATCATCAAAAAGGTCATAAAACATGTTCATATTGTGCCCAACTTCGGTCCCAACCATCGGTGCATGTCCTAGCCACCTCTAGGCACCTACGGGGCTGCCGAAACAGCTTGAATCGGGCCATATTCTACCCCTAAACTTGTCCAATACAAAATTGCAGGTTGGCTCATGTATACGGGCTTTCGTCTCTAAAACCACCCAAGTTGGCTCGATATTCAAGTCTGACTTACAAGTTACCATGCTGGACCAGGTGTCAATGTCTTTCTCTCTACTTTGCTCCATCCTCCTCCCGTGCCTTTATGCTTGATATCTAATGATTTCAACTAACCTTGAGAGTCGTGGGAGGGGAAGCGAGACTTCTCTACCAAGTTATTGCTTCATGCTAGCCCATGACTTAGTATGATTGAAGCTCCTACGCGAGATTGAGCAGCATACATGGGAGTTATTTTGAAGCGTGATGCTTGAGGGGGATGGGTACCTTTCAGAGTTTCTCACTTGTAAGGAATAATCATGTCTATGTGGCACCAAATTAAGGTATGCTCCACAAGATTGCATGAGAAGCCAGCTACAAGGTTCACAAGACACAAAAGCAAGCTCTTAAATTTAGGTTGGATGATCGATACCAATTGGTGGATCACTAGATGAGATGCCCCACACCTCTTTACTGATTCCTCCAGAGAACCGCTTGCAGCTTGTCAATAAGCATTTATCTTGTGGCAATGTTTGACTCTAGTGTAAAGGCAAAATGGATCCAAGTACCTCTCATTCTGCAGCGCCCCACTACTTGACAGAATCAGTGCCGCAATACACAATCTATGGGGCGACGGCATGGTAGATTTGAATTTCACAGGACATGCAATGTATGCTCCATGGAGGTGCGGGAGAGAACAGCACATTGTTTCAGAATGACCAGCTTTTGCTACTGTTCATTACGTCCTTGAGGGATGTGTTGATCCATATGAAAGGGCTGTAACCGTGAGGACCCGAAATTCACAAAGTTGGACGTTTTCATTGTCATTATACAGACAAGTACTTACATGGTCAGGTCTCATAGGCAATATTTGGCCTCAGAAGACGATCATATAATGCCTCTCTCTCTCTCTCTCTCTCTCTCTCTCTCAACCCTAACCTTAGCCTTGGCTTTGCCGTAGGGTTCATAGTGGTGGGGCTCCAGGCCAAGCTCCGATGCAATGAGGCTAATGGGGAAGGGCTCCACAGAGTTGGCGATGTCAATGTCTGCAGGGACAGGCGACAAAACCTGCAGCTTGCGAACTGTAGAGGGCGCCATTTTCTCTGCTCACACAAGGCAAAACACACACACACACACACACAACTCCTAAATCAAATATCTCAACAGGAAAAAGGACCAAATTGAACAGTGAAAGTGGCCAAAATACAAAACAGTTCTGGAGCTCGAACCTGAAACTGCTCCCTGTGGATGATGAGATCTGTGTCAAACTTGGCCCTCCTAATGCTTGCTCCAAGGTCACATGTATCATGACCATGTAGGGGACAAAAGCCTGCTGGCCCTTTCTAGGACGCCGCCCACGCCCCCTTCCTTTGAGTTTTTTACTCAGATGAGTTCACAAAACCATATCCAATGATGGACCCCCAACATTTTCATTGAAGATTAACTTTTCTTTTTTTAAGTTGATGAACAAAATTCGAGACATCTTAAATATATTATTTAGCTCAAAAACCTACAAAACTTTGAAAATCTGAGTTTCATGATCTGCTTTTTTTTTTAGGGATAAGGTTTTTGTCCAATCTATGAAAGCCACCTCAATTTGAATGTTCCTCTTTTTGAGATTTGGCATTGGTGTTTCCATGTTCTTCCATATGCGAGGAGAGTGAAAGTGCTTTGGGAGCGCGGCCTCCTTACCCTGGGTTAAAGCCTCGAGGTCATCATGGTTATATGTGTAAGGGGCCTTGTCCAACAAGTTATTGACTTTGCTTTGTAAAATGTTGGTCTAAGCAATACTAAAATATGTGCTTAGAGAATAACTCAAAAAAATAGTGAGAATTAAAATATTTTAAAAGTAATTTTAAAAAGATTAATCCCCCTTTTGTTGTCTCCATTTTTTTCTCTTCTTCTTCGTGGTCCCTTCTCTCACTCTCTCTCATCTTTCTTCCCCTTCTAAGCTTACCTAGTTACCAATCATTTTTTTAATAAGACCTTGCTTTGGCGAGATGCACTCTAAGATATGTGGATGGTTGGCTCAAAATAATTAAATGCAATAGCGAGTTATCTCAAAAGCTCATTGAGGAAATGGAGGAAACTATAATCATTGAATAAGAGCACTACATCTATTTTTGAATGTAATGACAAGTATTTGCAAGTCATTATACACATGGATGCACATTATATGTAATTTGACATTCTAATGATAAGATGGCACTTTACATATAATTGAAGCTCATTGTTGTGTTACTATTTTATTACATGAATACACTTGAGATATGGGAATGTATTTATAATTATTTTAGTTTTACTTTGCATTTTGAATTTGAAGTTGATTGAGCAAGCACTCGCATCTTGTAAAACTTCTATGCTAGCATATGATGGTTGCTCTCTTACATGTCTTGTAATATAGGAAGTCCCTCATTACATTTAACACATTGTCTTCTATGGTACATTATAGACACGTGTTGGAAGGTCGTGGCCTGACCGCGTACATCCCACATGCATAGAGTCCCAAGCAATAGGATCATCTATAAGTAATAGAAGACTAGGGCCATTCTCATCCCCCCTCCACCAATTTTTATGGCTTGGAAGGGATTAGAGTGTTGGACATTAAGCGTAGTGGCATGAACACTACTGGGATGGGTGACCTCTCGGGAAGTGGCCTCCAATTTCCAACAACATGGTCTTTTATTAGCTTCATAGGTGTTGTGTATGCTTTTGACTATGGTATTATCTCCAGTGAAAAGTTACTCTTTTTTCCCACCAACACATCCAAATTTTTATAACATTTGGCCATTTTATATCAAGTTCTTTTAATGCATACGTTATCAAATGTGTGACCTCTATCACTTTCTATTAACATGCAAAAGTTTAGAACTTTAGAGACTCTCAATGCAAAATCTAGTAGCTTTCTCACAAGCTTTTTCATTGTCCATGGGAATTTGCACCACCTTATGAGGACCATTTTACATTTTCTAGATTTGTTTACACCTAAGGCATCTATTATTAAGTTTATAAAGGAAAATCTCTTAACATCACCCCATTGATCAAAATGAATTTTGAGAGCATCCAACAAATGTCTCACCTTATGTTGCACCTCAACTTTCTCCTTTTCATAGCCACTATCCAAAAGATACATTTTGTCAAAAGAATAAAGTTGAAAGAGTTAAATTACCTGTGAAATTCCATCGTTTGGATATTATCCAAAAAACACATTTGTCTTGTGGGTTAAGAAGGTGGCTAAAAACCCAACCCAATTTCTCCATATAATGACATGCTTAAATTGTATTTTTTTATCATCCACCATATTAAATGCATGCCCCCCTTTTTAAATTATCTTGTGCATACATACATAATTTTAAACAAGGCTTTGTAAATATGTGCAAGCTTGTACACACCCCTTTATTGATTCTTGCAAGCTTAGACTTGAAAGTATACGCCTTGGGAAATACTTTTTCTTTGATGTCTTGTAAAGCATGAAAAGCTTTACAAAACATGTGCAAGCTTAGACTTGAAAGCATAGGCCTCGGGAAGTACGTTAATATCGTGTAAAGCATGAAAAGCTTTTATCCTAGACTCAAGCAATTGATATTGTTAGAACTCTCTATTTTGGGCAAAAGGCAGTGTCATGCAAAGGAAAGCACACATTTGGAGGCTATGACCTATTATTGGAATAAAAAGGTACAAAATTAATCATGTGTGGGGATAGGCCACACACATTAGTGGGGAAGAAAGCACACATTTGGAGTCTATGACCTATTACAAAAGTATAAAAATAATCATGTTTGGGGATAGGCCACACACATGAGGGATGAAGATTGCACCCATGCAGAGCTAAATATTTTAAATGTGCTATTTTTAAGCTTGGTTTATGTTGATTTTTTTTGCAATTGCTTTATGTGTTGATTAATTCGTATGTTTGAGAATTTGATTCCATAATTACCTTGAGGGAGATTCCCGTGTCAGTAGTATTAGAGCACATGCTAGGTCAATTTGTAGAAGAAATTTGAAGAAAAGAAATTCAAATTCCAAAGGCTTGAAAACTAAGGGTGCTTTTAACCCTTGGGTATTTACCAAAGGTAAAGAAGGAAACCACCTCTGCGAGCTCAAAAACACTTTCTTCACCAAAATCACTTTTTCTCCTCTTACTCTCTTTTAAATCAATCTTCATAGATATAAAAATAAAGTAAGGGAGTCGTCAAAACTACTTTTCACGCCTCTAATTGAACAATTTCATAATCAACCCTCAACCAAGGACTCTAAGTGGCTCAAAAATATCCCTCCCTTCTAAGGCTTAAGAAGATTAAGCTACTAAGCTTAAAAGCTTGAAAAAGCTTCAAAATGCTTTTATGGAATTTGTGCTAGTTTGTGAGTCGAAAAAAAGAATTTTTGGCCTATTTTAAGCTTGAAAAAGCCCAAAATTACCTCACAATCCTAGACTCTAGGTTTTGCAATATTTTTTAGATTGCTTTTTTCTCCAACTTAAGCACTAAGTTAGACTTCTCAATAGCTTTCCATCCGAAAACGAGTGGACAGATTGAGATTAACAATAGCACTAACTTAAATTTTCTTAGAGCCCATGTTACCCAACAACCAACTTCATGTGATAAGTACATTCATTTTCTACAATTTTCATACAGCAATATCTCTCATTCACAACATCACGCACCCTTTTAGATTGTGATGGCAAAGCTCTACCTATTCAAGATATGAGACTTTTCCACAAATCAAGCTGTTCGTGAATCAATTCCTTGTAGTAGTTCAAGTAAGGTATGTGACTCTATTGGTAAAAACTCAAGAATAATATGTTAAGAAAGCAACCCAAAAATGTAAAGCCATATCTTGTCATAAAAATGATTATGTACTTTTGAGAATTGGGTAATGCAGACTTAAAAGTGTTTAAAAATTTATAGCTATCAAACTTACACCAAGATTTTATGGACCTTTTAAGGTTATTCACAAGATTAATGATGTTGCTTATAAGTTAAAATTATCTTCTCACTAGTAGGTTCATAACTTATTTCGTGTTAGTTCTTTTACGGGATCACTTTTCACTCATTATGTTTATGAGAATCCACCTTTTATTGAGAGTGAGAAAGAAGATATGATTCCTGATGCTATCATTATCCAACAAATTACATCTATCCCCACACTAGTAATCACTATGTCAAATATTGTTGACTTTTAATAACCATGCTCATGAAGATGCCAAATGGGTGTCTGATTTTTTTTGTGTGTCTTCCTTGAGGTCCTTCATTCTTTTCAACAAACACACAATTGAGGGTAATTGCAAAGTCAAGTAAGAGGGAATGTTATGAGAATGTATTTTAAGCCCTCTTAAAAATATTATTTTACCCACTTAGATAATTTGGGGACGCTTGGATTGTCTTTGCATTGTGCCAAATTATGTTGATATCAACCATTATAAATATTCATACATTTAGTGCACATTGACATATGCTTAGAGCCTCTAGTGTTTGTTATATGTGATTCGTATGGTACAGTGATTCCTAGAGTACTTATGCTTGATGAACGTGTGTGATCATTTGTTTTCCTATCAAATATACATTGGATTTACCAAACTATTTGTTGGATACTTTATAGGAGGTGAGGAGGACTAAGAAGATTGAGGTGAATGCACATACATTGTTACTTTCAAAGGCATTTATAATTAAATTGAACAAGCTTTGTAAATATGTTACAAGAAGATTGAGGAGAATGTAGATACATTGTTACTTTCGAAGGCATTTACAATTAAATTGAATAAGATTTGTAAATAAGTGCAAGCTTGTGCACAGCTTTTTGCAAGCTTAGACTTGAAAGCATAAACCTTAGGAAATATTTAAACTTTGGTATTTTGTAAAACGTGAAAAGTTTTTATTCGTCTTTTTCCTCTTTTCTTAGGTAATTGATATTGATTAGACTCTATTTTGCACAAAAGAGAGCGCCGCACCAAGAAAAGCACACTTTTTGTCTTTTTGAAGGTTGTGGCCCATTAGTTCAATAAAAAGGATAAAAATACTCATATGTGAGAATAAACCACACACATGAAGGGGGAAAAGATTCCACCCATTAATAGTCTCATGTAAAGCTAAGTATTTTGAATGTGTTATTTTATGTACTATTTTCAAGCTTAGTTTATATTGAATTTTCTACAATTACTTTGTGTTGAATGGTTGCTTAAATCATATGCTTGAGAAACTGAAAATATGCTTTGTGTTGAACGGTTGCTTAAACTGTGCAATCTACTACTTTAAGCAACTGTTCAACACATTCAAGGGTACCATGGACAATTGCCCGTTTTGCACACTTAAGATGTTAAGAATTGTATTTTGTGAGACAGGTTGCAGTGAAGCAACTCGCCTTAAGAAATCTTGGAATATATAATCGATGCCACATCGTTCACATATGGGTTCCAAAGTGTCAATGATTGTGGGCATGGAAGTATTCCAAACTATGCAATCTACTTAAATATTCTTGAATGGTTGCGAAGGTAATCATCTAGTCTTCTAGAGATACCCCAAGTACTCCAGGTAAATGCAGCCATGCCATCTGAAAATTTTTAAGTAAAAGTTTTGGTTTTTTATTAAAATCATCTTCTAATGGTAAGCTAATTTTTATACCGAAGGTTCTTATGGCCTTAGTCCATAAAAAGAAACATTCTCATCAATATCAATGTTTTTACAAAACTAGTCCTCTTGCCTTTTTCTAGTCTTTCTAGTTCTCGGTCACATAATATTAGTGAGCGCTACCATGCCGACTACCCTTAGATATACACATTAGCATGTAGACTTTCTGGTGTGGTACAAAATAAGTGAAGACTTCATACACTCTCTGATACCACGATCGATCAATGAGGGACCCAAGGAAAAACTACCTCTTGTATAACTCATATTGCGACGAGTGCAACCATGTCGGCTGCCCTTAGATATACACATTAGTATGCAGACTTTCTCACGTGGTACGAAATAAGTGAAGACTTCATACACTCTTTGATACCACGATCGATCAATGAGGGACCCAAGGATAACTACCTCTTATATAACTCGTTTTTCCAATATCATGATGAGGAAAATATTTCTCTTGAATTTTGGATTCTGCATTGGGTCCACGGCATTGTCTCCCTATGCACATACAAAGTCTACACTCTTTTAGTTCCAAGGAGAATAGATCTTCTAAGTTACTTTGCTCATTTGGGATGAACAATCCCACAAAATATTTTGCTAGCTTATTACACTCCTGCACACCCTTTGATGCAGGGTGATCGAATGCAAATGCTATCATTTCATCTTCCATGGGTGATTTGGGGATTCCAAACAAGGATGGTCTAGCTAGAAGTGGGTGTTGGGCTATCTAAAAAGAAGAAGAAAATCGAATGCAAATGCTATCATTTCATCTTCCATGGGTGATTTGGGGATTCCAGAAGACAAGGATGGTCTAGCTAGAAGTGGGTGTTGGGCTATCTAAAAAGAAGAAGAAACTCATTTCATCAAGCTTGATGAAAATTGTAGATTTTAGAATAAGACACACATAGTTCTTTATGTTTTTAGATTATTGGCTCTATATACGATATGTGAGACTCCATCCCCTACATATATAATAATCTAGCAGAAGCAAGGTTCAAACTAAGGGTAGTGCCTCACCTGGGGCTTTATATCACATTATCTTAATTCTTGGATAACCCAATATCCCAAAAAGGTTTGTCTGGGAAAATCATTTTACAAGGGAAATGCATATAATTCCACCAAGTTGTTCCCTTCATAATTCCCACGAGAAAATCCCATTAGCGGCTCCCTGAGTCTTAACTCCTTGATTATGAGGGGAACTACTCTATTGTTATTGTAATTCACATGGAAATTAATGTATTTTACTTGGGCCTTTTGTTCAAAAAATAGTATGGCCTCAGTATAGGGTCTCTTCATTGGCTAGGTGGGGATTCCACCAAGGCATTTTATTTTTCTTTTATCATTTCCTCCTTTAGATCTCTTTGATCGAGCCTAGTCCCTTCCAATACCATGAATCTAGCCAACCTCTCCATCACTCAGTTATGGATCCAGTTTTTAATTAGAGAGGGTTTCGCTTGCGTACAAGAGAGGCAACTCTCCCAAGTCCCATAGTCGACATTGGTTTTCATGCATATAATTAAGTACAAACACCTCTTTCCTAAAGTAAGACATTACTTTCTATATCTATTTTCATCGAGCTTTATACCATTATAAATTCAGTTATATGTATCACGTATTCAACATCATCTTGGAATCTAATAAGTTCATCTCGTGATAGTGTAACCTCAAACCAATTCCTTTAGGTCCTCGTAAGCTTCAGACCAATTCATTCAGGTCTTTGTACCTTTCCTTTTTTCCTTAATCAAATACCAACGTGTTACGACCTCAGTAGATGTGAGTCACTAAGAAAGTGTCCCTTGTTCATCGACATGACTGTATATGCTCTACCAAGGGGTCACATCCTTGATAGAGACGATTCCCATGACCACTACATGTGTCCACATGGGCAACATAACCAATGCGTTCTACCTAGGAGGGCCTACTCATGCAGTAGTGGATGGTCCTCTTATGGGAAACATAACCAATGCGTTCTACCTAGGAGGGCCTACTCATGCAGTAGTGGATGGTCCTCTTATGGGAAAGATTTCATTCTTTCCACTGAGGGTCTATCTTGGACTACCTCCCTTCGTTGTGTCTGACTACGTAATAACAATATTCATGCTTAAAACCATACACTTAAAATAAGGCACAATGCCTTCGTTGTGTCTAACTACGTAATAACACTATTCATGCTTAAAACCATACACTTAAAACAAGGCACAATGCCTTCTATTAATTTTATAAGGGTGATCAAAGTTTTACTTTATTCTTGGGTTTCTACCAAAACTTCCGTAAGCCTTATTTAAGTTTATGTGATCATAGGTGCACACCTAAAAATAAGATTCTTTCCTTTATAAAAAATAACCACTTTGATTGTAAATAATTAACTAAAAACGTTAAACACATAATCCAACTTAGATAATTTTATATTATGTGGAGTGTAAAGCCTTAATGACTTTGCTTTGAGAACATCTGGCGACAATTAGTGTTGCTCACAAAACATACCCATGAACAAACATTGTGGCAATACTTTCATATCTCATAAATCACTTCTTATGCTTTAGGAAAGCTTTGAACAATGTGTATTAAGTGTTAAGACTACTACCACTCTTAAGAACAAGCATCACTTTATTGAGAAAAATGGAATCAATCCCCTTCTAATCATCGGCAGGAATTAACATGAAGTCTACTAAAAGAGCATAAAATGACATTACATATTAAGGGTTACATGTTCTTGATTTCCATTTATCATTGCATGAGACTTTTACCCTTCATTGCTCTAGGGTCACTTAATGAACCATAAATTTTCAAGACTGCATATTTCTATGAGGAGAATAACCCACCGTTAAACCCACTTGATCACATCTCTTATTCAGCTTACAAGCATTGCTTTAAGGGAAGTTGGGAGGGACATCCCCTAACCTTCCATTCACACAAGTTAGAGAATTTGATAATCATCAATCCAATCTCAAGGATGAGTCCTCACTTTCTAACTTACCTACTTCCACTAATGTACAAGATTTTCTTGAAGGAAGGAGATTATACCATGCTATCTTCTTAAGTACGTTCAATGTATTAATCAACACCTTGTAACCAATAGGACAGCCATATCATCACACCAATGAATCTCTTTGAGTGACTCCATCTTTCTGAGACAATCTCATCTTTGTTGAGCTTTTGCCTTCTAAGAGAGGGATGGCTCTAACCACATCAAACAGGCAAGAATACAAGCCATATTGTATGCTTTTTTATGAAAAGAAATGAGATCTAATTAATTCATCCTCTTGAGTATGTTCAATCTGAGATATCCTTTTAATCAACACATTGTAACCAATATGTAAGCCATGCCATCACACCAATGAATATCTTGAACATCCCCATTTTTATAAGACAATCCCCCATATTTATTGAGGTTTTGTTTCACAAGAGGGAGGATCCTAACCACATAAAAGGGGGAAGAATACTAGATGTTTTGAATGGAAGAAATGAGACCTAACCATGTCATCTTATTAACCATATACCGCCTACATTAAACATGCTAACAGTTAATGGAAAACAAACATTCTAGTCCCATCAATGGTCTCATGAACAACCCAAATACTACATTAAACATGCTAACACTTAATGGAAAACAAACATTCTAGTCCCATCAATGGTCTCATGAACAACCCAAATACTACAAGACAAATGCCCCTTTTTTATGAGGCTTCAATCTCATAATAGGGTGACATTTACTCACACAAGCTCTTACTTCAATCCAAGTATTCATCAAGCTTACACATTAATTCAAATATCTAAGCTTACCTCGATCCAAGTATCTAAGCTTACCTCGATCCAAGTATCTAAGCTTACATCAATCCAAGTATCTATGCTTAACCGCTCACTTAAGAGAGCTAAGATCAATTTATTACATTTCAAAAAAAGCAACTATTTTTTACAAAATGGAAGATAAGCTTTTTGTTAAAAGCTTGTAGATCACACAAGAGAAAGCTCTGATCCTGCAGTAATCAAGAACCAACCTAGGATAACACTACCCAAGCAATCTCAACATTAATGGTAGGCAACAAGTGAAGTAGATGATCACAAGGGTGAAGGTAGAAATTTGTGCAAACTTTCAGCCTGCTTTGGGAGTGATGAAATTTAGCAAGAGCCTTATAATACTCATGGGGTGCTTAGAAATCAATAGGAGAAGCTATTGCAACTTACCTTAATGAATTTGGTAAAGGGAGGAGTTTGCACCAAGCCTCCAAGAAAGCAATCTACTGTGAGGCCAAGATTATGCATGGGCTTTCGGCTAATGCCAATTTATAAGCACTTATTTAATGCTTAATTACCACACCGTCACTACTTCACATGGACTCCTTACTTCTTTACATGGGGGTGTATTAACTACTAAAAGACCTTTTTCAAGCATGTGGCTTCATTCTAGAATCCTCCAACTCATGGTTTAAGAGTAACAAGGTTTTCAAATGGTTCTCAACTAAATTCCAAGGTTAACAACCCATACTTTTACATAAAGGTCTAAAACCCTTTCAAATAATTTAGATTCATGGTGCTCCCTCTGAGCTGTGGTTTTCAAAATTATCCCCGTGCTTATTTCCCAAGGTCTAATATACCCGAGTATGGCGTCTTGTCCTTATTTAATCTAAGCAAACCGCTTAAATTTCTTATTTAATGCAAGTAGAGTTTTTAAAGGAACAAGGTGATGGTCTCCTCTAGCATCCATCCTCCTTGACTTTGTATCTTTTTATTATTTGTGGGGGTCTAGGCTAGCCAAGCAGCCTTTTATATGCTCCAAGGCATTAGTTCTGAGTAGATACTACTCTCAAGCCTCTATAGTGGTGCAATTCCTTATGGGCTAAAAACGAGGATAGCTATCCCATAAGTTAGGGTCTAGGGTTAAAGTCCTTTGAAAACTGAGACAATATTTTGGTTTCCACAAGGGCAGGTCCTCTATAGGACCTTGGAACAACTATTGTTCACTTCGGTCTTTAAAAAAAAATAGCTCTTATATGATCCTTCCCCTCACTTAGGCCAGTTAGGGGGGTTCTATATTCTACCCTTATAGAAGTTATTTAAATATTTGGGAAACAAATCTTGAGATGTTACATGACTATATTTGGCTTCTAAATGAATAGAGTCAAACTTCATGGTTTCCACCCAAAACTTGTACCTTAAAAATATATCTCGTTTGAGTTCCAAACATAGTTTTGTCTTCACATATGAGTTCCCAAGATTAAATAAAATTTCTTATTAGACCAAAATTCAAAGTTTATTTTTCTCTCTCTAAACTTGTTTCTCTTCGTACCTTCTTATTGTTCAAATGAAGGATTCTGATCGTCGGATTCTTCTAAAATGTTCATAATATTAGATAACATATCTTAATAGATTACATGACATGAAAATAATCAAACGCACACGATTAAGATACCTGCCACACCTACTACTAGTAGGTGGCCAGTCTAGTCATAATTTAAAACTCTAATATTCTCACTCATTCATTATCTGGTTTGTGATATGTTTGCCCCCTTAAGTCCCTAGGATCAAAAGAAATCTTTCCTTTCAAATAATTAAAAAAAAACTTATTCTCTCTCTCAAAGTTAATTTTCTCTCTCTAGATTCTTACTTGATAAATGAGAAGATTTCGACTTACTTGTAGGGAAACTTATAGGGGGATATCTTACGTGCATTCTTAACAAAAAATATTCTAATGCGTTACATATTGACTCCTTATAACTTAATCATTTGGCCTACACGCCTATAAAACCAATTAAATAGTTCATGCAATGCATTGCTCTTTGTCTTGCCACCTCCATGCCATGTAGTCCAAGAGTATACATCCATGCTTGATAGTGTGACTTTCCATACCCTACGTGTTCCACACTAAGTGGCCCCATTTTCTTGCTTGTTGACAAAAGATGGCCCGTTTGCAAAAAGTATATGCTACAAAACCGATATAAGGGTTTACATAAGAAACTATTTGTCAAATTTCATTATTTGACACATAAGCTTACCAAATAATAGGTAATGTCCTTTTCTCCCCATGCCTCTACAATTATCTTTATGAGCTTGTTGATTTCTAATGTGCAATCCTCCGTATAATTCTCTTGCTCTCTTGCCTTTCTCAAGAGCTTAATGTAGTTGTCCAACTCTACCCACACTTTTACCTTGAGATTGACCATGTTTAGATTTATTTCTTGAGATCATGTGATAAGATAGATCTCTCCACCATTACCACATTATTATCACATGTCTGATGTTTGTTATAATGGTTATAAATAAATCTTCTAGCCTTTGCACCTCCCATAGACACGTCCGTCTCGGTGCATTACATGTAAACATGCCCCCCATTTTGGGAAGAAAACTCACACATTGTTCAATGCATGCATCTATGCCAACTCTAGCGATAAAGCTTAATCAAGTAAGCATGTGGTGCTAGCTCTAGTGGTAAAGTTCAAGTAAGCATATGATGCCAGCTCTAGCGCTAAACTTAACTAAGCATAATCAAGATGTAACCTTGGTGTTTTATCTAGTATCCTTATCTCTGCATGATGCAATGTACATATGTGCATTCTCTCTAGCTTATATTCAAAATTGAATCCCAATCATGATCCTCAAACATGAGATATGATTCATCATGTTGAGGCTTTTGTGCATCTTCAGGCTCTCTCTCTTTCTTTTGCCTTGATGCACATGCAAGTTGACAAACTTGCTCTTTCTTTTGCCTTAAGGCACATGCACTTGCACTTGTACCTTTTAGGAGTGTGTAATTTCATCGTATCTCCAATTTGAAGATTGTATTGAGCATCTATAGAACTTGATTGATTGGTGTCTTCCATGGTTGCCATGCAATACAAGCAAGGGTGTGTTGCATTTTCACTTCCTAAAACACCAAACATGCACTTTAAGGCTTTGAAATTAGCACTCAGATGATGTCACTCTACCAAGAAGTTCCCTACATCTTCCACTTCATCATATCTCTAGTTGGAGGATTGTATTGATCATCTATGGAACCTGATTTCTTCCATGGTTGCCATGCAATACAAGCAAGGGTGTGTTGCGTTTGCACTTCCTAAATTAACACTCAGATGATGCCACTCTACCAAGAAGTTCCCTACATCTTCCACTTCCAGTAGCTATGCTTTATTTTGAAGATAATATATCGATTTTCACTTTGTGATCCTATACATTTGAGGGATCATGACTCTCCTATACATTTGAGGGATCATGACTCTCCTCTAGCACTTACATTGACCCTATCCATTATAGCTCAATTTTTTATTGTACTCTCCTCTAGCACTTACATTGACCCTATCCATTATAGCTCAATTTTTTATTGTACTCTCCTCTAGCACTTACATTGACCCTATCCATTATAGCTCAATTTTTTATTGTACACTAAACCCATTTGCATTCGTCTTTCCTTGGGAATCATCTAAAGTTCTATTTGTTTAGTAAAATACTCAGTCTTTCATTGGGAATAATCTAAAGTTCTATTTTTAGTAAAATACTCAGTCTCATCTTATAATGCTCAAGAACTTGAGCCTCATCAAGATTAAGCACAAAGATACACTTTCCAATTACCCAGAAAAAGTTAAGATACTAAAGCATGCCTTATTATCTAATAGTATTGAAAAGGAGTATTAAAAACAAAAATAGAATACTACATCACATGTGATTGTCATTTTGTAGAACTTACATCACATGTGGTTGTCATTTTGTAAAACTTTGCCCTTGTTGGTTGTACTCTCCTCACATCATTGTTGAAAACATTGTTGTACTCTCCTCATATCTACTTATTCGAACACATGACTAGTACTGCAAAGCTAGATACAAATTTACATAGCGATATAAGTAATTATAGGTTGTAAGCAAGCACATATAGATTCTATGTGTGCAAATAAATGATGAGCTACTTGCATAGTCTATTGGGAATCACCTTGGATATGAACTTCGTGGTCGCATGAGCATCATGGAACAATGAAACATGCCATGATGCACGACTCCCACAAATGCAAGCTAATGCATAGAGTTATGTACTCATATGTTGGTAACATAGAGGTGTTGCTTATATGTAGGCATCTATGCCTTGCAATTCTTAGAAATGTTGACTCAATGATGGGATTTTGAAGGCATCTTGGGATGGCTAGGAGCCATGCAAAGATCTCAAGATAAGTATGTTATGTCTTGCATCTTCAAGAAAAAAAGTGAATCAAAGGGAAGAATGCTACTAGGTCATGTTGTCATGTATCTACTAGGCATGGACAAGTTAAAGGAAATATGAAGGTCTCAAGCAAGTACCTAACTTTGGAAAGAAGAGTCATGAAGTTGGAAAATGGCCTATTTTCTAGGCTAAAACAAGAGACACTCTCATCTAAGTTGGATCTAGCATGTTCCTAAGTTCAACCAAGTTAGCTTGTCTTTAAGCTAGGACAAGAATTTCCAATTTAGACATTGCCCTAAGTTGGGATGCAATGTTTCTAAGTCGAGACATGATAAATATGATCTTATGTTAGATGTGGCTTGTTTCTAAGTTGAACAAGAGAAGACTTGCTCATAATTTAAAAGCCAAGGCACAATAAACAATAATATTCCCCTAACTCCAAAGCAATAATCCATTCATATAGCACTCATGGATTATGTTCCAAACCCATGGGTATGATTACTCATAGAGATCCACATGGCAACAATGGGTATAAATGGTCATACAGATTCCATGGTGTGAACATTTTGTGGACTTAGATGAATTCCTACATATACACACATAGGTTTATACCAGTGCCTAGCTCCATGATGCTTAGTGTACAAGTTAAAAGATGGAAATTTTCTCGAACAAATGCCTTTTGCATTGTGCATAAATCATATGCACGCATGAACGTGTTCTTTGGCATGAACATTGCCTTGTTTTATTGCCAGAGGGATGTTTTGTTGCCTATGGAGGAGAATGCATGATTGTGTTGGGGCCTAACACATTATTTCTTGTGTGCTTTTGTAGGTGGCAAGCTTCTCTCTTAAGACCCTTTTCATTTTAAGAGGTTTCTATGATCGAATGTGTCTAAGAGGTAGACAACATTTTTAATGAATAATGAACGTTGGACAATTCATTAAACCAAGGACCCAAAAGATGACCTCAAACCTCGAAAAAAAACATTTTTTTTAGAACCAAGTAAAATAAAGACAATCTTCAAAGGTTACCAATCTTTACTATTCAAAAACAACAAAACTATTATATGCCGGGATTATAACTAAATTGCATAAAAAACTATCCTTGTCAGATAATAACAAAGACAAACGTCCACGGGCACCAAACATTTGGGCATGGTTGTGCAGAGGTGGAATCGAGTCCACCCTTTTTTTTGGGGGTGGGGGGGGGGGGATTAGCTTAGCCCCTACAGAGTGTGTGTTATTCAAGTGTGATTAAACATGTTTAGAGTTAAGTCCTCGAAAAGATCCCTGGTCCCTGTGATCACTCTGTTACACTAGGTGGTTACTATGGGACAAGGGTGTAAGCCTAGACAAGCGAGGTAGTATTCCAAAACACAAGGACTAAATTGTCAACTGCTAATCAATGAGGTGGATGCTTTATTCAAAAATCTGGCACTTTACAAGAAGAGAGAAACTCCAATCAATTTTTCCTTACTCTAACACTATCAAAGCCACAGATATTATTACTATGACACAGTGTTTCATACTGCACAATCTTCTAACTCCTTTATAAAAAGGACATCTGTAGGCATTTTGTAGGTTCAATACCTGCCTGCTCACGCTGAACCTTTTACTTCTCCCAATCAGAGAACCTACATGCGGGTGTTGGCTACTAGTGCGAGTCATTAGACGATCTTGGTAGTGAAAGCTGTGAACTGCGTTGCCTTTCCTGCTCCTTGCGAAGTAAGTTTTCTGCGTCCCTCAATGCCTTCTGTCTTTTCAGCTCAGACTCTTGAGCACATGACCTGATTTGAGTCGCAAACAAATACAAGGCTTTAGCTGCCTTTTTCCTGGAATCATTACATTACAATCATGTCAGCCAGATACAAACGCTTTTCTTTCATTCACTGCTGCCACTTTTCAGAATTTGAACCAGTGCCTCTACCTTGCATCGGCTGTACCAGCAGTAGCGTGGATCGCATTCCCAATCACACGAGAGGCAGCTTCTCTAAATATTGGCTCTAGATTCTGCCACTCTATCCCAATCGTCTGGACGAAATCAACAAAATGATGTCACAATCCTTCTGAAACAATTGGCCATGTTTACATTTGATTTATTCAGGATAATCAATTTTTTACAGGGCTTTCAAGGTGCTCTACCTTTGGCTTGAGATCTCTTTGTTTGATGGAGTCTTTTTTAAAGTACTTAAAATAGAAACCTTTTTTTGTTGAAAAAAATAAGGCAACAGATCTGGAGGGCTGTTTCCTTTCATAAGATTGGGATATATCGAACCTTCCAAATTATTCTCAACAACAAATACACACAAAGAAGAAGAAGGAAATTGAGAGTATAATTACACCTTTTTTTAATATAGTTTTTATATTCTAATCTATTATTATTATTGAAGAAGCGTTAGAGTGCCGCCAGAGCAGGGGTCACAGACATCGGAACCACCCAGCTACGGCTCTTTTGGCATAATAACACTTATCCTCAACAACAAATACACACACCGGAACCACCGGGCTGCGGCTCTTTTGGCATAATTACACTTATGCTCAACAAATACACAAGACACTATAGAAAAAGGATTGCAAATAATATAATAGGACAAATATCCTAAATTTTACATTCGAACTCCTCACGTTGTGGGTTCTGAGCCCGTAGTGCTTGAAGGTTCTGTTTTACTCGTGCAAGATTACTCATGCGATTCCCACGTAGCACCCAGTTTCGGTGTAGAAGCTATCTTTCGTGGAATAAGCATTATTCAATAAATTTATTGAATGTAATGGGAATAAGGTAGCTCCGTTCAAATTAAAATTTTCAGTTGAATTGTTTTTCTCACCCTGATTCCTAATCGGAAATGTATCGTTAACCACGACAATGATATCCTAGTTTTTTAGAGATAAATCCGTGGGGGTATGCCACTACCCATTCGCACAATTCGGGACCAGAAAGCTGAACAAAACCCAAGTGGCTTTTTTGGTAATCGATCCGATGAACCGACTCGATTCTTAGGGGGCAATTATATAATCGGTAGGTGATTTACCAGGGTGGGTGCACTTAAATCCCCTTCCCAAAAACTTTATATGAAACCGTTGGGGACGTTGGGACTCATCTGCTCTTCCGAACTCAACCAACTATCAATATCTACGGCGTTAGGAACTCCCTAGATTGTAAGTTCGAATCTCTTCTATGTAAGCCATGGCACTTGTGTGGGGCGTAATAATGGGGTTGTAAGTTCGAATCTCGCCATGGCACGTGTGTACTCGTCTGTGTGGGTGATAACGTCTATACTCGTGTGTGGTGTTTACTTTGCCAGATCGAAAGGATCGTTCTACTTTCCAGCCAAGATCGAAAGGGTCGTTCTACTTACTGAGTAATTACTGAAACAAAAAATTTAGCAAGTTATGGTTTAATTCAAGAAAATTAGCTTATAATTATATCCAACCTTACAAATTGAGGGAATAATTCTACTTATTCTCAACGATAAGATAAAGTATTGTACAACAAATCTCCTAAATTTGACATTCGCCTGAGAGTAACTAGTAAGTTATGGTTTAATTCAGCGTATAATTTTATTTTAGTTTTAAGGGGAGAGAGAGAGCCAAGCATTACTTATGTTCTCAACACTACTTTATAAAATGCCACTGACAAAAGTAATGCCCTTAAGATTACGTTATTGCCCTGCAGCTCCTCTCATTACACCGCACCCCCTTCCTCTCGCGCGAGATTACACCGCAGCCAAGCGACCCTCGGCCTCCTTAACAAACGAGTGTGAGACCCCACGGCAATTCCTCGCCATCAATAAAGACGGAGAGAGAAAGAGAGAGCCTTGATTGGTGGTAGATGCATGCTGCCATGGCTCCCAATTAGGAAGAGAGAGAGAACCCCGATCGCGAGAGACACAGAACCTTCAAGAGGAAATATATGTTGAACAATCCCCTGGCTTCATCCGTAATGGCTTCAAGCATGTTTATCTTCTGCGGAATGCTCTTTATGGCCTTAAAGAGGCTCCGCAGGTGTGGTACCAAAAGACTGATGCTTTCTTTTCTCTCTCATTCCTTTGAGAGAACTCCTGCGGATAGTAACCTTTATGTTTTGATAGAGGAGGATCACATTGTGATTATCATTTTGTATGTTGATGATCTTATTCTCATTGGATCCCGCACTGCTATGATTATGGATCTTCTGAGTCATACCTTTGAGTGTGAAGTTAGATGCGATTGAGGTTGGAAGTATGAAATTGGAATTTACGGATTAGAGGAAAGTAAGAAATTGATGGAATTGTAGGAAATTTCAACAACTAGGTGTGAAATTAGATGCATTTGAGGTCGAAGCATGAAATTGAGATTTATAAATTGGAAGAAAGTGAGAAATTGAAGAGCTAGTGGAATACTTGGAGAAATTTTCAACAATTACATGATAAATTAGGTGAAATCGACCAAGAAGCTGAATTTGGATACTTGTAACAAATTTCAACACTTCGTTGTGAAATTAGATGTAAGAAGTCACATTTGGGCATAGTCACAAGAAATGATTCATCTACTTTATCATTTCATCTTTATGGGAAATTTAAATGGAGAGAAGAAGAAAGTGAAGAGGGGAATAAGAAGAAGAGGTGAAGAATAATAACTTTTTTTAATTTAAAAATACCAAATTTTGGAATTATCAAATTTGGGCAAAATAGCATTTTGTTTGGAAGTGTTTCATTTTGTTTCAAGACGTTTCATTTGTTTCGTGCTTCGTAGGGACAAAACTTAGTAGACGCCAGATCTTGGGGAGGTTGACTGGAGGAGGATGGGAGCAAGTCATGATGTTTTCATAGATGATTCGGAGTAAGCCTTCAATGCCCCACTCCATTATTCGTACAAAGTTGGGAGCAGCCCCCCTTGGTAGTTGATGTCCTCTTCCAGGCAGTGATCTTTGTAGAACATATCTATATCTTGGACAGAGGCAAGCTTCCTCTAGCACAGGGTTTGGTATGCCAAGGTTACTAAGTGGTTCCTCTCACATGGGCTTCATATGGATCGCCTGCCCCAAATCCATTACAATTTCGATGCACTATTACCTCTCACCCACTAGGACATTAGCCAAATTATCCAAGCCAACCTCTTCAAACTAGATTCCATGTCTCATGATTTGATCCACTGCAAATTCCTATGAAGATGCAATTTTACCAGGAACACTTTATGAGGCTTACAGAGGACGGCTTCATTGAAAAGCTATCTTTATAAACACATGTCACATGCAATCAGCCAGATTAGACTTTCATCACCTTGCATAAGGGTGGAGACGTGACATGCAGAGGGCACTACTAGAGAACAGCATTTGCTGATTCTACTGAGGTTGAGACAGAGAAGCCCTATCTTTGCAGATGCCCAATGTACTATGAGATACGAGGAAGGTTTTATTGCCTCCTTAAGGACAATTTGGGCACCTGCCTTGGGTCATTAAGTTCCCAAGCCAGTGATGTCTGGGACTACCTGATTGAGTTGTGCTGCCACAAAGATAGCTATGCAAAGAGGCATAGAGGCAGTTCCCTAATACCTCACAGCGCACCATCACTAGTTTCTTTCATCTGACCTAGGATGGAGGCCCTCATCGACCATGAGATAGCCTTGACCCCGATGCCCCTACTCAACGGACCAGGCAGCGCACACTGACAGCACATGTGCCACATATGCCACCCCGCCTAAAAGGTGTCTCCCTTGACAAAGCAATTCAGGTGCGGCAAGCTAGACAGCTTAGGAGATGTTCTGTCATGTGCATGCACATGGACATGCAGATCCTGAGCTATTCTCTGAAAGCAAGCAGAAAACAGATGCATTAGGGCATGAGCAGGGCACGGGGAATCCCAAGAGGCACTTGTAGGAGCAGGATCAGGTTGGCAGGCACTGGATGCTTCTGGACTGGCCGGCGCAAAGATAGCATTTAATGGTTTTTTACTGCTGGCCGACAGGAGTCAGCCAGCATGTGGGGTCCCAATGCTCTATAAAAGGGCTCAGCCCATAATTTATAGATCATCTCAGTCCTGTAGGGGCTGGATCATTAGAGTCAAGAACACCTTTTTAAGGGCAGCCTAGGGCTTGCCAAGACTTGTACACTTTTTGTACAATATCAATATGCTAATAACACAACTCTCCTAAATTTTAGGAGTGTGGTTCTTTGATTCTAGGATAATCTCCCATTCCCAAAGCTTGTACTTTCCAAATATTTAGTAGACATCCTGGAGTCCACTAAACCCCTTTCATATTGGGAAATGTCCAAGCTAGTGACATCCTCCCCAGCTTCTTAAAAGTTGTCCGCAACTTTAAGCTTCAAGCCATATATTCAAGATATAATCATGTCCCATTAAGTGGGCGAGACAAGACAGTCTCAAAAATCCAATATAATTGAAGAATCCATGTCCCAAAGAAATGGGTGAGACTAAATAAGTCTCCATAATACCAATATCAAAATCATGTCCCAAAATAAATGGGCGAGAATTCCATGGAAGATATGCTAGACACAGGCACAAGAGCCAATTGTGTCTCAATCACCAATATCAATGAGATAATCATATGCCAATGAAAATCACCAACCAACTAAGACACTTAAATAAGTGCCTCGCACAGAAACATGTGCTGTGCACACAAACTGGTGCCATTCAAGAGCACAAACCATGGTGACAGAAAAACTAGTTCTCCATAGTTCTGGCAATCCTTTCTCCCAATCCCAACAATTCCCATGTTCTCCCATACAATCCCAACTCTGATCAACAAGCATGGTGTGGAAACAATGAAACACTCACTCCACAATCGCAACACGAATCCACGTGTATGGTGGAGTGTTCATTGAATTGCCCTCTCACAATCCCAACATGAATCCACATGCATGGTGAGATAAATAATGAACCTCTTGGCCTCTGTATGGGGAGATAGTGATTCTAATATGGCTTAAAAATAAATAAATCCATGTCCCAAATAAATGGGTGAGACAAAACAGTCCCATAAGTCCAGATATCATAATCATGTCCCAAGTAAATGGGCAAGACAAATCAGTCCCTTAAGTCCAGATATCATAATCCATGTCCCAAGTAAATGGACGAGACAAAATAAGTCTCCTGCCAACAAGGCATCGGTCCACATGACCCTTGGTATAGACATAAGTCCCGTGCTAACCAAGCGTCATGTCCACTTTACCACTTGCACTCTGTGTTAGTACTCTGACCACACACCTTGGATGAGAGGTGGACTCAAGTAACAAGATAAAACAATCACTCGCAAGCATAGATAGCCTGGTGTTCCATAAGCATTTTTGCTACACATAGTTTATAGGCATTTCGGCCACCAATAGTTTGTAGGCATTTCGGCCACCAACTCACACTACCCTCTCAAGTGCCCATGTTCCCTTCCATTTGCTTTCTATTGTTCCACTCAGATATGGTAGAAACAATCTTCAAGAGAGCACGTAGGACAAAAGAATACTACACACAGTATGTTGTGCTCGACACTACTCTCTGAAGTGCCCATGTTCCCTTTCATCTGCTCTCTATTGTTCCACCCACACATGGTAGAAACAATCTTCAAGAGAGCACGTAGGACAAGAGAACACTACAGAGAGTATGTGAACCATGAGTTTCATAAGTCCAATGCATCCCAAATAAAGGGAGCCAAAAAGAATAATCCATAAACCTGAGGATAGTTCCAAATCCCTAGAAAAGGAGTCCAAGAATCCATAGACCTGTATACCATAACTCTTACCACATGCTCCGTGCTGACGACACACCTTGGAGTAGAGGTGGACTTTTATCCATAAAAGCATCACATCCTTGAGATATCCAAATATTTCTTCTCGATAAACTAGGACAGATTCGTCCCTAGAAATTGCTTGTGAAGCCCAATATCTATATAAATCTCGTCCAAGACAGAAATCTCCATAGATATAATCCATCCCAATAAAGGGAGCCACAAACAATGTTTCCCTGAAACCATCTCAAGGCAAACAACACCACCTTTCTCCTTGCATGGCTATACAAGGGTTAGTGAACATCAAAAACATTTTATAGTAAATAGCAAAAGCACCAACTTTGCAAACTCAAAGTATACTTAGCGTTTCTTTGCTAAGTTGGTCATGAAGCCAAAAGAAATATCTCATCACCATATCCTTAAGATATCCTGAGATATATCTCCATATAGCTTGCGTGTAAGCTTGATAATATAATCCACAATATCCATATGGAAAGAGTGCTAAACGTGTGCACATAAAGCCAACTCCATGCTTCGAAGATAAATTTTGTGAATTCATAAATTCTTAGACCAAGCTGTCTATTGCTCATGCTCTTGCTTCATAGGCTCTGAAGTGGCTGGCCATGCTTAATAGCAATGATGGTAAGTGTGGTCGTCACTTGAGATCTTTTATCCTCCTTATTGATAAAAGGAAGCCTATGCTCTGATACCAATGTAACTCGCAGCAGTGCCCGGGGGACTAGGACCTTTGACACACTTGTTGATACCATCAATGCATATTAAAACATTTAAACATGGCCACAGCCTTAACACATATCCAGCATCACTTTGCATGAAACATATAAGCCGGACAAAACGTCCACAAATGCTGAAAATGGAGCTTGCACATGTGACACCGCATAGAGGCCGGAATGGGCCGACTCCCCCCTTGGAGTATTTTATTACCCAAGGAGAATAATATCATGTACAAGCTTTAAGGGCCTTCCTCTCCCCACAGGAGATGCCAGATTATCCATATACAAATGCCATAACACAACCCAACACGAGGCAACCAAGCCAGAACACAGGCTGTAGAGATGCCGAGCCAACAATATAATCCATATACCTCTGTGTGGGTACTGATTCTTCCCCAAAACCACGAGTCTTCATGCAATAGAGCTGGTACAACAGGTTCAACTCTCCATTCAACCGGTACAGTAGGTATAGTGGCTGGTACAGCTGGTACAAGGATTGGTTCAGCCAGAACAGAGGATGGTACAACAGGTACAATGGCTGGTACAGTAAGTACAAGGGCTGGTACAGTAGGAAGTCTCCAAAACAGTCCCCAACACCTGGTATACTTCATGGGCAGCCTTCAAGAGACAGAAAGAGAGTAGCCATCATTAGGGCATCCTGTAACGGTGGTAGAGGCTTGTGTGCAGCAAGAGAGCCTCCATTAATGAAGAGAGAGGGCTCCAATTTATAGATTTGGGGCTCCCATGAGTGAAAATGGAAAGAGAAGGCTATGATGACAAGTGGAGAGCTACACAATAGCTGGAGTGACAAGTGTGAGGAGACTGGTCTCACTTTGATCCACTTTCTTGCCACATGTCCCAATCTAAGAGATGGGTTCTCCCATAATCTTTACCTCTAAAAATATCCCAACTACTAGACATTCTGTCATAGGCACTTTGCCAACTCTTGGTATCTACTCAATTCCAGATGTAATGACGCGAACAGAATTTCCATCGGAGTCGGGCCAAAAATAGCAACTCTCCTAAATTTTAGGAGTGTGGTCCTTTGATTCTAGGATAATCCCCCATTCCCAAAGCTTGTACTTTCCAAATATTTAGACATCCTGGAGTCCACTAGACCCCTTTCATATTGGGAAATGTCCAGGCTGGTGACATATAGCCCCTCCATGGCCATTCCATGGCTGGTGGGTACAGCCAAGGCTTTCTTGGCCCCTATGGGGGTGGTTCTACACCTTTCCCCATGCCCACATTTGTCCTTGGGGTAGCCCTATGGGCTGGCCCCTTTCCTATATGCAAATCCTAACTGTCTACATAGTGATCTGGCATCCAATATCATACCAGATACACCAGAACCACTGATATCATTCCAAAGGGAGACTCACAGCGCAGACACTGTTTCATGTGCAGGACAATGCACACCTAACCTCGGACGACTGGAATGGAACCTTGGCTGACTTGTCCCGAATTGGGCTCACATGAGACCAGTTTTCCATCCCAAGTCCTGCACCTTCTGTACAGATATATCTACATGGCATCCAAGTGCGGAATGCACGTGGCATCCCCTTCTACTTAACTTGACGGAAGCTGCATAGCCTTCAAATAATCCGTCAATAATGCCGGAAAACTCTTTGTCAAGCCATACCGCTTCATGGGTCCCTCGGTCTTGAAACTTCGTGAGAAATTGTCTTTGCCTTCTGCCTCAACCATGCTTGAAACAGTGCAAAAGGATCTGTTCTAGAACCATAACTTCTGCTTCATCAATAATATCTGGTTCCGCCTCGTCTATAACTTCTGAAGGGATCGGACCTGCATATGGCTTTAACCAACTCACGTGGAACACATCGTGCATAGTCCAACTTGGAGATAGCTTCAACTTCATTGAAACCTCATGAATCTTTCTCTGGATGGGAAAAGGTCCAAGACTCCTGAAAGACAACTTTGGGCATCGCTTGCCCACCTGCTTCAACCTTTGCTTCATAATCCGAAGATAAACCCAATCCCCTTCCGAAAACTTCATATCCCTTCGATCTTTATTGGCTTCTCGAGTGTAGGTCTCTTGTGCTTTAGCCAACCTTTCTTTTACTGACTCTAAAATCTCCTGGTAAGACTCCATCACTCTGTTCGCTTCAGGTACTGAAGACGAGGTCCTAGTCAATAGCGACTATGCGGACAGTAACCTACGGGACATGTAGGTTACTCGATGACCATTCTGTTGTAAAACACCGCCAATTGCAATGTTACTAGCATCGGTGATCACCTGAAATGGCTCGTTTCACGAGGTAAGTGCTAGACAAGGCGCTTCTGATAAAGCCACCTTGAGGTTCTTGAATGTCTCCAACGCTCGTGGAGTCATTCGAATCCGTTGCCTTCTTGTCTTGACACCCCTTGGCAAATCGGTGAGATCCGCCGAGAGGTCAAAAAACTTGTCTATGTGGGTGGAGTATGCGCTCGTTGTCATGCCTGTGCTGAAATCCTCAACTTGTTTGTCCACCGAAGTCAAGGCGAAACGGGCACACCGAGCGGCATGTTCCGTGACCATGTCCTCCGTGCTACCGCTGTCAAACAAGACGACTCTCTGGCCACCTATGTAGCCAAAGGTCTTGAGCAATTCACTGCGCTCATACTCCTGGTCATGGGCGCCCTTCTACTTATCTTCGAGCTCCCGGCTAATGATTGCTCCAACTGAAGCAATGGGATTTGAAGAACTAGGAGCAGCCACTGGGATCTCTGTGTGAAAGATCCATGCCCCCTCCGCGCAACAAATTCTGGGTTGCTAGCAACGGAAGTAGTACTTCTTGCACAGGGCAAAGTCTCTCACTCGAGGCCTCGCCCAAGCATATCCGAACAAGAGGCTAATCTCTCGATTCTTCCAAAACCGAACCCGGAAAAACTTCCCTCGCCTAGAAAGCACGGGCGATTCCTCTAGGAAAATCTATACTAACGTAGTCAAGAGCCTTAACTAACCAAACTGATTCGATCAAACCTGTAAGTCACATAGTCCGACCAAGGGAAGAGACTTACACTTGGATCATAGAGACCACCGCTTTTTTCCTCGTTAAGAGGCACAGGCGTTGATTCTTTTCCATAGAACAAGGACTATCCGGAATTTACTTCAACTATCATAACTTAACAAAATTGAATCTCATTTTAGGGATCCATCAGTCCAGCCTAACCCCATCCAATTCCATGGGTTAGCCAACCGCCCAACCACTGTACTGATAGGATCCATTTAGAAATTTGGTCATGAGTGATGAAGTGTTTTGTGTGCGAGTGTTTGTTTCACCGCCCGTCAGATTTCTGAAGGCCAGTTTCATGGTTCCATTGCCGGGATATCATCTACTTTCTCAAGGAGGCGAGCTCGTGGTTGTCACATCAAAAGCTTCAACATGTGGAAGGTGAAAAGGAAGTGCAGGATACGGTGAAAAGGAAGTGCAGGATACAGTACAGGATTGTGTGTCTTTGCCTATATGAGGTGAAGAGCAAAAGCTAAAGATGAAGCTCAGGAGAAAAGACACCAAGGACAGGAAGTAGTCAGCTAGGAACAAGATGCAGTTGAAGTGTTATGGTGCAAAATATGGGTTAAAGGCTATGGCTTTCGACATTTTGTCACCAGTGGTATCTTCATGGAAGCTTCATGGGTTCAGAAGGCAGTTTCTTTCTATGTTTAGCAGTGGTGATCTTCTATGCTTCATTGGGACTTGTGCTTACCACTTGGGTGGAGTGCAAGCAGGTTTTGGATGCCTATGGATGTATCAGATGAGGCTCAGCCGGCAGTGGAGGAACTTGATGAGGTTCTTATTCCCAAGCAGATACTGGCACACCAAGAAGGAAAGGTACAAGGTAAAGTTTCCCGTCGCTATCTTGTGAAGTTTAAAGAACTATTCACTGATGGATGCGAAGTGGATGGAGGAGGGTGACTTAGCAGATTCACCTCAGGTATTGCAGCTTTATCTTGATGCCTTTGAGTTGGAGCCGACTCTTGTGACGGCTCATTCAGGTTCAGCAGAGCATGGGTCTGGAGCATTGCCTGATGCTCAAGAGGGGGGTAGCATCTCCACTCCCTTGTTATAGACAGGCTCAGTTTTCATCTAAAAGTCGCTTGGTGACATCTTTGTATTCACCCGAGGTACTTGAGGCTGATAGTACATCTGCTTATGGGACTTCTATGATATTGTGTACTAGTCACATGAGATGGTAAAGTTGGGTATGGTTCACAGTCGGCCACACCATGAACTATAACTACAACTATGGATAACTTTGTCTACGCCTATGGTTAACAGAGATGGTTTTTGCCTTTGGAACTAAGGTATGACTGAGGAAGATTGGGATGTTGATCTGTCATATGGTTCTGGCTGTTCTTGACCACAGGATTGGTCAATTGGATATTGAGATGATGCTATTTGTGGAGTTGGTCTCCTTTGGAATGGCATGGTTTGGTTGAGCTCAAAGTTTGCAGCAAATTGAGCTAACACTTCGAGACTTTATGGAGGGCATAAGTCTTGCGAGCAATCCTAGAGTTGATTTGGTTCATATATGGATTAAACTCTATCTGTGCATGTATTTATACACTTTCTAAGGTATTATGGTATTCTGGTGCCATTGGATCCTGGTACCTTTGAGAATACATTGAGCAATACTCGGGATGTGTCAGGATGAGATGCATGTATATTGGTATGATACATCAGGTACTTTACCATGTTCATGGTGTATCACTGAATGTGGCTCCTACGGGATGGCCATGTGCAGAGTGGGTAAAGCATCAAGAGGGACATATGTGGAAAGTACTTAGTGGATGTATAGTTTAGATGCATTGAGTACTTTCATATGCTCATGTTGTACCATCACTTGTGGGTCCTGCGGGATACCCATGGGTGTAAGGCTTGTGAGCAACCCTTAGACTGTTACTTTGGTGTAGGTAGAGCATCTTGAGGAGCATATTGTTTGCAAATGCATATATGTGTCATGCATATGTGTGTCATATGTAGAATGATGCATGGTTTTGTTTTTGGTTAACACAGGTAACGTGTTTCCACTTGGTTTTAGACTTTTGCTGCAGATACTGAAGGAACAAGCAAGAGTTGTTTGTCACTCTGACGTGACGGTTTGACCTTATTGTTCAGGATGACTGTTTCATCACCCAGATACACTGGAGGGGCATTGCTTTGGTCATATGGGAAATCTTTCTTCATTGAATGCTTACTGTGTTATTGAGTGCAATCGAGGACGCTTGCTATTTTTCAAGAGGGGGGTATGTTACGGCCTTGTGTTTTTCCCTCTAGACAACGAGCAGGTGGGCACGGGCACGAGCACGGGCACAGGATAGACAAGTGTGAATAGGCATCAAGTTTGGGTATGAAAAAGGAAACCAATATGTGGCCAGCCCAAGTGTGAAAGGGGACAAAAGGGATCTTGAGGTTATAAGGTTTTTAAAACCTTTGATGATAAAAATAATAATATTGTTTTTAGAGGCATGCGTTTTTAATCCTTGCTTTTGGCTTTTTGAGAAAAACGATTTGAAATCGCATGTTTATAAAAGGCGAAGCTTGGCGGAGATTCAGGAGGGCCGTGTGGTGGTCGCCGTATGGATCTTCAGGGGTGGCCGGATGGTTTACGTGGCGCTGCTGCACATGGGCGCTACTGCGCATGAGGTGGTGGTGGTGGTGCTGCTGCTGGGTGCAATTGCCGCCGCCGGGTACAGGTGCCGCCGTCGGGTACAGTTGGGCCACCAGGTACAGCTGCCGTCGTCGGGTACAGCTACCGCCACCAGGAGCTGCTGCTGTTGCCAGGAGTGCTGCTGACCGCCAGGCACTGCTACGCATGGTGTTGCTCTTGCTGTTGACATTGGGCGCTGCTACTGCCAAGTGCCGCTGCTAATGCTGCTGCTGCCGCCGCTTTCATAGTGCTATATGCGCATCCAACGACCAGATAGGTGGGCAGCCAGGCAAGCTATCAGTTAGGTGGACAGCCAGTTGGGCAATCAGATGAACGCCAGGTGTGGAAAAACGGTACATAGGATGGGCACACAACAATGAATTTGGCCAGGTACTGGTAGTCGTGGAACAGGTTACTTGCATGACAGCCAGGCGGGTTTTCTTGCACTAGGGAGTAGACCGCATCACTAAGGCATCTCCACAGCCAGACTGGACAGGCTTAGACCAGCATGATGAAAGCGGGTCTATGGGTTTTTGGCATCGTGATCGATGGTGCATATGTGGATATATCTGTCATGGAAACAGGACATTGGTCTTTCGAGAAGAAACAGGACTTTGGTATCAAGAAAACAAGACTATGGTTTATGGATACAGGTCTTTGGTTTCATGAGGAAAGCATGTCTTTGGATTCATGTGAACAGGTTCTAGTTTTTCTCGAGGTTACATGCAGGCTGTGACTATAGGAAGGACATGTGGCTTGGTACAGCCCTACTGCTGTTTGGGAAAGGGTTATGGGATCCATGGTTGAGATGGAGAAGACCTTTTCAAGCAGGGAGGTGTCGTACAGGTGTGCCTTCTCTATAGAATGCTTTATAGTACTAAGCGAGAGTTCTTATTTGGAAAGTCTTGGGGTGAAAAGCTAAAAGGGATCCTATTGGTAAAGGATTCTACAAGTTGTACTGTGTACTCATATTTGATCAAGTAAAGAAATACCGCAAGGGGCGCCACTCGTTTTGGGGCCAATCGGTGTCCTTGTACTATTTTGCAGGAGCATTCTAGCTCCCCTATTTGTTTTCTTTTCCAGGTTCCCATGGGTGATGAAGTGTTTTGTGTGCGAGTGTTTGTTTCACCACCCGTCTGATTTCTGAAGGCCGGTTTCACTAGGCTTATTATGTCCAAACAACGGGGGGCATAACAGCCCCGTCTTACTACAGTAACTGAGGCTGTCATTGCAGATTCAGAAAGTGTCCCCCGAGTTAGGTTCATTGTGACTAACCCTAACATTCACTAGGACCATTAAGGTTACAATGCCCAGAAACTGGAAATCAGACACACCAGACCAGTGCCTAGTATGCAGATCAGTGACAAGTGGAAGGCTTGTATGCTAAGTGACAAGTCTACCATGCCAAGTGGTGAGTCTGCTATGCAAAGTGGCAAGCCTACATCACCTGCGTCTTGGTACAAGAAAATACTTGGTTTGTTCCAAAAAGGAACATCAACCTGACAAAAGCCTAGTTTCTAAGTCAAATTAATGGTATTTTTACAGAAAGCTTTGTAGTCCCAAGATCTGCCTACATCTTTAGGGTTTCCTTTCATAGACATCAATAATCTTCCATTTCTTCTACCTCTGATCAGAATAGAAAAAACCACATCATTAAGCCATAGCTTTACCTCAGCAGTGATAAGCACAGCATAATAGATGTCATGAACCAAAGAATCTCGATCAAAGTGTTCCTTCCCCGTCCTGGCCTTGTTTAAAAAGTCCTGCATGCTTTGTTGGAATTTCCCTTTCTCAAAATCTCCATATTTAAGGCACTCATCGCACACAGAATGTCCAAATGCAGTGACAACATCAATAGGGACACTACTTTTCTCCGTGTCTGTCTGTCACCGAAAAAAAAAAGAAACAGCATGAGATAAGAACTAGCACCTATGGATTATACACTATGGATTATACATCACCAGGTAATACTAGCTTGCTTGAACTACAAATGGCAACTCAGTGCATAAGATTTACCAGACGTTTTCCTGACTGCAGGGCACTTGCAACTACTTCATGCTTGTAACCAGCCATGTAGAGGAAGTACACTTTTTGCAGAGCTGCAACTCCCAAAGGATCAAAGGTACCAAGCTCTTAGAATAAGCACGAGAAATCGAATCATGTGCATAAGGTTTGCACATTGGCTCTCACTTAGACAAGAAAAATTAGTAGAAAAATGTAATGACTAACCCAAGCTATCACAAGGCTGAGAAAGTTAGCAAGCGATTAAAAAGTAATGACTAACCCAAGCTATCACAAGGCTGTAAATTAGAAAGTAATGACTAACCCAAGCTATCACAAGGCTGTAAACCATTAGAAAGTTAGCGATTTCTCTTTTAAGACACGATTTCATTCAACTGCTACTGCACATTTTTGCATATTACTGTAGTAATCTTTGTCAAAACCTTCCATGAGGTAAGCCCTTGCCTAGATTAGAACACTAGGCTACAAAACACCTGACCCTGGTGAAATCACATACAACAAACGTACACATGCATGTGTATGTATGCACGTATGTCCGTTGTATGTATGTGTAGGTATAAATCTATATATGTAAGTATGTGTGTATGTCTCTATATGGATGCTGGAATAAAACACTACTTGAAAGAGAAATTTAATACTAGATTAAGTACGTGCATGTGCGTGTGCACACAAAATTGAGCATGTTTGTGTGTATATGTGTGAGTGCGCGCTTGTGCTGGCATGGATGTGAGTATGTATGCTGAATAAAAACGCTAGAAAAACCTGCTCTTCAGGTAGGGCGGACCAAAGTACCTTCAACGAGATAGTCTGCTGGTCTAAGGCCTTTGTTTTTGAGCTCTGCAAGGACGCTGCTCTCGTGTTTGCTGGCATAACCCTTCCTGGCTTTACTAACACCACCTGAGAGGACAGAGAGGCCACTCCTCGTGGCACTGACAAGCAAGCCAACGCCCTTCTTGGCCGCAACCGCCGCAGTTCCAGACATTTTTTTGTTCCAACCAGCAAGTTCTCAGAGAGAGAAGTGCCGTTGCATTGAGCAGGCAAGGATTTGTTTGAGGTGTTGCTCTGCTGTTTTTGCTGTAGATGATGAAATCCCTGCTCAGCAGAAGCTTTTTATATATGTTTTCCAGGTCGGACTGCCTCGAGAAAGGTATCAACATCAGCGGAGAGAAGATGGGGAGGCTGGTGGATTTGTTGTTTGTCGACACTCCACGCTTTTCAAGTGATTCGCATTCTTTACTCGAAGTCGCATTTTCAATTATTTTTAAAAGTAGCTTTCATCGTTTGTTTTGTTGGCATACGCTTGAGCGTACCTGTGTGTGTGAGAGAGAGAGAGAGAGAGAAAGAATGTGTGTGGAAAGAGAGAGAGAGAGAGAGGGGAGGGAGAGCTCAACAAAAAATTCATCTAATGGAGACTCATGCACACATAAAGGCGAGTAGTTTTATTTTGATTTTCTATTTATACTTTGTCAAGGGAAAGGGATGCTTTTGAGAAATTATTTTCAAGGAATCTAAAGAAGGTGTGAACACAACAAGAAGTAGATCACCACACAAACGTGTTGGAGCCACCTCCAAAAGGATGCCACCAAAGCTCCCATCTAGTGCTGACCTAGTAAAACATTCATTGCAAGGAGTAAAACCTACCTTGAAGGGGTGAAAACCTTGTATCTACCCTCAATCAAGCCAATTGTTGTGCAAAACAGTCACAAAGGTCTTGTTAATGACACACTATGAGGAGGCACAAGTACATTGAAAAAAAAAAGAAAGGGTTCTCCACAAATGTTAATGACACACTATGAGGAGGCACAAGTACATTGAAAAAAAAAGAAAGGGTTCTCCACAAATGTTGATGATAACTCAACATTCCAAGATAAGATTTAAAAAAACTATAAAGGTTCTTTGGTAGGCTTTGCCAAAATTTGAGAAATATTTTGGCTTAAATTTGGATGTAATTGTCTTCATGCGAGTATATAAATCAACTATCAATGGTGATACGATGCTCGAGTTTCTAGCCATTGGTGTAGGAATGGGCCAACTAAGCTCACTATTGCATGTTCTACAACCTCATGGCCAAACTACCTTGAGCTCCCCCGAAAACCACATTTTGCCTTGACAACCCACCTCTATGGCAATGTAGAAACTAGCAAAAAGATTCTCAAAACAACTTGTGCATCACATGTGGTTGTTTTCCTTACATTTTCCTCCCCCAAATGCATGGTTTTTTTTTGGAAAAATGGTCACTAAAATTGTTTAGCTTGGTGTTGAAGAATTGCAACCGGAATCTTATTCTAAGAAAGATTGTGGAAGAGTAGAGAATTCACAAGAGTTAATTCAACCATAAAAACCATTGCTTTGTAAGCTTCAACTAAATCAAATCAATTGAAATTTAAAACACAAAATTAAAAATACTTAGCTCAAAACCATATTGGGTGCAATCTTCCCCCCTCTTGTGCGTGGCCTCTCCCCACACAAGAGTATTTCTTTACTAGCTTTCTTTTTCACCAAAATTAGGCCATAGCCCCCAAAATATACAAGATGTGCTTTTTAGAGAGCACGGCACTCTTCTTTAACAAAAATAGAGTGTCAAATATTGGGACTAGGGTAAAGCCATAGGCTTTAATTAAATTCCACATAAATAAATGTATCTTTCCTAAAGTTCAAAATGGAAAAATCATTTGATAAGGTTACAAGCTACTATGCTTGCCAAAAATGAAATGTGATGAATCAAGACATTTCTTCCAAAGTAAACTCTTCAATTCCCATAGTCTTCATCACCTGAAAATATAAGCCCAATTAATTATTAAATTAATTCCACAAATATTAAACAGGCACAAATCATCACCAACTCATGACTACCAGGCGTAAGTACCCCAGGAATCACCCTGCCATACAAACCTAACTGAAATAATCATAGGTGGCCTCAAACATACATCATATACCGCACGTATTAATATTTATAGTGGTGTCACCCACGATATTAACCTAGCCGGCATGACGCAAGAGTAATCTAGGCGTCCCCAAATTACTCAAGAGGGGATAAATAATATTTTTCTAGAGGACTTAAAATATATTCTCATGACATCCCTCTTGCTTGAGTTTGCAATTGTCCTCAATTGCGGATTTGTTGGGTTTGAAAAGAATGAAGAATTTCAGGGTAAACTCGAAAAAATTTCTCAGGCATCCATTTAGCATCTTCTTGAGGATGATTCTTGAAAGTCAAAAGATGACCCGGCCTAACCAAAGGTTCCCTAATCGTCGTCCTCCCCCAACCTCTTATATGGTACTGTTGTCTTGTCAAAAGGTGCAAACTCTATTGTATCTCGTTAAACCCAATCAAATGTCAATCCTTAGTTAAACACAATGTCATACTTGGACATACCAAAGGTTCCCTAATCGTCGTCCTCCCCCAACCTCTTATATGGTACTGTTGTCTTGTCAAAAGGTGCAAACTCTATTGTATCTCGTTAAACACAATCAAATGTCAATCCTTAGTTAAACACAATGTCATACTTGGACATATCATCTTTAAGAATGGCATCTCCACTAATGAAAAAAAGACCCACATGATCTTAGAGTTGCCACCACCTATCAACTAAGGGGTTTTTAGCCTTGAGGAGAATTTTGGAGCACAAGTTTGTGTCTTTAGCCTGGCTATTTTCTTGTGGATAGTAAGGTGTCAATTTTTTGTGCACCACAAGGAATCCCTTGAACAAGAACTCCACCACTTCATTGATAAAAATATGTACCACGATCGCTCACTTTTTCTAGTGGGAAAAACTAAAAAATGGATAATTACATTCTTATAGAACTTGTTAGTAACTCTCATGTCAGATTTTTGCATTGCTTTGGCCTCACCTTGTTTGTGAAATAGTCTATGATGATGATGATAAAACATGCCTAGGTTCCCTTGGTAGCAAGGCTAATGGGACCAACAAAATCTAAACCCGTAGTAACTCTCATGTCAGCCTTTTGCGTTGCTTTGGCCTCACCTTGTTTGCGAAATAGTCTATGATGATGATAATAAAACACGCCTAGGTTCCCTTAGTAGCAAGGCTAATGGGAACAACAAAACCTAAACCCCATTTTTAAAGGGTTGGTCAGAAACTACTAGGGTTAGGGGTAGTCGGTCCTTCTCATGGACTATGGTGAACCTTTGGAATTTGTCACGGCTATAAACTCAGTTGTGTCTCCAATGTGAGTTTAGGCATTGCATGCAATGTAAAATTGCATATAGAATGAGAGAAATTGTTTACAAGTATTTTATAAACGGTGCCACCAAAATCAAGTAGATATAGTTTGATGATGTAATTTCACAATCCTAATCACATAGAGTAATATAGATAGAGTTAGTGATGGTGTAGTTGCACTCAATGCCATTAAGTTGACGACTAAAAAAATTCACATGGAAATCCATGTTATGCTCCCTTGGCTTTGCTAGTAAAGGTTGAAGTGTCCCTTGGGTTTTTAGCCTTGAAGACTTTGTGCACTATTTTCACCAAGATGGTAGAAGCATTGAGGAGAATTTTGGAGCACAAGTTTCCCTCGGCTCTATGGACCTACCACATGGCATACAAGGTGGATTTTAGCCTATCAACATCACACATTTCTAGCTTGCATTTGAGCTTGATGCAATCATGACAATGATACACTTGGTTGCAAGCCTTTGAATTGTCTCTTAATATAAACTTAAGGGAAAGCCTCTCATGAAGAGGTTAGTTACCTTAGAGCAACTTAGTGAGAAAAGACTATGATCTACATACGGATTGATGATTAAAAACTAAGTGTAAGTAGTTGTTTGAAGACCAACTCAAGTATAAATGTATGGAGGTAGGAGATTGCTAATGTATAGCATCAAAAACACAAAATAAAAACTTAGATATAGAGACCAAGGTCCCAACCAAGTGATAAAGATTGCTTCTCAGGGTGCAATAAAGATAGATACCCTAGATGGGAAGGAGATGGAAGGATACTTCAATGGTAGTAAGCTGAAACGCTACATTAACCTCTCACCCAGGACATGCTCTTGCAAATCCATAAGAAAAAAGAGGAGAAGCAAGAGGCTGACAAACGAAAAATAGAGGGCACGTCTTGTCTTCCAACAAAAAGACCCATCGGAGGTCATAAACCCTCCAGCGTATAGATCTCTATACATGCAATCGATCTCCATGATGCGGCTGAAATAAAAACACCCATGGAACTGGCTTGCCTTGAGCTAGAGTTCCCCCAAAAAGATAATCTAGTGAAATGGCCAGCCCTTGTTGACACTAGGGCTACCCCATCGGGGTTACCCACAATGTTTTATTGTGGGAGATGTGGACCTCGTTAGGCCATAACCCACCCTCCACACCTTTTGATGTGTGACCATTACTGCAATAAATAGCTCCTAATATATAATCATTGGTTGTCTTGAAGTGAAATTTATTTTTGGATCTAAACTTGCATCATGCAAGTTTAATGTGACACACAGGTACATTGAAAGAGAGCATTATCCTTAGGGGAGGGGATGGATTGTTAGATATTTGGTAGTACTACACTGTGAGGTCTACATTGTGAGGTCATCTATTTATGCCATGGGTACTTTTATCTCGCTATGTTTTTCCCCATGGCCATCTAGGTGTGAATGAGCACCTTAGAATTAGCTAGTATATAAACAACCTCGGTTTAGGATTACTATCCATTTTTGTACTTCATTGTACCTTAAGCTATTGCTATGGTGAACTAGTCTTCTACACTCTCTCTCCATGAGTGAGTGAGTGTTTACAACTTTTCTTACATCAAAGCTAATAGTGCTATCAGAGCAAAGTTTGTCCATAGCTTTGTTTTTTGGTTCCTTCTTCACTATGTGCAAGCTTCAATAGCTTGTGTTCAAGCTTTCAATAGAGCAAGTGGTAGCTATTCAGACAGTCAAATGTAGGTAGTGCAGTACAAACATGCAGCTCAATTAATCATTCAATCAATGGAGTTTCGTTAATTGTAACATCTATTTCTATCATTAATTGACGGCCGTCAATTTTCATTGACAAACAAGAGAGATCCATCATGGATTCTATCAATCACCATCTATCACAGTGCAACATGTGGTAGATAAAATCTTCAATCATTTGTGATTTTTTAATCGCTCAAAACAATTCAATTGCCCATGATTAAATAATCACTCGTCTAAATAATTAATGACTTCTCTAATCATTGATTTCTTCAATTGTTTATTTGGTAATTCTATCTTCTCTAGGTTTTTCCAATCATTGATTGCACTAGTTCACTAATCACCAACTTCTCCAATGGCTACACAAAGCAATCGCTCTCTGATTTTTAATCTCACGGCTTCTTCAATCGACCAATTTAAATTTTCCAATCTTAATGATTATCCTTTGCCACTCGTCCAATTCAACTTTTCCAATCATCTGATTAAACTTTTCCAATCATTTGATTGAGTATTTTCCAATCGGTGATTTCTAATCAACCAATCATACCACTGTGATCGTTACTTCTCTAGTTGTCCAATCGGGTGATTTTTCAATAGTCCAATCCATGATTTTTTTTCTAATTACCTGATTGTACCTCTTCGATCGTCCATTTTTACAATCGTCCGATTTCACCTTTTTTAATCGGTAATCTAATCAGTGATTCCTCCCACAATCTAATCATCAAATTCTTTAACTCCAATTGTCTAATTGGAGACTCTGATCAGTGATTTGAGTGAGAATTTTCAGTAGCCTTTCAAAGAGTTCAAAACAGGCAAACTTTAATTCAAGCTTTATTTTAATGTCTTTCTTTCTTTAATTCAAGCTTTATTTTAATGTCTTTCTTTCTTTAATTCTCTACTCAATTCTCTAGCAATTAGGTATGGCCAACAACTCTGCACAAATGATTTATTTGGTATTCTTTCCAAAGAGGATAAATTAGATGGGTCAAATTACTCCCTATGAAGTTTTATAGTAAAAAAATATGCTACAAAGGGCTTATGGGGGCATTTCAATGGTGGGTAATGACCCCCACCATGCCCACAAATTGCTCTTTCTACTACTGCTCAAAGGGGTCAGGGTCAACAGAGCCAACAACAAGTTCCTCAAATTACTATTGAGACGAAAGAAGATGGGATTCTCATCATGCTCAAGCTTCGACATTGATTGCTTTGTTAGTTAAAGGGTTTATTGTTCTGCACATTTTCTTTTGTAGAACATCCATGCTTTCTTAGAACACTCTAAAAGTTATGTATCAAGCTAAAAATGATACAAGGATTGCCTATCTTAGAAGGTAACTTGGCAATGAAAATATGCATGAAAAGGAGTCCATGAATAAACATTTAATAAACTGTAGGACTTAAGAGAACAACTTCTCAATATTGATGAAGTCATTCTCGAAAAGGATATGATTAACATCACTCTTAATTCTTTGCCTAAATCTTATATGGGTTTTTTAATACTTCCCTCTATCTTTCTCATTAAGAGGTAATGCATCCCTTCTTACTTATCAAGAGCTTGTAACCTTACTATTACATTAGGAACAGTCTAGAAAGAATAATGTTTTTGAGAGTTCTAGAAGTGATGAAGATTAACAACCAACGATAAGGGCAATAAATTTTAGTGGAAGACTAATTCCAAGAAAACAGCTAAAGAAGGTTACTTACCGGTATTGTAAAAAACCCAACCATGCAATTGAAAAGTAATTTAAACTTCAAAGAAGAAGAAGAAGAAGAAATCCAATAAGGGTTCCAATAGTTCTGTCTTTGACGATAAGAGTTCTAAGAAAGAGGACTTTGCTAATGTCATCATCCAGCAAGACTACTCACTTATGGCTATTTGTAGAAGTGATGAGGATTAACAACCAATGATACGGGCAATAAATTTTAGTGGAAGACTAATTCCAAGCAAACAGCTAAAGAAGGTTACTTACCGGTATTGTAAAAAACCCAACCATGCAATTGAAAAGTAATTTAAACTTCAAAGAAGAAGAAGAAGACATCCAATAAGGGTTCCAGTAGTTCTATCTTTGACCGATAAGAGTTCTAAGAAAGAGGACTTTGCTAATGTCATCATCCAGCAAGACTACTCAGTTATGGCTATTTGTAATTATAATCCTAAAAAAGTTGCATGTCTTAGTGTAATTGTGTGAGCTCTTGCCCCACGTGGCGGAGCTAGGGACTTTGCCAAGCACCGTGTGCGAGCTACGAATGGCTGCAAGCATACAACCAGGAAACCAGCAAGCTCAAAACAGGGAGCAATGGTGTGTCACTCACTGCTCAGACTGTCGTCGTGAAGGATTCTCGCACCTCGATGAAGAAGGAGCCATCGCTGCCGCTCTACCGCCTCGCCTGCCGTGCCGCCACACAATGCTCGATCGCTACACACACACACTCTCTCTCTCTCTCTCTCTCTCTCACACACACACACTCTCTCTCTCTCTCTCTCACACACACACACACACGCTGGAGAAGGGGATGGAGAAGATGAAGCAAGAGCACTGCTTGTATTCAACACTTAGAGAATGAGAGGTTTTAGGCTACATTTGACTTTTATATGTGACCTGGCCATTCACACATGGGCACCCACACATGGGCAGCCGATCCTAACCCTTATCCTAATGAGATTCAATGTGCGCCTCTCATCGGCGATCACCCAAACCCCTTACCCTTTACATGTGGTGCCAACAAGTCCGGCCCATGACTCAGAATACGTAAAATAATTATATGACGTAAAAAGTAATATGTCTCAATGTCCACCATAGGTTAACATGCCCCCTTCCTGATGTAGATTCCGTTTTCGAAAGCTATGGTATGGTAAGCTCGACAGGGTTTGCTGTGGTAGACTGTATCTGCAAAACAGGGAAGTAGAGTGAAAGCATGCTTGGTCTTCAAAAGATATAGAGTGTATCAAAAATAAAATCAAGCATGTTAGACCATAATGGAAGTATGCCATGAGAACCTAGTTTAAGAGGTCACATTAAGGAGCTAGTGTAGCAAATTAATAGGAGTTTAAAACTATTGAAAGTAATTCAAGAGTTAGCAAGGTGTCGAAGGTTAATCAGGTCTACAAACAACTGGCCTAAGTCAAGGAAAATTACCAAGCTTAATAAATAAACAGATAACCACAATGTGTCTATTCTAAGAACAAGCTAATCCCAAGAGCCTAAGGACACAAGAAACATCAGAGTCATAGGAGTCTTTTGCCTTTATTTATTTTATGCACGTGATAATCTTTACAAACAATGGCGACCTCCCTAAAGCAAAACTAGCATCGACCCTGGTGCCATGTTTACCACAAGGCCTTCTCTAGGAATCTACTAGCTCACCTTAGCCCCTACCAACCCAGGGCATCGGTCTGGAGTGGAATACTCCTCGCCTACCAAGTGTCAATAGGGCGATAGGCCGACATGAAAGCACATAACAGACATACATTGCCATTTTTTGTAGGCCTTTCTTTTTATTTTTTTATTTATCTCTTGGGATTTTTGCTCCCAAATTATCACGCGTTCTTACATCCTTTCGATGACAAAGGGGGTTCAAACCATCTTAATGCTTGAACAACCTGGCCGTGTGTGTTGACCTCTAAGATAATCATATTCCAAGGTTAACTAAAGACATTATGCATTCCCAAAGAATATCTAAAATAAGGTTAAACTCAATTAATTATTTACACTAACACCTTATGCAACTTCAAAAACTAAGTAGTGCTTGATAAATTCCATGTGGTCATGTACTATAGTTCATGCAATTAATTGAACAGTAAAAATGAAAGAGAGTGGGCATGGAAGAATTACACCTGTATTTTGGAGATCTCCTTGATTTGATGAGAAATGCATGTAATTTGATGTAGATATCCATGTATGAACATTGCAGCAGTCCCAGGACTATGAAAGCGAACCTACCTCAAACTTTTCAACCTGTACAATTAACTAGCAAGCACTATACTTCAAGAGGCACATCAGTGGGAAAAAATAAGGACTCGTTTAAGGACATAAAACTAGAAACAACTTGAAAACACTACCCTACCTACCAGTCACCACACTAATACTGAGGATCAAGGTAAGAGGTTGTAGAGTTATGCCTGTAGCCCTAAGACTAAGCCTCTATCTGCATCATCCAAATAAATAAAATCAGCCTCGGTAGTGCCATGAGTCTCATCCGTCCATTCATCATCAGATATATCTTCTTCGTCCTCCCATCCACATAGACTCATCAAGAATGTAACTATGCGAGGATAGTCATCCTGTGGAAAAGTAAAAACTTGGGCTATCGGGGATACGTCCCCTACAGAGTAGGGGTCAGTCATGGTCAATAGGCAAATTAGCTATCGGGGATACGTCCCCTACGGAGTAGGGGTCAGTCATGGTTAATAGGCAAATTAGCTATCGGGAATACGTCCCCTCTACGGAGTAGGGGTCAGTCATGGTCAATAGGCAAATTAGCCATTCTAATTTCTCAACATTTCCCTCACTGGCTAGTACATCTATATGACCCAATTCGGTTTTAATTACAGGATATCACATGTGAAATATCTGAGAAAGGTACAGATGATACCTCTCACCAAAGGTGGGAGTGGATGAAGTGTGGGATGCTCGTGCATCTACCATATCTGCAAACACAGATATAGCATTAGTAGGTTCATGAAGATAGGTCAATCTTGTTTCTAATTGTGTGCGGATAACTCTCCTCTTAATGTGCTCTTGCTCTTTTTACTATTTTTTTTCTTTTCTTTTTTGTGTATGAGGCTATTTGTATACATTCCCTCGAATTTGGGAGTACATGGTCAGGGGAGAAGGTTAGGGAGGAAGCAATAGAATGTCAAACGTGAGTACATGCTACCCCCTTCCTTAGGTAGATCATTTTTTTTGCAATGATGTTGTAGCCCCTTGGAACCAATTTATCCAATGGGTTATAGGTGTGGTGATGTGGGCAGATAGCTTTTTATGACCCTTGTGGCCACATCAAGTTGCAGAGATGGTAGTATACACTTCCATGAACGAACGAAAGATATGGCTTCCGATGATACATTTACAAGGGGAGACGTAGACTCATTGGTTTCTTGGTGGGTATTGACAAGGGTAGGTGTAGAGCGTGCAGAAACTTCTATGTCAACGTGTGAATGGCATGAGAAGCTAGAAGCTTCCTGTGACTCCCCCCTTCCTGAGCTAGGTGGTATTGATCGATATCGTTTGGGAATCCAAAGTAGCTCTAGAAGAAGTGGTGTGGAGTACTCCGTTACGTTTCCCTTACCACAAACTTGAATTGTCATTAGGGTGGCAACATTTGGCTTACAAGATTTTATAGGCGATGCAGAGGAATTCAGATTATGTTTAGGGACCCAAATCTGGTCATTCCCTTCGTAGTACCCTTGGGCTGCTAATAATATTTTAGGAATCCAACGTGATGTTACCTTGCCTTTTCTAGGGCGGGTAGCTACTTTCCTACTACGAGGCTTCTTGTCTGAACGAGATTGAGCAGTAGAGGTAGCCGATTAACGAAGCTTTTGGGACCCATTTGTATGTACTCTTCGATAAAGTAAGCAGAGCCTTGGGGACCACACTGCATGTCTCCACTCTTGGCGTTGAAGTGTTAGAGGGGTGGCAAACAATCAAAGATGGTGTAGCCACTTGACTTTGTGATTTTTCCTTATCCAACGTTTTGTCCAAACTTGATGGCTTAGGTGCGGGACCGTGAGTGGTCAGGCTGAGAGCTAGTTCTTGTGTTGTAACTCGCCTGGTTGCCCAATTAATATCGCACTTAGTGGCTAACATCCATTTGCGCCCTAAGTTTATAGTTTCCTCAATGGTACCAGCAGGCATAACCAAAAAGCTTTGAACCACAGTCCCCTTGTCATAGGCAATAGGAGTGTACAGAATTCCCGAGACAGTGGTTTTCTTCTTATTGATACCCTTAACTTGGATGATACTCTTGGATAAGGGTGGTTTTCCAAGTTGACACCACACTCCATATGATAGCAAATTGTATTGAACTCCCGTATCCAATAATGTATTATATAGCACCTTCCCGTAAGGACTCTGTAGCTCAATCGAGTATCGTAGAGGCGGGTGAGTTTCTAGTTAATCCTCCTCTTCTTCCTCAAAAAATGCTTGCGTAATCCCCAAGTTGGCCTCTCGTTGGTGCCTAACACGCTGCTGACGTTCTTTAGCTTCAACTCTCGCTTGTATCTTCTTAATCTCAGCTTGTTCTTTAGCTTCAACTCTCGCTTGTATCTTCTTAAGCTCAGCCTATTCTTTAGCTTCCTTCTTCTGATGGATTGCATGTAATTCCTCTTGGCTTAGGGGGTCATAGTATCTTTTGAATTTACTCCCATTGAGAAATCTCCAACGGTTTCAACTCCGTCGAGAGTCTCCACTCGGATGGTACCTTGCGGGGTAATTTCACATACTCTATACGGTCCCTTACCAGTATATTTTAGCTTCTTCTTTTCGTTACGCACTCCATACATCAGGACTTTATCCCCAACTTTGATGTCCTTGTTTTTCAGGTGGCGATCAAACCATTTCTTCCTTCTATCCTTCTCTACAAGGGCATTGTACACCGCCAATTGTCTTTCTTCGTCAAACCGCTCAAGGATATACAAACGCTTTACTAAGGGATTACCATCCCAGCCCTCTTGAGTAGCAACACGAAGACTAAGAATGAAAAATTTCCACGGCATGACTGCTTGTTGGCCATATACCATCTTGAAATAGCCACTTTGTACGCAGTACGATAGGCCCATAAAGCTGACGTAAGCTTTAGATCCCAATCCATGCAATGAGCCTCAACTGTCTGTCAGAATAATAGAGATTAAGGTCTTGTTGGTACTCTCGGCTTGGCCATTCGCTTGCAGATAATAAGTAGATTTATAATGGAATATCATGAAATTTGTTGTGAGCTCCTTAATCACTCCATTTATAAAATGCGTACCATTGTTGCTCACAAGTTCAAAAGGACAATCGAAGCATGTGATTATATTTTCAAAGAGGAACTTGGCTGTTGTCCTCGCATCTGTCTTACGTGTCACTTTCGCTTCAGCCCATTTGGTCACATAATCATGAGTGGCCATAATAATATAGCGAGATTGTGTGTTACGGGCAGCTAGGCTAATTGGACCTACAAAGTCTAAATCCCACTTTTCAAATGGTTGGTTTACTTTAATTGGATGTAGGGGCATCCGATCTTTCCACTAGGGTTTCTTGTAGTGTTGGCATTCTCACAACCCTTCACAAAAAGTGATGTATCTTGGAACATAGTGGGCCACCAATATCCTGATTGCAATATCTTTCGCGCAGTTAAGTCTCCTGAAAAGTGACCACCGGCTATGCCCATATGTGCCTCTTGCAAAATATATAGATACTCATCCTCTCGGGCACAACGCCTAAGAACGTCATCCTTTCCTCTTTTGTAAAGAGTCCCGGCCATTAGGCAATAGGGTTCACATTCCTTGATCAGTTTTCGAGCTAGATCTTTATGAAGCTCTTTGGGTAGAAAACTATTAACCAAGAAGTTAACAATCTTCTCACTGCATTCAGGCATTGTCTCCACCATGAACAAGGAAGTGTCAGGTAAGTCATCAACATCAACTCCCGTGGGAGTTTCACCATTAGGTATGCGAGACAAATGATCAGCCACATGTTTTTTGCCAGGTCTCACAACAACAACAGTGAAATCAAACTCGAGAAGAATCAACAACCATCATGTGATTCTTCCTGTGAAGCATGGTTTATTCACTAGATACAACAATGCTTGATGATCCACATAGAAAACAAATTTGGTGGCAAGAAGACAATAAGGAAATTTCTTTACTGCATATATCATTACCAACCCTTCTTGCTCCGTAGTGGTGTAGTTCATTTCAGCATCGTTCAACTGGCGACGACGACGACTGGCAAAGCTAATGGGGTAGTCTAGTTTATGTTCTCCAGGTTGAGTTAGTACACACCCAATAGCAAAGTTTGATGCATCAATATGCACATGGAAGATTAAATCATCCGAGTTAGGCATTCGCAAGATTGGAGCACTCGCCAGGGCCTTCTTTAATAACTCATATGCACGGTCACAATCTTCGGTCCAAATAAACTCGATGAGAAGCTTGTACAATGGTCGAGCTATCTTAGCGAAGAATAAAATAACCTTCGATAATGACGAACATGGCCCATAAAGTGCTGGACTCCCTTATAGTTGGTGGATGGGGGCAATTCCAGAATGACCTTGATTGTACTTTTATCGGTGGAAATCCTATTTTGGACACTATATGTCCTAGAATAACTCTGTGTTTAACCCAGAATTGGCATTTGAAAGGATTCAATGAGATGTGATATAATCTACACCTTTCAAATACTTTTCTTAAACACATCAAGTGCTCGTCTCCCAAGAGGAATGAACACAAAGATCATCTACGAAGGCTTCACAAAAGTCCCTTAGATATTCCTTAAAGGCTGTGTTAATCAATCGTTGGAATGTTGCAGGTGCATTGGTTAAGCCAAAGGCTATGACACGAAAGGCAAACTCTCCAAACTCCATTATAAAAGCTATTTTAGCTTGGTCCTCTACTGCAATTGTGATCTGATTATAACCAGAGTATCTGTCTAAAAAGCTATAAGCCTCCTTGCTTGCAACTCTTTCAAGCACATGTTCCGATTACGACAAGGGGTAATGATCTCTTCTGGTGGCTGCATTAACCTTTTTGAGATCAATGCACACTCTGAGTTTCCCATTCTTCTTTGGTACAATGACTATCGGAGAAACCCATTCTAAGTGCTCAATAGGGTATATGAATCCACATTTTATAAGCTTTTTAATTTCCTCTTGTACAATCTTTGCATACTTAGGATTCATTGGGTAGGGACGTTGCTGGACTGGTTTAGTAGTGCTAATCATTGGAATTGTGTGTTGCACCACAGAGGGTGGAACACCCTTCATATCATGGTATGTCCAAGCAAATATGTCCTTGAATTTTTTAAGAAGCATCTTTAAGTGTAGCTTCTTCTGTCTTGGTGAGGTCTTGAGCAATAAAAATTGGTTTAGACTCCTCACCTGGATCTGCTAGTTCTATCTCCGCCGGGCCATCGTAGACACCGCTACTCCCATTGGTAGGCGTTCATTGGGCTTTTGTGTAGACGACTTTATGTTCCCCATGGTAAAAGATTTGAAATGTTTGGGTGCGGGGTGTAGGTCTACCGGTTCTTGTTGTGCCATGCTTTTTTCTTTAAATTCTGCTTCCTTTTGTTGTTGAGCTAACTCTCGGTTTTGATACCTTCTCGCAGTACAACTTAGTTTCGGCTTCTCTTCGATTTCTAATTGGGCGATGTCATGAGGTTGCGGACTACACCACATGACACTTTGGAGGTATTCTTCCCAATTATCCACTAACTTACGCAATGAGCGTCATATGCTCCTACATAACTAAGCCATTCTGCAGTGGATCTCTCTTTGTTTATTCTAGCTCGTACATTAGCTCGATAGCGTTGTCGCTTATGTCTCGTCTTCTTCTTACCTAGTTTTTGATTTTTGTTTATATCAGATTCACTCACTTGATCAATCTTCACTTGTGTCCCCCTCACTCTCGGATGAAATGCAAGAGGTTACTGTCCTAGGCCTTGAGCACGTGGCTTCCACACTTGGGTGAATATTCAATTCATACCCCCTATCAGGCTTAGAGTTAGTTTCTTCTTGACATTCAGACTCAGAGTCACATTGGTTAGAGTCCACTACTTTTAGTGTCAAGGGAGTTTGCCACTTTCTTGCCATCAGAAGTCAAGTGCATAACACCTATCATGTTTACTGGCACTAATGGTAGCATATCTGGTCCCTCAGGTGTTACCTAACTTGTGCCTCTATTTCCCCATGTGTCTATGGTTGCCGCTAGGTGTACCCAATCTACGTTATCTGACTCAGTCATGCCCGGTGTAGGACATCCATATAAGGAGAATCTTCCCCATCATCGGTCTCTTTTTTGCATGTATAGCAATACTTTAATGGGGCTGAGTGAATAGTGGTATTCGATTGATTATCAATGATAACCTTGCTTCCTAAAGGATGCGCGCGACCATTCTCAAGATCAACTCGAATGATAGAGTCCTGGAATTATAAGTAGACATGGTTTTTCGACCAGTCATGCACCATTTGTGCTTCCCTCATGAAAGGACGTCCTAAGATCATTTGATATGACATAGGATGCTCAGAGAAATCCATTACAATGAAAGTATGCCTTACCTTGTATCCCAGAACCTTGATCTTAAGGTCCCTTAGCATTCCAATAGGTTTAGCTATAGTTCCGTTTGCCATCTTAACCACTATGTTTGTGACTTCTAGGTGAGGTCTTCCCATAGATTCCCAGCAATTTTTAGTCACAATGCTCACTCCAGCACCACCATCATCAAGGATTCCCTTTAGAGTTAATCCCTTGGTAGTAATGGGGAGGGTTGCATTAGATTCGTCACCTTCAAAGTACTGTCCCAACTTGTTAATAGGTATTTCAACGACCGAGTCTTCATCTAGGTTGGGCTGTAGATCCAAATGTTTCTCCACATCTTGAAGCATGTCGGGTCTATCCATATTTGCAAATTGTGGTAACCCTACCTTCAGTTCTCCATTGAGAAATGCCCGAAGAGCTAAGAATAGCTCAGGATCTCCGTATAACTTGGATATGATCGTGGTTCTGATTTTAGAGGACATGAAATCCATTAGTTTGGACACATTCAATGGTACTTTTTGAGATATCGGCCCTTGACTAGGGAATGGTGAAGATGGAATCACTTCCTCTTCGTCGATGGGGTCAGGCATTCCCTCACTAAACATTCTTTCAAGCAAGAAGGGTGTCTGCCCACTTCCTGATGTCCTATCCTCACTTTCTTCCCGAATGATACTAGGTATATCTAACGGTTTATGGCTCCTGTGAGGCTGAACTTGTGTAGGAAACACTGTGTGTGGGATCTTGATTTTTCTAGGTTCTGGCTCCGGTTCTCTTTGTGTTTCTTTCACCAAACCCCTTAAGTGTTGCACTCGTTCAATCTCCTCTACTGGGTTTGGGTAAGTCCCAATCTTTTTCTTGAGGGTTTTTGGCCCACGTGGCTTGTCTTTGAGAGTCTCAGTCACTCTGGGTAGCCGAGAGGGCATTATCTGATTTGGTTGTGGGGCAGGAGGAGTTTCCTTTTGTTTTATGTCTTTGCTTGATTCTCCTTCATTGCTCTTCCGAGTGGGTTCCTCCCTTAAAGTAGTGGCTTTGGTCTCCATGGTTTCTATTGTATCAGATATATACACAAGGTTGTCTCCTGTCCCTATATTAGTCTTTGAACTAGGTTTGGAGCTTGTGGCATTAAGCGATCTCTTCTGTCACGTTTCTTTTTCTTTGCTCGAGCAATTGATGCAGTATCCCTCTCTTCAAGAATGTAGTTTTGATTTTGAAGCATTGCCTGTGTGACTACATTTGCGAGTGCCTCATTGGTGACCTCAACCAAATTTAATGGCGTAATCTTGGGTGCACTTGGATTATGTGGACATTGAGCAATCAAATGATCTATGCCACAATGATTACATGTAAGTACCGGCATTCCCGACGTGCTCCCTTGATTTGGTTGCATTTGAGTAGCGATCTTCTGTAGTCTATTAGGGCACTCCGCTACATGATGCGGTCCACCACAATCGTAGCATTGAAGAGGTGGTCTCCTGGCAAAGGTATTAAGGTTTTGCCCTCTTGTGGCGAGAGCAGCCGCTTGATATATAGGCTTGACTTGCCCAAAATGATCCTCCATGTAGTACTGGGGAGCCATTTCAAATGTATCATTCCCATATGGAACAGTGGGGTCTATATCCTCTTCATAATCCCCACACGCACTATGTGACTCACAACCCATCTGGTTTATAGGGGTAACCCTCGCGGATGCAGAGGTTGTGGTCCTAGCACTGGCGGTGGTAACGGCATAGACTGGACTAAATTTGGGTTCCTTGGAACTATGTGTTGTGGTGGTTGCTCAACAGGTGGTGCAGGCATCAGTGTGGGTACTTGAGGTGTGTTTGACCAGGCTAGTGGTGTAGGCATCAGTGTGGGTACTTGAGGTGTGTTTGACCAGGCTAGTGGTGCCTGATTTGCTAACATACGCTTAAGTACTAGGCAATCCTTAGATTGATGGCCATACTTACCACATGTATTGCAAGTCTCATTGAATTTAACTCTGAATGTGGGACATTCACTCGTGCTATGTGGTCCTAAGCAAACCGAACACCATTGTTGCTCTCTTCTTGGGTACATATGGCTATTTTGAGGAGCTCGATTATCCCTAAAGTATTCTTAGAGAGCCTTAGTAAGGTCAACTATAGACATTTTGGATATCTTGGGCTCCTTGTGGTGGCAATAGGTTTTACAGTCATTGGCTCGTGCCCAGATACTTCAAACTAACAGACTGTCTTCGAAGACACCTTTTTACCTGCAATCATCAAGTTGTCTTCCAACTGGATTGCATTGGCAGTGACTGCTTCCCACGTCGTAAGACCTCTAATGACTAGGCCATTGTATATGTCCTCATGGCGTAATCCTCGGCGGATGAATCTATCAAGAAGTTGGTTGTTATTGAAGCGGCAGCGAGAATTTAGATGCTTTAGTTGACTAATAAAGTCTCTCACTGACTCTCCTTCCTCGCGTTCAGCTTTTTGGAGTTGAGATGCTACACCCCAAAGCACACCCTCACGTATGTATTCTTTCGCTCTTCAACCCTTAAAGTTCGATACCAATCTCCGACTTTTCCACTCAAGGTTAAGCCTAAGGCTTTACACTTATGTAGCTCATTGTGCTCTTCCAAGGAATCACACACGTGTTCAAAAACTTCAATGTGCTTCCTAACATCTTCGTTACCACCACTGAAGTTCTGAGTGAGCTTGGCAACTTGTACCGCCTTGCTTCTAGGCTCTCTCTCAGGTATGCCACACATGTTTTTCACAATAGGTCGTCCGATCGTTTGAGCAAACGCTACTAGATCACCTAAGTGAGCAGGCATAGCTGGTGGAGGCACTTATGGGATGGCCTGGTTGACAGGAGTTGGCATTGGTCTTGGTATGTATGCAGTTGATGCAGGATATGATATGTGACTAGGCATAGCTCCTCTTAGATAAGGGTTCTGATAAGGCATTCGTGGAGCATACACCATTGGCATAACAGGAGGCGTAGGAGCTATATGAGCATGAGTAGCGACAGGTACATATGGTTGATATGCACTGGTATGCACTGTTGTAGGTACTGTACTACTAGGTAGCAGTGTTGTACTAACTACAGTGGGTGCACTTTCCGTCATGCTCATCATTGGAGTAGGCATTGTGGATTCCCTAATGGAAAGTTGAACCAAAGTTGGAAAGCTAAAGTTACTTCTCATGGGCTCAACCTTGCATTGAGACTCTAGGCGAAACAACATACGAAGGATCTACGGGACTCACCAAGGGAGTCTCCAATTGCGAGAGGGTTGGTTGTTTAGCCTTGCCCGTATCCAAAAATCTCATAGGGCCAGTTGAAACTAGGTTCACTTCCCTATTCTGCCTCTCGAATTGGATAACTTCACATATCATTTGTTGTTGTTCATCTAGATTGGTGGCACTAGATGTAGATCATATGACTTCTAACCAACCTACATGGTATGCGTAACCAACCTACATGGTATGTGTAACCCGTGTATAGGTCAGTTAGAGTCTCCGTGTGTAGGTCATATTCTCAATTTTCATTGAGAAATATCCCATCTAAACTTGGCATGCCAAAAGGTTCTCTTGAAGTGGACGCAATGTCACTTCTTGTGGTTTGACTTCTAGGGGCCTCTACTTTAGGAAGAGCGTAAGAAGGTGGTAGCTCAGTAGGGCCTTCATTACATGAAGTGGGTAGAATATCCACATGGACACTCTTTGGGAGGGCAGGGTTTACATGAGATGTGAATGGTGAATCTACTTCCCCACCTCCTTCATTTACTTCACTTGTCGTCGCAGGTTCAAAGCGCATAGCTCTACTAAAAGTCTCTATTAGACGACTAAACATGCTAGATCCGGGTTGTGGGGCCCAAACTGGCACGTTTTGGCTTGCTTCCTTAGAGTTTTGGGTAGGATGCCCTTCCATGAATTCAGAGTCAGAGGACGATTCACTAGCCGCTATTCGTGGATCTTGGGTTGCACTTCCTTGGGTTCCAATTGAAGGCCAAGATGCTAACGTGGAGGGATGGTGTGAGCCTGCGTAAACTAAAATGCTTTCTAGTTGCTCAGACTCTAGAACCCAACTAGAGCGTAGATGCATGTGACGTGGGTATCCTACGGGCATTGGTAACTACCCTTGAAGCCCACACAAGTGGTTTCTCAGGTGTTTCGCACCTCGTTTTTACTTGTTTTTGTCTTGTTTTCAACCCGTTTTTACCCCCTTACTTATGGTCGAAACTGGACTAAGGCGTGCGATAGCTCAAGAGACGAGCGTATCGTTCAAGGGGCCCTAGTGTGCTTTACAGCACAGTGTTCGTCTATCCGGAGCCCGTGGCCTTCAGAACACTCTATTTGTGCCTAGGTGTGAGGCTTAAATTAGAAAGTCCAAGGGTGCCTGTGGGGGGAAATGTGAAGGCTTTGTCCCACATGCCCACTTCACTCCTTGGGGGGGTAGACTATATATAGAGCTTCACTCCCCTTAAGCTTTCACTTGAGGGAAAGCTATGGAGGCTCACTCTCCTATATATATATATATATATATATATCAAAAGACCAAGAATCGAGACTGGGGCTGATCGGGGGTTTTTCTTTTTAATTTTTTTTTTCAATAAAAATTTTCTTTCCATGCGGGTTGGGTTGATTTAATTTTTTTTATTTTTATTATATATATATATATATTTACTTAAAAAATATTTTTAGAAAAAAAATCTTAAGGATAATGTTTTAGCTCATGTGAACCTAGGACTGGCCACTTGCCATCGCAGCGCTCTCTGCGGGCTGCCGCATAGCGCGCAACAGCTCTTCTACCCTCTGTCTACACGCGCACATGCACACACTAATAGCTAACACACATAACTAAAATGTGCTAAAAATGAAGAAAATAGAACTGAAAAATGACTGAAGAACAGTAGCAAACACACACACAGCTCCACAAACCTGCACACAACAACATACACACAAACACACCTCTCTTTTCCTTTCCTGTAGGATAAAATAGACTTCAAATAGTAGCCCGAGCTGCATCTGGAGCTTGGTGCAGGGCATTGGTGCAGGGCAATTCCCTGACACAGCGACGCCAAAAATGTGTGCTCTTGCCACACGTGTCAGAGCTAGGGACTTGCCAAGCACCGTGTGCGAGCCACGAATGGCTGTAAGCACACAACCAGTAAACCAGCAAGCTCAAAACAGGGAGCAATGGTGTGCCACTCACCGCTTAGATCGTCGTCATCGTGAAAGATTCTCGCGTCGCGACGACGATGAAGAAGGAGCTGTCGTCGCCACTCTACCGCCTCGTTGCCACCGTGCCGCCACGTAATGCTCGATCGCTACACACACACACACACACTCTCTCTCTCTCTCTCTCTCACACACACACACACACACACACACACACACACACACACACACACACGCGCTGGAGAAGGAGATAGAGAAGATGAAGCAAGAGCACTCCTTGTATTCAACACTCAGAGAATGAGAGATTTTAGGTTACATTTGACTTTTATATGTGACTTGGCCATTCACACATGGGCGCCCACACATGGTCGGCCGATCCTAACCCTTATCTTGATGAAATTCGAGGTGCGTCTCTCATCGGCGATCACCCAATCCCCTTACCCTTTACATGTGGTGTGCCGACAAGCACGGCCCATGACTCAGAATACGTAAAATAATTATATGATGTAAAAAGTAATACGTCTCAATGTCCGCCATATAGGTTAACAAATTATCACTAACACTTGGTTTCTTTGATAGTGGTGAGCACATGACTTCTTAAAGAAGTTTGGTCAAAATTTTAGAGAATGCACAAAGTGACCACACTGTTATGTGCCAATAATACCTCTTACCCTGTTAAAGATATTGGTGAGATTGTTCTCACTGCCTATTTTGGTGGAGATATTTATCTTGAAAATGTACTTTTTGTTTCAAGAATTCACAAAATCTACTTTATGTACCCCTCTAGCAAAGGGGTCATAATGTTGAATTTTCATATGATAAATGCATTATCCGTGGGACAGAGAATAGTACAAACAAATTATGCTTACTAGATTGTTTAACCATAAGTGGTTTATACAAATTATACATGTATGATAAGTGTGATGTTGCTTGTCTAATAACACTTCTAATGTAATGAAAGATGCCTAGTTGTGGCATGCTAAGTTTAGCCACACTTCTATTTTGGTGGTTTGATGCTTTTACAACAACACAGGATGTTCGAGCATCTTCCTCACCTTGATCTAGCACCAAGATATGTTTGTGAAGGATGCATCCTTAATAAACTTGTTTGTGAAGGATGCATCCTTGTCAAACTTGCTCACCAATCTTTCTCAAAGAATGTAGCAAGATCGAGCTGATCACAAATTACAACTCATACAAAATGATGTGTGTTGGAGGAAACTTATATTTTATTAGAAAATTATAATAAATTTGGTTGGTCTTACCCCATGAAAGAAATAGTAGAGGTATTTTCTCATTTGCAACATTTTGTTACTAAGGTTGAAAATGAAATTGGCTTAAAAATTCAAACTCTCCATTTTGATAGAGGGGGGGAATATTTGTCCAATGCAATTAAACATTTTTTGGCACGAAAAGGCATTAAGCATCAGTGTATAACTCCTTATATACCATAGAAAAATGGTGCTGCTGAGAGACGTGACATGACTCTTATGGATATGGGTAGATATATGGTTAAAGGTCAGTAGCTTTCACACAAGTTTTGGATGTAAGTAGTTCTATGTTTTACTTATGTGCATTGCCCCACTAAAGATTTGAAGACTGTCACTCCTTATGAGGCTCGCTTCAACCAGAGACCTATGTTGAACAAATGCATGTTTTTGGTTTATTACTTGTGCCATTGCTGATTCTTAGCATATGCATATGTACTAATTCACCTCACGTGTTTGATGGTTTATTACTTGTGCCATTGCTAATTCTTAGCAGATTTTGCCTGCTAATCCTTGTATGATGCAAAGGGGGAATGCTTAATAAATTGATGCACCAACTTCAAATCAACTAGAAGATGCAATAAATGCTAAAACATCAGTAATCAATGAATCTAGAGTTATGCCTATATGGGTTAGAAGCACCTTTTAAGATAGCAATTTTTTAACTCCTTTGCAGAGTAGAACCAGATCCGATGCTCGAACCACTTCTTCATAGATATTGCTGAGTTTGCATTTCTTAGTTCTCTACATGATGTAAATGAACTTGAGTCTTTTAAAGAGGATCAAGAATATCCAAATGGGTGAAAGCTATGTAAGCTAAAATTAATTCCATTCAAAAAATGGTACTTGGGATTTAGTGGATCTACCACTTGGCAAAAGAGTGCTATTGGTAATATAAATGGGTTTTGAAAGTCAAGAGAAAGGCACATTGAGCAGTTGACAAATTCAAGGCTAGACTTTTTTTAAACGGTTATGCCCAACAAAAAAGGGATTGACTATGATGAGACTTTTGCTCCACTTCTTGTATGACCACTATATGATTTGTTATTGAATTGGCCATCATGGCTGGAAAGTGTACCTAGTGGGATATCAAAAGAACATTTTTGAATGGTGACTTGTAGGAAGAAGTTTATGTGAGTCAACTAGAAAGTTACGTCCCACCTGGTCAAGAATAGAAGATATACAAGTTAATAAAGCTTTATATAGCTTGAAACAAGCTCTAAGAGCTTGGTAGCAGAAGATTCATGCCTATTTGACTAGACATGGATATTGAAATAGTCTTATGGAAAGCACTTTATATGTGATAGAGAACAAGCAAGACTTTCTTGTTGGTCACCACTCTCTATGTAGATGACATGTTGTGATAAGTACATGAGGATTTCATTATAGCCTTTAAGGCCGACCTTGCCTCAAATTTTGAGATGTCAAATCTTGGTCTTTTGCACTACTATTTGGATATATAGCAAGACGATGGTATAGTTATTAAGCAGTCAAAGTGCATCAAGGCACTACTCAAGAGGTTCAACATGGAAAGTTACAAACCCATTTGTACACCAATGGAGCCAAAATCGTGTAAAACTTAGTCTGTAGGATGTTGATGAACCATTTTACATAACCACTTATGATAAAGCTGATGGATACATGATCTATTTGTGTAACAACCACACATCTAGTATGGTGTGTCACAACTTTCAAAATTCATGCATTCCCTAAGCACTAAGCATTGGTAGGAAGAAACATGTCTTCAGATATGTACAAGGCACTCAAGATCTTGGATTATTCTATGCCAAGGGGAGTTATTTAGAAGTGCAAACCTTCAGTGCTTCCGATTGGGTAGGTGATTATGATACATGGCAGTCCACATTTGAAAATTGTTTCTTTCTTAGCAATTCGTGAATATCTTGGCTAAGCAAAAAATAACCAACTGTGGCAAACCTCATCCTATGAAGCTAAATACATAGCAACATTGTCACTGCTACTATGATAGTTAAATGTGTATGGTTGAGAAGATTGATAAAGGATCTTTGTATCCCTTTCAGATACCCTTGCTCCTATTCTTCACTGATATAGTCAGAGCGCAATGGCAATTGGCAAAGAATCATATCTTTCATGCCAAGACTAAGCACATTGAAGTGCATTATTACTACATATAAGAGAGATCACTTTGATCTATTGTAGCACACAGGATAATGTGACAAATCTTTTCACTAAAGCTTTATCATGTGAAAAATTTGAGGCCCTCCACAAAGCTTTGGGGCTCTTCTCTTTTAGAGATGTGTCTGCAATCTCTGTAAACCACACATTTGTACTACAGGGAGGATTGTTAGATATTTGGTAGTACTACACTGTGAGGTCATGTACTTATGCCATGTGCACTTTTATCCCACTGGGTTTTTTCCCATGGCCATCTAGGTATAAATGGGCACCTTAGGGTTAGCTAGTATATAAGTAACCTGATCCTTGGTTTAGGGTTAATGTTTATTTTTGTACTTTAGTAAACCTTGACCTATTGCTTCAAGTGAACTAGCCTTCTACACTCTTTCTCTCCCTTGTGTTCTCTTTAATCTGTGAACATTGAGTGAGTGAGTTTTTGTAGCTTTGCTTCCATCAAAGCTAGCATGGATCGCAGACGGATTGCATCATTATCAGAAGAGCGAGTGAAGAAGGACCACGACGCCTACATTCCCCTTTGGAATGGTTATTGTACCTTGGTGGATGAGGGCACCCCAAATTTATCAATATCCCAAGCCTCATCATTCACTTACAACCACCATCACAGGTAACCCCACTATCACTAAACAACCATCTTACCTCATTGCGTTGTCCCCACCCCATCAAATCATTATGGAGATCCAAAAATTTGCTGGACAAAGACCACCTCCCAAACCTTAACCTCAATAACCCTTAAGGGAGGTCACTAAGAGAGAATGAGTATTCAAGAATACCATGGCTAGCCAAAAACCTTGCCAATGAAGACAAAGACCAGCTCCCAAACCTCAACCTCAATAATCCTTAAGGGAGGTCACGAAAGACTGGAAAAGAAAAGCATGTCCATCAATGAATATGCCTTAAAGATCAAGGGCATTGTTGAATCCCTTGGGTCTATCAATGTATCAGTGGAGGATGATGATTTAGTGAGTGTCTGTCTGAATGGGCTTGGCAAAGAGCCCAAGCCATTCAAGACCTCCATTGCAGTTAGGGAGAATATTCCCAACTTTCGGGACTTGATATCTATGCTGATCATAGAAGAAAAGATTTAGGTGAGGATTCTTCTTCACAAAGCAAGAACACATCGGAACAGGCCTTCTACTCTAATTCAGGTAGAAACAGAGGTAGAGGCCGTGGTCAAGGCCAAGGTGGTGGTGGTTGACAAGGAAATCAGAATTGTGGACAATAACAGTCCAATGATTCATAACAGCAATCATACACAGATGGAAGAGGCACCAGTCTAGAGAGGCGAGGGGGAGCCAAAGAGGCCGAGGTGGTTGGCAAAGAAATCATTGGACAATAACAGTCCAATGATTCACAGCAGCAATCATACACAGATGGAAGAGGCGCCAGTCTAGAGAGGCAGGGGGAGCCAAAGAGGCCAAGGTGGTTGGCAAAGAAATAAAAATGCAAATAGCATAGAGTGCTATTACTGTGGCAAACCAGGACACATGGCAAAGGACTGCTGTAAAAAGCAGAATGACATTAGAAGTGGGAAGTTGCAGTAGGGCAACTATGCATCATGTAGCAAACATGGAGGTGATGATAGAAGTGAGCAGCTGTTTGTGATGCAGCACATGCTTAGTTCCATAACAAAGGATGTGTCAAGATCTCAAGATATATGGTATATGGATTCTGGTGCCTCTAACCACATGACCAGTCATGCTGAGTGGTTTAGAGATATACAAAAAATGGAAAAACCATGTTATGTAGAAACAAGTAGTAATGATACTGCGCATCCCATTGTGCATGTTGGTAAAGTGCCATTGTCTATGCAGGATGGCAAAATGAAGTACTTGGCCATGTACTTCATGTACTTGGCCATGTACTTCATGTTCCGAATATTACAAAGAACCTGGTTTCTATTGGACAGATGGTTGAGCAGGGTCTGCAAAAGTGAGGTTTAATCCTCAAGGATGTTTTATGGAAGACTTAAAAAATAAGTGTTGCTTGGTTGCAAAGGGTAACAGAAATGGCAGGATGTTTACTTTAGATGTGAACATGCCTGAGATAAAGGTAGCCATGTTTCCGCATGGAACAAATGTCATTGCAGATATTGACATATAACACAAGCGCATTGGTCATATGAATGTACATCGACTGAAGTCTATGCAGGCCCAAAATATTGTTGCAGGTTTGCCAAAGTTTAAGGTTGATGGTATGCATCAGGTATGTGAAGCATGCCAACTTGGTAAGCAGGCCAAACATGCTTTCCTACATGAAAAGCATGTTAGTGCAAGGCCATTCGATGTTATACATTCAGATGTATGGGGACCAACCAAGACTGCAACAATTGCAGGTTGCAGGTACTATGTTACATTCATTGATGACCACACTACGAAAGTGTGGGTTTATTTCATCATGAAGGAGAAAAGTGAGGTATTTGCTCACTTTCAGAGATTTAAAGCCTTGGTCGAGAAAGAAAAAGGCATGCAAATAAAATGCCTAAGATCAGATGGTGGGGGAGAATATTTCTCCAACGAGTTCAGCGATTTCGTGAGAAAGCAGGGAATCAAGAGGCAGTTTACGTGCGGGTACGCTTCGCAAAACAGAATGGTGTTACTACAGAAAGGAAAAACAAGCAAATTGTAGAAGTGGTATGTGCCTTGATGGTGGCTGAAAAGAATACGCCACATTACTTTTGGGCAGAAGCAGTAGCACCTACTTTGTACATTATGAACAGGACACCCATTGCAGCTGTTCATGGTATGACTCCTGAACAGAAATTGATAGGCATAAGACCGGATGTGTCTCACTTGAAAGTGTTTGGGTGTATTGCATATGTACATGTTCCTGAAGTGAGAACAAAGTTGGATCCATTGGTTATGCTATGGAGCAAAAAGGTTATAGATGCTATAACCCTACCACTCATGAGGAGATGCGAGTAAGCAAAGAAATTGTCTTTGATGAGATGAGTAGCTAGTATGCACCAGTAGTGAAGGCAACAGAAGATGCAGATGTAAGAAGTGCTGATGTTGCACCACATGTAGAGAAGCAGTCATCACAGGTGCTGAGTGGACCTGGGGAGTCCTTGAGTAGTGGATCCAATGTTAGCCCATGGTCAGGCAGGTTGAGGAATGATGCAGGTACACATGTATCACGGAAAGGTAAGGAAAAGGTAGATCAACCTTTTGTGCCTGATCTGTCCAGAAGGTCACTCATATGTGGATGGTGACTCTAGTGGCTTTGGAGCAGAGCCTTGATGAGAAGCTTGGCACTCCGTCTTACTCTTGGTGTAAGAAGAACCAAGGCTATTTTGAGGACACCTAGCAATGATCCAGGTGTACGCAAGTCTACGAGGGTTAGATACCCTGTTTGACAGGTTGAGATATGATGGATATACAGCCCATCATTATGCTTACATGGTAAAAGCAATACAGGAGGTTGAGCCCACTTGCTTTGAGTAGGCAATTGGAAACAAGAAATGGGAAGATGCCATGGATGAGGAGATGGCAGCATTGGAGGATGCAAATGCAACATGGGAGTTAGTGCCTTTGCTGAAGGAAAAGAAGGCAATTGGATGTAAGTGGGTGTATAAATTCAAGCACAATGCTGATGGTTCAGTGAGCAGGTACAAAGGCAAGATTGGTTGCCAAGGGCTATACGAAGACTTATGGCATAGACTATGAGGAGACATTCAGCCCGGTTGCAAGAATGGCAACCGTGAGAGCTGTCATTGCTATGGCTATAGTGAAGGGTTGGTCTTTACATCAAATGGATGTAAAGAATGCTTTCTTGCATGGTGATTTTCAAGAAGAAGTGTACATGATGCAGCCACCAGGTTATGAGAGTGATGCACATCCAGATTTTGTGTGCAAGTTACACAAAGCCTTGTATGGCTTGAAGCAGGCACCCAGAGCATGGTCAAACAAGATCGGGGAGTATCTTGTTACCATTGGATTTCAGATGTCCAATGCAGATTTTTCACTATATGTGAAAAAGAAATATAGAGGGATCATGCTATTAGTCATCTATGTGGATGACTTGATTATCACTGGTGATGACAGTAATGCAGACATACATGATCAGGATGCTTTTGAAGCAGAAGTTTGAGATGAAGGATTTGGGTGAGCTGCGGTATTTCTTGGACATAAAGGTGGTGAGATCACCTCATGGCATTTTGCTATTGCAGAGGCAGTATGGCTCAAGGACATGTTGTCCAAGTATGGTATGATAGGCTGTAAGCCTATCTCAGTGCTATTGGAGCAGAACACAAAGCTTTCCCGCAGATACCGGTGAGCTTTTGGAGGATCCCACTACATAAAGGCGCATAGTGGGTAGTTTGATCTACATGACCATTACAAGGCCAGACTTGAGCTATGTTGTTGGACTTGTGAGTCAATTTATGCAGGCCCCTAGGAAGCCACACTTGGATGCAGCTAGATGGATCCTCAGGTACATAAAGTCCACAGTTGATTATGGACTTTTCTATGAGGCTGGTACAAAGATATAGATGTATGGGTACATAGATGTTGATTGGGCTGGTTTTAGTATTGCAGATAGGAGATCTACCAGTGGTTTTATGTTCTCATTTGTTGGGAGTGTTGCTGCTATGAGTTGGAGCAGTAAGAATCAGCCCAACAGTTGCCTTGTCGAGTACAGAGGCAGAGTATAGGAGTGCAGTATAGGGGTGCTGCTATGGTAGCTTGTGAGGTAGCTTGGTTCCAGAAGCTACTTGGTGATATGGGAGAGCCCGTGGATAGGGCAATTGTCATATATTGTGACAACATGAGTAGCATACAGTTGGCCAGTAACCCAATATATCATGCTAGAGAACTAAGTACATTGAGGTGCATTATCGCTTTGTGAGGGAGAAGGTTCTATAGTAGGAGATGTAGATCTGGTATATGTCAGTACAACGGTTTAGGTGGCTGATATCTTCACGAAGGCATTGGGGCACAGAGAAGCTCCATAGGTTTAGGAGCTTACTTGGAGTGCAGTGTGTGGAGTTGAGCTCAAGGGGGGGAGTGTTAAGATATTGAGCTCAACTAATGCTACGGCAACGGACATTGATTGTCCGCCCGGGTGATAGCTTCCGCATCTACACCACTGGCATGGTTGGTGAGATTATGGGTGATATACGGTCAGTGGGATGACAGGCTGTGTGATAGCCATTTTGGATTACTAGAGACTGGCATAGTTATAGTGTCAACTCATTTAATCAGGTTCACATTATAGACCGAGCCTTGTATGTTGTAGTAGTTGAGTACTAACCCATATAGTGTGTACTCTTATCTTTATGTTATGTTGGTTGAGTAGAGAAGAAGAAGATAGAAGAAAATTCAGCTCTCCCTCTCCCCCACATTCTCTTTATTCTAATGATGAATACCTTCTAATATAATGTTCTATTTTGTGTATATCTCTCAATACATATGTTGATATTCACTGAATCATTAATGCTCTTTTAACGCATTGTAATCTCACTATGCTCATAGAACACCATCATTGAGCCTCAAAAACAATTAATATCACCATAGTGCACATATTATTGTACTTGGTCTCACGACATGTAGAAGCCAACTTCTTAATTTTACAAAAAATTGCAAGATCTTGCTTGAATTTTGAATAATGCCTTGGGAGTAGCTAGTGGGAATGATGGCTCTCTACTTGCCTTTTTTTTCTCTTAATAATTACTAACATTCAAAAGCCATAAATTCATATATTGCCTTTAACTTAATTATGCAATCCTCATCTACGCGATGTTTGGTCCTTCTAATGTCTACCTTCTTATGCACTCCTTAAAACACAAGCAACACACTTTGACACCTATCTCAAGTCTAGGAGCTTGTCATTGTTGGGATGCTGATTGGTACTTTGACTTAGATGCAAAATTGTCAACTGGTGCTGGTTCATCTGATGTAGTGGAAGAGGCTAATTGGGCTCATGGTGGTTGTGCCTTAGTCACTACATCTTCCTTACATGATGTTGCTCTGCCAGTTATAGATTCTGGTCTCATGATCCATACTTTGATGATTATGCTTTATAGCAATTGTCAATTGAATTGTCTCTATGGCTATTGCATTTGAGGGGGGAGGGGGGGGGCAGTATTGCTATTGGTGATCTCTTGGGTCACTTATGCATTTGACCTCTCAATTGTGCTATGTCTTGGAGATATACCTTTATACAGTGATGCTTACTTGCTGAGATCCTTATTCACACTTGGGTACCCAAAACTTAATGAAAGATGAACTAAAAGCTTACAAGATATATATTTTTGTGGCATTGCCAACTATTCTCATAATTACAACGTTTATAGTGTCGTTTCATGCAACTTGTTATGCTATCTCTCTTATGTAATGGAGAGATGCTAAGCTAGCCCAAAATGGGGTTAACATCTATTTAGATGGATTCCTTCTAATGGTTCCTTGTTTTGTGCACTCAAATCTTCCACCTTAATTACATTGTTCTCTATCTCATGTTTAAACACTCATCTTGCCCCATTGGTTATTATGCTAGCCTGAAACACTTACAAGCAGATCCAAAGCTATTGTATTATGGTTCCCATAGTCAAATCCCTCTTATCACGATCAAGGGTTTTTTCTATTTGGATCAAAAGCACATCAAGGGTTTTCTATAATGGAAGGGTCAACATGGCTATCCAACTAGAGCTTGGCCACCAATAAGAAAGAGAGAGTAGGCATGCATGTTCAGCTCTACACTATCGTCAAACACATTCACAACAAATTTAATAACGCCATGTTCTTGAGGTCAATGTGGTGGTCAAGCTTTTGTAGTCCAACCATTAACTACAACCCGGCAAAGCAACAAAGCCATGCACGAATCTATAGGTGCACAAAAATGCTTTTATTCAGCCATTATTGATGTTCTAGCTAGTAATGGTCAATGTAACATAGATGTCTGCATCTTCCCCGACAACCTGATAAGTACAAGTAACCACTTCATCCTCCTTTTATTTCATATATTGGTTTAGTGATTGGGCTATCCGATGATATACCAGTTGGGATTGTTTGCATGTACATCATTGGATAGCCCAACAACTAAACCACCCACAAACCCCAAGGAAAATCCTACTAAGACCAAACCTAAACCTACTTCCACTTACAACCAAACCGTTGTAAGGAGTCAACCCTCTTCACTTACATCCTTTTTCCATCGACACTTTACATAGGATCGGACCATCCTTCCTACTTTGTGGTCCATCCACCATCAAACATTCATGCACTAATGCCTTTCGTCAATTGCACCCGATAATGGTCTACACCCTCATGGACAACCCAATCTCGTTCTCACCCACATTATCAGCTAACCTCATTACACATCCACCACCAATTCCCTATCTCAAACCATGTGTAAGAGTCAAAGAAAGCAGTGTGTTAGATTTTTCACCAAAAGAAGCTTCTACCGCACCTTTTTCCCAATGCCTATGTACACCACTTGTAATATATCCACAGGCTCTGCATGTAATAGATACATAAGCACTTACTTACATTGAGCCTCATCATTTGATAGCCATCTAGGTACATTTTTAGATGGGGGACCCCAAAAGAGACAAGTAATAGACCAACCCTAAGGTACGACCCATCACTTGGACCTTCTACAATTAGTAGGGCCCTTCCATGCCTCGTCTTTGACCACCTCGCCATTCAATCCACCCTTCCTCCAGCCCACATGCTTGACAAATCCAAGTCCATTGTGCCTTATAGTTGCGGATACCACCGTGTCTAATGCCATGCCTCTAACACACTATCATGCCTTATAGTTGTGGAAAGGGAAGTCAAGTAAATGTCCAAGAAAAGGAAAGTCAAAGGAAGCAATTAATAAGAGTTGAAGAAAGTAATTGTGTTGGAGAAGTCCTTATGTTGGAAGAGTGCACCCACACAAGCACCCCATCTGCTCTTGCCCTTGCCCATGCACGTCACATATATATTTCATGGCAAGCATATATTTTTTCACTTCACTTTAAGCACACACATACACATACACCTATAACTAATGTCATATATTTTTTCACTTCACTTTAAGCACACACATACACATACACATACACCTATAACTAATGTCATCAAATCTAACCCTCTAATTATATCTCTGGATTAGGGGGACCATGGTGGGTGCAAGCCTAGCCCATGGTATGATCCATTGCCTAGATAATTCTTGACCTTGTAATTACCTTCAACGAGCTTCCATGCCTATATCCTCTACTTTAACTCCAATTCACCCCACAAATAAAACCTTGCCCTCGCAAATGTATTCATTAAGAAAACACCCTATTTCTAGGCATCACGCTATGAGATCTAGATATAATACCCTATTGTATCAAGCTGTCCCGGACCTCCATCTAGATATAATACCCTATTGTATCAAGCTGTCCCGGACCTCCATCTAGCCATGCAAATTATTCCATGGTGGTCCTGCCAAACAAGGGTGTGGACTGCTTCTACCAACTACTGCATATGTTGAAGAGTCCACACCACTTCCATAACCAACAAAGGCTCGGCATGAAGAACCTTTACATCTCTTATCACTTCCCATGCTACCTTGACAAACTGCCTACCATCAAGGCTGCCCAAAGTTTCCCATTACTTTGACAAACTACCTTGACAAACTGCCTACCATCAAGGCTGCCCAAAGGTTCCCATCACTTTGCCTTGTATCTGGCTCTACGGATCAGTTCTTGAACCAATCACATAACCTCGGTTGCCAACTCCATGGTGTATCCTAGACCATCCACGTCATCCACCTCTCGGCAACAGCAGCAGCTTCTCCACCGACTTGGGTGATATGAGAACGTGGTCACCATTAGGAAGGATAGTATGTTAACCACTCCGTTGGTTAACATGGTTTTGCGTGCCTGACCTACCGTAAGGTGCTTTGCCATCTTACCCACACAAGAATTGACACTTAACGATTGTAAGATAGCACTAGAATATATAAAGCTACCTTATTATGCACTTAATTTCAAATAGAGAAATACTTTAGACTTAGTGTATATAGTTGCTTAAGACTAGTAATAGAGGCTGAACCATTTTTAAGTTTGGTCGGCCTAGTGTGAAAACTAGTCACTTGAATATAAGTCATTTTTTACAATAAGCAATATACAATCGTTCCCTTGTAATAGTTTTCTTGTGAGCTCTCTTCCTTCCTTCTTCTTTGCTTGCTTGCATACTATTGCGTTCATACTTGCTCAATGTATGCTTGTTTGGATAGGTGTGATTGTAGGTTTACCTCTTGCATTAGCTTCTTCTTTTCCTGTCTTTTGTGAGAGAGAACCATCTCTTCTTGACTCCATTTAGGCATTGAGAGCTCTCCCTTCACCTATTTGGCAAGGAGCATTTCGGTGTGATTGTAGGTTTACCTCTTGCATTAGCTTTTCTTTTACTGTCTTTTATGAGAGAGAACCATTGTAAAGGACCATCTCTTCTTGCCTCCATCTAGGCATTGAGAGCTCTCCCTTCACCCGTTTGGCAAGGAGCATTCCGGTGTGACAACGGAGTAAGGACGTGACGACGGACAAGCTAGCGTACCCACATGGGAAGTTGCATTTGCGACTCAAAGGCAAGACCCAATGACACATGCTTTGACAAGGCTAAGGTAAGTTTTTGACTTGAACATTTACTCACATTAAAATTATTAGCTTACTGCAAATCTTTGCAAATAAGATAAAATTTCTTGTATCTCTTGCACACAAATAATAAACACAAACTCACTCAAAATCTAAAATTTTATAAAACAAAATCATAAGAAATAGTGCCACAAAGCTAGCCTGAATTTACAGCAACACCAAAATGGAGTACCTTCCATTTGCCTCATTTTGTCTCATAAAGTGGAGAGGATATGTTCCACATCTACGTTGTTGAAATGAAATCTACTCTTAATTGCAAGATCTTGCAACCTGGGATTGAGAATAATGATTAGTGGAATATATCTTGATGGTGATAGATGAGAAAAATGCTCTCTCAAGAAATTACCAAGTAAAGTACACTTCTCATCACAAATAAAAGTATGGTATACTATAGATTAGAAAGCAAAGTACACCTCTCGCAAATGAAAGTGGACTTGGTAGCACATTGAAGTCAAATAATTACAAACATTGATCTAGCCAAACAATGATGTTTTCTAAAGTTGGAGTGTGCATTACCTCTTGGAAAGAGTTGAATCTCATATAAAAACAAGAATGGAGGTTTGTGTCTAAGTGCACCCAGTAATCACCTCGCCATCCCAATGCATAAACCCTTGGGTCTTCATTTTGTGTGTAATTTTTTTAAATCATTGATGCTGCATTAAGTTTTTAATCTACTAATGGTATTTACAATATGTTTCAACTTGTAGAGTGACATATTTTTTGCACTAAGAACCGAAAATTGTGTAAATTTTTTAAAATTAATGTGGTAAAAAATCTAAGAGAACGAGAATTGCTTCAACCAACAACATAAAAATTAAGCTATTAATGAGATCAACCAACACAAAAACAAGTAAAATAATCTTTTGTTCCTTGAATATTTTGTGCACTATTCATAGAACCAAAAGTATATATGAAAAGATCACCCAAAAATATATTTCTTAATTAGCAAAAGAAGCCAAGAAAAAGAAGAAAAAGAAAAGAGCCCCTTTCTAAAATTTATAAATTTAAAGAGAAAGTCATCATCACCACTAAATATTGTTATAAAAGACAAAACAAGAAGCATTAGAAAATGTGATCTTGGGACACAAACCGTGATGAATTAATATCGATCCAATGAAGACCTAACATTTTTTGAGCTAAAACCCATGAGCTTGAAAGCTAAGGTATTACAAAAGAGGAGCAATTACCAACTTTTTGAGAAAAATCACATGATCCCACCAATATGTATCCAAGAAATATGAATATATTATTAAATTATACATTTTTTAATTCCAAGAAAAAAACATTGATATTACATGATGGCTAGAAAACAAGCACAAACTGAATATTAGAAGTTACATGTAAGGATGGCATAGAGATAGACTAGTGGATTTAAGACGCATGAATGTAGGTATATGTATAGGAGATCATGTCCATGTAAGAGACTCCTCTCCATACACTTAATCAACAAAAGTAAGAAGGACAAGGAATTCATGGATCTGTAGAGGAGACCATTTCTAGATATATAGTAGAATAGACTTAAGTAATGTCGCTAAAAAAAGCATAAGAAATAGCTTTTATACTTATCTAAATATACATCTAGATCTTTATTTTTAAAATTTTCATAGTAAATCATGTTTTTTAAAATAAAATTTAATCTATTGAATGCACTCAAATGACATTTTTCCTTCGATTTGAGTGGCTAGATGACTATATTTGGACATTACATATGAGAGTTATGATAAATTTGAAAAGTTATCCCATGTACTTCCACCAACAAAAGTACTTAGACTTGCCTTCTTTCACAGGCTATCTCCTCTACATGCACACAAACTAGGATAACTTGCTGTGAAAGAAAGTAAGCCTAAGTACTTTCTCTAGCATGCACATAAACTAGGATAACTTGGTGTGAAAGAAAGTATGACCAAGTACTTGGGCATACTTTCTTTCACACCAAGTTATCCTAGTTTATATATATGCAAAGGAGATCTTGCTATCTTAGGGACTCCTCCTTAAGTACTTTTCTTAAAGGGAAAGTAGAGAGGAAAAGGAAGTCATGATAATGTAATGAAGAACATAGCCATGCTAGGAACTCTTCCCTAAATGTTTTCTACAAGTAAATAAGAAGAATATGGAGGTCATGTATGCTTGTAAAGGAGGCCATGCCAAGAAATTCTATTGAACATGTATCCCCACTAACCCTTTTTTCTAGTATGTTGTATAATTTCTTAGATAAATATATGAATTAATGCATGTGAAAAATTATAGCACGGTATTTTTAGCTCAAAGGTTTTAACTTGGTAAATGCATATACCCGATCCAATGTTATCAGCTACTCTAGCTTCTCGATCAAAAGATTTTACATTGGTGTCCTACACTAACTGTGTGCTTTTTTGGTGTGATAAATATGTACCTAATGACATGGAAAACTCTATTGGAAGAGTGAAAACAAGAAACATGATTTTTTACAAGATTATGTTGAAATTAAACTAACGTATCACCTAATTAAACATAAGTAACACATTTGTAACGTAGAGTATTGACCTTTGGGATAATTGAAAAGCTAAGGTTTGTATCTACTGTTTGGCAAATAAATTCATCTCAAAGGTAAATGACAAAAAAACATGCCATAAAAATGTCTCAAATTAAAAGAGATCACATATTTATCATGCCTCTTATCACGAGTCCTAAGTCCTATAATTCAAAGGGATGATGGATTGTGTTAGCAGAATGTTACTTTTGCTTCTATCACAATTCTTTGAACCCAATCTAATCACCATAGATATCTCTAACTTTGTGCTTAAACTATACATTGTGACAGCGTATTGCAGGTTTGAAGTACATGCAAGGTAATAACAAGAGAAAATCAAAAAGTTGAAAACATCACATAAAACAAATAATTAGTGAAAATGTGTGCACCATGCATGTGTCATAAATTAACACGTGATGACATTTGAAAAATACTCTCTGATTGCTTTGGCATAGATAAATTTGTTAGTAGTGCGTTTTTTGGGCCTCTTTTACTACATATTTGCCTATAGTTCTATGCATTTTGTAGTGCTTACGTGCAAACATGCACAGTTTTTTGGTTGTGCTTACATGCAAATGCATACACCTCATGTAAGTCAATCATAGATGCGTTGCTGAAGCTCCCTGACTAAGGTTCTGTAAGCACTGTTGAGTGGCTTGTTAATGAACCAAAAAGTTGGACATGGCTACAACCTTCACTTGCTGCTGATGTTTTGTGTCCATTAATTGTTCAAATCAAATGCAATGATTACTTCGTAGCTATCACCTGATTAGACACACTGCTTCATCCATCTCTAGACCATGCTAGCCACTGTTTCACCAAAATGTGTAGCTCGCTCTTACGTGTAGGCATTTTTTGTCAGCTGGTATGGCTTCTCACAAGTGTATCTGAAGCCTTATTTCTTGAGTTCACAAAAAACATCAAAATATGATTCAACTGCTCCTATTGAGTTTAAATGACCATGTTAGGCATCCATTGCATAAAGCACAAACAAAGTGTTCTTGTTTGTTGTACAACTCTGCCAACCAAGGACCCATTGTACTTGAAAACCGATGTAGAGCCACGCATCTGCCCACAAGGGAACATTCACAATTCAAATGTCTAAGGATGGACAGCCACCTAATCCACCTTTTCTCAACTAATTATATGATTGGTAACCACAACATTCATATTGTGTCTTCGTCTTTCAAGCTGCCAAGATTGTTCGGTCGATCTTCTATACGAGTTAAAAACCTATGACCAAAATTCAAGCCAATTTAAAAAAAAAACAGTCAAAACCTCTCCTTAAGGAAAGGCATCATTTTTCCAAATAAAATAACCCTCTTTTCCGTCAAGGGTTGAAGGTATTGCTTGCAGAGATCTGGTCTACCCTTCGTTCATATGTATCAAATCCCGTTGTGTGAGCAGCCAAACCCTTGGGACATGCCACCACCCAGGTGGCCATATGAAAACTATCGGTTTCTTGTCCTCACAAATTTAGCCCTCCCAGCCTTTCTCTCCATCTTCTCCCTTTTTCGCTTTGCTTTCTCATCTTCCGCATCCTCCTGATCAAAGATGGAATTTCCTTAGCTTTTCTCTTTATACGTAACATCTCAGAACCACAAAATGCACTGACCAACCTGGTAGAGTGTAGGCAACTCCTTTACACTAGTTATCCAGACACACTAGCATACAAAGACATAGAGTAGATGTGCATATCAGCATATAGAAAGGGCTCAAAAGGAATGATTACCGAAGAACTTTGAAAGAAGAAGGGATACAAGACTAGCGTCCAAAGCTTGTACAAGGCAAAAATTGGAATCTGTACCAAGACACAAAGCATGTTAGCATTCCATGCAGTGCACCTGTACCAAGGCAACTGCACTTCCAAATCACAAACCAAGTTGTATTGCTAATTGTCCAAATATAGCTCGTCCCAAAAAAAAAAAAACTGTTGGTTATTCCCACATTCCATCCTCGTCTCTCTTTTGAAGTTACAGTGGGCAGAAAAATTGAAGGCAAACAGCACCATGAAATGGCAAAGTATTAATCATTAAGACTTAAAAGTAAAGCAATGCAGCCAGCATCTTTAAAAGAGAGCACATTTGGGTCAATTTACAGATTACTTCAGATAGTTGGCCATGAAACTTCTTGCTTGATTTTTCCCTAATTGACTAAGCATAAAATGTGTAATTTGTGCGCTCGCATAACTAACATGGCCTTGAAAGCAACAAGACAAAATTACCTACAACAAGAAGAAAATATTCATGGATAAAATACAGGCTTGTGTACATCCTTGAAAATAACAAATCCCTTAAACACGAGACAAAGACGTGGCCCCTAGAGTAAAAACTCATTACGTGATAGAGACCCAGAACGTTTGGAGGAACATGCAACAAAACAAGGACGACCATGATTACACTGTGAGAGACTAAGTGGAGATGCCAGTGAATGCAAGAGATGACAATGCCACGCAAGAGTGGTGCATCACCTGAAAGTAAGAGGAGAATCTAGAGGGGTATACCAATGGGTGAGGCAGCCCGTTACAGGAGAAATGCTAAGGATTAGGCCCTAGGCATTTAATTGTATGTATTACGGTTAAGGCCCAAAAAGGCAGATTGAGGACAGAGACCTCTACGTACTCATTCTGAACTGTTATGTATTCCAATTCAAGCAACAAGCACAATCTACAAGCTATTTTAGGGATTTGCGGGCTTGCACACCTGTTATTAAAAAAAGGATCTTACAAAATTCTCACAAAGAGAGCATAGGGTACTGATAGTGTCACAGTCGGGCACGTGAATACAGAAAACCAATGGCTCAAATCACAGCATACATTCAACATCTATTACACCATGAGCATGAATCAATACATCTGTCACACAGACATCATAAACAACATATACATCCTGCAACCACATAAGATAATCTTGCACATGACACAGCACTAGGGGCTGAAGTTGGGCAAGCGCCCCCCCCCCCCCCCCCCCCCCCCCCCCCCCCCCCCGAGGTATCTTTATTACCAACAGAGTAATCTCTTGTACAAGATGCGGGTGCCCAGAAGTTCCACTTCTGGGATGGCACAAAATTTATCCAAATTTGTGTAAAACAAAACAATACCAGCTCTCGGTCACCAACCGGAGCAAAGCAGTCACCAACTGCTCAATAGATAAAACAAACCTTCGGTCACCAACCAGGGCCAAAGCAGTCACCAACTGCCTTTCCGTGAATCCAAGCCCACAGTTACCAACTTGGGCACAACATGTTGGGGTAAAGGCGTTATGCCCACCCTTATAGTGTGTACAAGCCCATAAGTTATAGTACATAGTACACTTAGTACTTTTAATGTACTAAGTGCACTATGTGTACTAGTGCAATATACATGTGTGATAGGGGAGTCACACACTCATACTTGATGAGTTGACTTATCCCCACATCTCTCTCTCCCTTGCTTCTCTGTGTATGTCTCCCACATGACCTAACCCTAATTCTCCCATCAACTGGTATCAGAGCCCTGGAGCAGTCGTACTGGTCGTGCTGAATTCTGATCTGAGGGTCGCCTTGTTCTTTTTTTTTTTGGTCGCCTTTCTCTGCCCAGCCAACCAGCGTGGGCTGCCCAGCCAGCCCCAGCCAGTAGCGTGGGCTGCCCAAGGCCCCGGAGGGTTTCACACCTCCGCAGCTGAAGCCAGACACGCCGTCACCAATCTTCGGGGGCAGCACGGGCGGCCTGCTGCGCAAGGCGCAGGTGGAGGAGTTCTACGTGAACACGTGAAGGAGTCGGCTGGCCACCTAGGCGAGTGGCGAAGGCAGCAGCCGTAAGCGTGGAAGGTTGCAGGCTGGGCGTGAACGAAGGCAGCAAAGCGAGCGAATACACAGGCGACGCACACCTCGTGGCTTTACGCCTGCAGCAGCCAGGCGGAACAGGCATCTTGCACCTTGTGCCTGCGACTGCCCTCTTGAGGCCTGCGCGAACCCAAGCGAAGAGCTGCTGAAGCTGGCGGTGGGGGCGCCGCAGCCGGGTGATAAGTCCACTTACATCAGCTCCGCCACTGCTCCCCCTTCCTCTCTGGTGGCGCCGCCTAGCTTCTACACGCTCTCCCCGAACCAGGTGCACGTGATAAGGGGCCTGTGGAAGGATATCCCGCACAAGGTCAACGAGAAGATATCCAGCAGTTGGCTCAATGCGATATTCCTGCTTACCCCTCTTGTTGGAACCTACTGAACAGAAGCAGCAATCATCAACCCCTCTTTTCCTGCAACAGCCTGCAAATTGAAGAAAAATCAGAAATTACAAGGTATTTTCCTCAAATTTTTTTTGGGATTTGCAATTGAGCAAGTACAATCAACAATTGAGCAGATACAGGTGTCGAATTGCTCAATTTTGAGCAAAATTGGCAAAATTGGGTGACATTGGTCACAATCAGGATCAATTTGCAGGACATTGGTCACAATCAAGATCAATTTGCAGGAAATTGAATGTCGAAATTTGGGGCTTTTGATGTAATTGTGCAATTAAGCACTCATACATGCTGTATGATGTGAGAAATCGCACATTTGGGCAAAATTGCAGCAAATTGCAGTGCAAATCAAGGGGCTTTTGTGCCGATTTGGTTGATTTGCATGCAGGCAATCGCATTTGATGCTGTGGATAATGTGTTGATGCCTTACAAGCACTCAATGTGCCTGTAAATCAAGGGGCTTTCATGTATTTGATGTATATGTGGCCAGGGGGAAGCATCGTGAACACTCTGGATGCCTTCATGTGCGTCAATGTACCATGTATGATCAGAAATTGATCTTAAATCAAGGGGCTTTTCAAGCTTTTATGCTTGTTGAGCTTGGCAAAGCAGCATGCAAGACATTTATGCCTTGAATCCTCAAAAATCAGCTTGCAGTCAACGGGCTTTTGCCCAATTTCTGTTCGGGACTGTTGTATGCAGTGTTCGGGACTGTAAAAGTCTGATTTTCACTCATTTGGACAGCCAGGAGAGCATTTATTGCTATTGTACCTGCTGGTACAGATTTGGCACAGCTTTGTGCATGTTTTGGCATGGCTGTACACTATTTTGAGTGACCAAAAGGTTCAATTTCAGCTGCTGTACTTGCCGGTACAGGTTTGGTACATCATTTGTAAGCACTTGGTACTGTTGTACAGTACTTTGGAAGGGCAAAAGAGCACATTTAAGGTGCTGTCCAAAATCTGCAGCAACCAGATTTTGGTGTTTTCATCACATACAGTGGGAGAAAAGTTGCATTTGTGCTTCCGCAGTGGGAGATAAAGCTTGGGAGAAAAACTGTGAGCACTTTGTGTGTTTTTGGTGCAGTGTTCGCACATTTTGCAGGGAGTCAGGCATTGACAGGTTGCATTTTGCTATGGCAACCACAGGTGAGAGCTCTTCATTGCTTCACATCAAGAAGCTTGAAGGCTCGCATAATTATGATATTTGGCAAACCCAATGCTACAATGTGTTGCTCCAGAAAAAGCAGCACAAGCCTATCAAAGAAAGGGGTGTAATGCCCGCTTCTTTTACTGCTGAAGAGTGGGAAGATATGGATGAGCTGGCAAGATCTACTATCATGTTGTCTGTGTCAGACTCATTACTTTTCAGCATTCGTGAAGAGAAGACAGCTTGGGGAATGTGGCAGAGATTGCAGGACTTGTATGCCCAACAAAGTGCCTCAAGCAAAGTGTATTGGTTGAAGAAACTCATAGGTCTTCAGATGAAGGAAGGGGCGTCTATGACAGCCCATCTAAATGAGTTTAATGGTATTGTCAGCCAGGTCATCAATCAAAAGTTGGCAATGGACGATGAGTTCAAAGCCACTTTTTTGTTATGCACTTTGCCAGAGAGTTGGGACACATTCAGGACAGCCACTAGCAATTCGAATGCTATGCTGTCATATGCAGATGTTGAGGGTGCTCTTCTTCAAGAAGAGATGAACAGGAAAAACAACTCTGTTGGAAAGTCCAATGCAATGAATGCACGTGGGAGATCCCAGCAAAGGGGAAAAAGCCAAGAAAGGGGAAGGAGCAAGTCTCGCTCCAAAAAGGATTTGGAATGCCATTATTGTGGCAAGAAGGGACACATTAAAAAGCAATGCTACAAATGGAAAAATGATCAAAAAGAAAAGGGAAAAGGCAAAGACAAAGAGAAAGATGAAGCCAAAGATGTAAAGCCAAAGGGCAAAAGTGGAGTCAAGATTGAAGAAATCAATGTGTCACATGCAGGTGGCAGTGAGGATGAGGTCCTATTTACTTCTTCACTTGATGCCCATTCACTTCTTACAGGTGGTCATGGTATGCACTCATGGATCATTGATTCAGGTGCCTCCTTTCATGTCACAGGTTGCAGAGACTTGTTTGTCAGGTATACTGCTGGCAATGAAGGAGTGGTTTATTTGGGTGATAACCATGCATGCAAGATTCTTGGCAGAGGTGATGTGAGGCTTGTATTTTCAGATGGCTCACAGCTTATGCTCCATGATGTCAGGCATGTGCGTGAGATCAAGAAGAATCTGCTTTCTACCGGACAGCTTGATGATGCTGATTATGTTACCACATTTGGTAGTGGAAAGTGGAAAATTAGTAAGGGCTCACTGGTTGTTGCCAGAGGCTCTAAGGTGGACACTCTTTACTTCATGCATGCAGGTGTTTGTCACCATGCTAATGTAAATGCAACCGAGCTGCCGGAAATCTCTATGTGGCATAGCCGGTTGGGACACATGAGTGTCAAAGGAATGGAGCAATTGTCTCGTTTGGGTTATTTGCCTTCTCTAAAGTTTTCAAGTTTTCAGTTTTGTGAGCATTGTATATATGGTAGGCAACTACAGTGCCCCCACAAGAAAGCTCTTGGACAGAAAGATGCTCAGTTAGAGCTTGTGCATACAGATGTATGTGAGATGCCTCAGCTTTCTTTGGGAGGGGCAAAATATTTTGTCTTTTATTGATGATGCCACACGCAAGGTGTGGGTTTATCCTCTTCGTTTGAAGAGTGATACATTCTCAGTGTTTGAGAAGTTTGTTGCTCTTGTTGAGAATCAAACTGGTTGCGTTGCGTACGTGCACATACGCAGGGAAATGCGCACCAAACTTGATCCTAAGTCTCACAAATGCATATTCCTAGGATATTTTGACAGAGGTGAAATGGGGTATAGACTTTGGGATCCCATGAATAGAAAGATCATACGCAGCAATGATGTCATTTTTGATGAAACATGCATGTATAAGGAGCCTGCAAGGCAACAGGAGCCTGGCAGAGTCATCTTTGATGATGATGGACATCATGGACAACAACAAAGGGCTGTAAATCAGCCATTACAGCAGGAAAACCAGCCCTTAAATGGTGCTGAAAATGGTCCAAATGGACAGCCAGAGATGGCAGAAGATATCCCTATGGATATACCACAGTTGGAGGAGATACCGGGCATGATATTTCAGCCTTATGGCATGGAACAGGAGCCACCAATGGGTGATATGCAGGCTGGACAGCAACCTGCAAATGATGGTCATTGGGTACGGAGGTCCACAAGACCCTCCAGAGCCCCTGACAGGTTTGTTCCAGGGGTTGACTACTTGATGCTTACTGACTGTGGGGAGCCCTCATGTTATAAAGAGGCTTTACAGAGGGCAGACAAGGCTCTTTGGGAGCGTGCCATGAAGTCAGAGATGGATTCTCTGCACAAAAATGGAACTTGGAAGTTGGTGCCTTTGCCTGCAGGCAAGAAGGTTTTGCCATGCAAGTGGGTATACAGGCTCAAAGTTGCACCTGATGCAAAGCCAAGATACAAAGCCAGGTTAGTGGCTAAGGGCTTTAAGCAGGAATATGGTGTGGACTTTGAGGAGATCTTCTCTCCAGTGGTCAAAATGACCACACTTAGAGCTGTGTTAGCTTTGGTTGTGCATGATGATCTGGACTTGATTCAAATGGATGTGAAGACTGCTTTTCTTCACGGTGATCTCCATGAGGAGATATATATGCAGCAGCCAGAGGGTTATGCAGTGAGTGGAAAGGAGAAGCTTGTATGCAAGCTGAAAAAGAGTCTTTATGGGCTCAAACAGGCACCAAGGGAATGGTATCATAAATTTGATACATTCATGAAATCTCAGAAATTCAGGAGAAGTGACATAGATCACTGCTTGTACACCAAGAAAGCTTTGGATGGCAGTCTATTGATTCTCATTTTGTATGTTGATGATATGTTGATTGCCGGGAAATCTCGTAAAGAGATGGATGCCTTGAAGAAGAGGCTGCATGAAACCTTTGATATGAAGGATTTGGGTGATGCAAATCACATCTTGGGTATGCGGATACTTCGGGACAGAAATCAGCATGTGTTGTATTTGTCTCAGAAGGAATACATTGGCAAAGTCTTGCAGAGGTTCAATATGGACGGGGGGAAGAAAGCTAGTACTCCTTTGCCTCCATATGTGAAACTCAGTGCTATGGACAGCCCACAGTCGAATAGTGACAGGGCTGATATGGCCAAGATTCCGTATGCTTCAGCTTGTGGCAGTCTCATGTATGCCATGGTTGCTACTAGGCCGGACATTGCATTTGCAGTGGGAGTGGTTTCTAGATACATGGCCAACCCTGGCAAGAAGCATTGGGAAGCAGTGAAAGGTGTCATGAGATACCTGAAGGGCACACAGGATATGTGCATTTGTTTTGGCAAACAGGATGCATTAGTGCATGGTTACACGGATTCGGATTATGCCGGTCATCCAGATAACCGGAAGTCTACTACCGGTTATGTGTTTACATTCACAGGAGGTGCTGTGTCATGGATATCCAGGATGCAGAAGTGCACTGCCTTATCTACTACAGAGGCCGAGTATATTGCAGCCACAGAGGCTTGCAAGGAAGCATTATGGCTATCTCGGTTAGTGGTTGATTTGGGATATACAGGGGATATTCCATTGTTGCATTGTGATAGTCAGAGTGCCATCCAGTTGGCAAAGAATCCTGTCTTTCATGCAAAGACGAAGCATGTGGATGTGAAGTATCACTTCATCAGAGAGGTGATAGAGAACAAGCAAATTCAGCTTGTTAAGATTCATACGGATGACAACCCGGCTGATCTGTTGACAAAGAGTTTGCCTCCGGAGCGGTTTGCTCATTGCAGACACTTGGCATTGGATGAGGCCAGCTTCAGCCTTGATATGGCCTTGTATATTATCATGTACATGCTAATTTTTTCTTTTCCTTTACTTAAGGGCACTTTGCCTTTAAGTGGGAGGTTGTTGGGGTAAAGGCGTTATGCCCACCCTTATAGTGTGTACAAGCCCATAAGTTATAGTACATAGTACACTTAGTACTTTTAATGTACTAAGTGCACTATGTGTACTAGTGCAATATACATGTGTGATAGGGGAGTCACACACTCATACTTGATGAGTTGACTTATCCCCACATCTCTCTCTCCCTTGCTTCTCTGTGTATGTCTCCCACATGACCTAACCCTAATTCTCCCATCACAACAGTCATCAACTGTTCCCTTGTTTTCATGGCTGTCCACACATTTGTGCAAATCTGTAGCTCCCAACAGGCCCAAACAGCACTTAGACCATTCATTTTGTGTCCAATGAAGAAGGGTTGAAGCCAGGCTCAAACTGTATATGTTCCATCTCAAGGAAACCCTTGTTGTAGAATTGCTGTAATCTGCTGTAAATCAGCACAGCCAGCTAGAAAAAGAATCAATACAGAAAGTCGACCAGCCCTATGGAGTTTATATGCGACTTGTCTGGTCCTTGTAGCCTGTGTATAACCCAACCAGCACTAAAGAGAAGAGGAGACGTAGTCGGCCAGCTCTGCTGCAGGTATTTCAACAGGCGACCAGCCACCTGTACACTGTTTAGAGGAGAGGAGAACTAGTCGGCCAGCTTCATATCTCCCTTCTTTGCTGTCCACAGCCCATCTGCTCTCTAGAGTGGCAGTCGACCAGCTCTCTTGGTTCCCTTTTTCTTGCTTAACACCACAAAAGACCCAGAAAAGCAAATCGTGGCCCTCAAAAATAACTCCTCCATCTCTTTTAGCAAGTCATGGGCCTTTGGTCCAGTGCCCGGGTGCTCAAACCTCATAAATGGTCCCGGGTCATTAAAATAGTCCAGCCCAAAGTGAACACTCTTACAGAATATAAGTTTGACTGCCCAACTTTAATGAATGTAAACCTGCAACCAAAGACTTTAGCAAACAAAGGAAATAATAATAAAATAAGGTTTAGTGTGCACACTTACTACCTGCAAACACAAAATTCACCGCCTTAGTCCTAAACAGGTGTGCACACACGCATCCATAGGGTGTCCAGGCATCCCCAAAACCTGTGGACATTCACAGGCAAAATACCATGCAATGTCCAGGCAAACAAAACAAGTCACCCATGCAAGTGCATCTCACAAGCAAATGCTTGTGCGCGAAGATTTGGATTAAATCTCCCAACTTGCCATCTTGTACACCAAAACTATCGCGACCATGGGCACTACCCATGCTAGATCCAAATACTATACTCACTAGAGCCATTGCCCTTGCATGAGCCCAGCTAACTCACCAGGATCACCAACCCTTCCATGAGTTAACATACTCACTGAACAAAGTCACCAACTGTTTCATGAGTTTATGCACGCACTTGGGTCACCAACCCTTGCATGAATGCATAACTACAGCAATCAAAGTCACCAACTCTTCTTACTGACTTAGAGTCACCAACTCTAATCACTCATTAAAGTCACCAACTCTTACATGAGTGAATCCATCATGCTCCAGAAAATCCTTCTGCATGGCACAGATCTCTGGAGGATTGTGACAGATAGAAAACAAAAGAGACCAATGGTATCAATAAGATGCCTTAGGATGCCAATGGCGTGTGAGACTCAAGCAATTTTAAATGCAGAAATATGAGTCCGTTTTAGGCTTTTAAGGAGCTCGACATGTATCCTAGAAGACTACTTAATCTAGATATTTTTAGAAAAACTTAGAGACTTTCTCAGATACTCACGTTAACCTTCATTGACCTTCAGTAGAGCCAACAATATGGGTTTCAAAGAAGCGTCTAGAGCAACTTCTGCAAGACAAATATGCATACAAACCATGATGGGTGTGAATGATATCGAGCCATATGCTCGGAATGGACTCCGCTGGTGGGGTGGCCACGCTACAACGAGCTCACCAAATATGCCACGCAACAATACTCCTGCAAATCTCAGGCAGAAGCCTAGAGTCCAGTGATCAGAAGAGGGAGCCGGAATTGCAACAGTCAAGATTCGATGATGATGCCAACCCCCCACCATCCTCCTCATATGCCATGGCTGCCTCAACCTTGGTGGCCCAACCCATTGTGCCCAAGTGACTGTGTAGGGGGGAGCCCGGTCCATAGCGAGGATGCAGAGAAATCCCTATTGAGCCTTCAGGCAATCCCAAAGACAATGATGCTAGGACTCCTAAAGATTGCCACACCTCAAATAGGCTGTTGATCTACCTCCCGTGGCCAACCAAGTGCCAACCGCAAGGCTCCAGTGGGCTAACTGTCACAAAAAGAGTGTAATCTTCCGCAGCCGAAAACTATCTCACATCCTCTTATAGAAACCTGAAAGAAACTGTGGAGAGAGGCCCTCGGACTACCAGTGCCCCACTACTACTGGAGTGCCCTCAATCTCAGGCATCTGAATCCTACGGCCTAGTCATGCTATGTTCTCAAATAAGGGGATGCCAAGAGCCTCCTCTGTAGCAAAGGGATCCTGCCATGTCCACTCTCCTGGGTCCCACTGAAGGCACGTGAGTGGGCGGCCCTCCCTTAACCATAAACACCAAAAACCCCCTCTGGCCACCTTGCCAATGGAGGGTCGTTGTGCCAACCATGCTTAAGAAAACTAATCACCCACACACTCTTTGTAGAGTGTCTCCGTTGTGATCCTCAGAAGGGAGCTCTGCTCTAACAAGTCTGCCATGTGGCTCGATAGAGTAAGTGAGGAGGGCAGAACTCTCGTCAATGCCATGCACTGCCAAAGGTATGTCATGCCTAGTGGAACACTCCCAGTCACTACCGGGGGAAGGGGGTCCAAGATCACGGAAAGCCACTCCAGGGGGGGTGGAAGAGTCGATAACAAGGCTAAGTGTGTCCCTACCTCGTATCCTAGGGAGACTCCTCGCCTGGGCCGCAGGGGGAGCTGTCTGAAAAGTAACCGATTCCCCCAGAGACTACGCTAGGCCCATGCTCATAGCTCCCCAAGATACATGCGGGCAGGCACCCAGCATGTGACCACTGGGTAACCGGACCAAAGGGTTCAATATCAAGGGCTGTCAAAGGCACTCCTCTGATGAAGCTGGGGAGAACTGCTGAAGGGTCACTCTGAGGTGGTCCCAAGCTCAAAGGAGGCTGGCTGCAAATCTGTCCCCGAATGCTGGGATAAAGCAACAGGCCCACATCTCTACGAAGATCCATCTCCGACTCTGGGGCCAGGGATCATCCAAAAGGGGGTGCAAGCTGAGATTTGGGCTAAGAGAGAGTCCTTCAAGGGTTCACCAATCGAAAGAAGTCCTTGCCCAACAGGGCTCGCCTCTCGATAGAGGGATGGATGATGCCAAGGCCTCCCCCATGGCGAGGCTGAATGATCAATTCTCCAAGCCACCTTGGCCCGCGCGGGCCTCCATTCACTACCAGCCCAGAGGAAGTTGCAGATCAACCGTTGAACGTGACCAATGCATGCTCGAGAGAAGAGCCATCAGGAAGATGTACCGCATGGTGGCGAGAAGAACCTAGTTCGCCACCACAACTCAGCCAGCTAAGGAAAGCCTGGCTGAACTCCAGTATAGCAACTTCCTCTGAATGCTCAAAAGAAGAGGGGCTAGCTGTTGCTCTAGGGAAATGTCAATACCAACCTGGCATCCAAGATAACAAGAGTGCCGCTCAAGATCCACTAAAAAGCCTCAACTGGCCTAGGAGGCAGGCGAGGAGCCAACCCAAAATCCACACCACTTGTGCTAGTTGATATGTGCACCGGGATGAACGGGAAAAGATCTCTATCCCATTGGCAAATCTCTAGAGATTCCTCATATCTCCTGACAAGTATGCTGCTTTGTCATCAACAAACTCTGATGAGTCAAGAAGCTCCTCCTGTGAGTGGATAGGTAGGTGCAACCTCTATGAACCAGTCTCCTGGGCAGATATGAAACTACTCCTAGCCTCGGCTACAAACAAGAAAAGGGGGGGCGGGTGCAAGAGGGCAGCCTTGCCGGACCAAACAAGAAAGAGGGAATTTGTCACCTTGGGCCCCCTGGATGAGCTCTTACTGTGAGACGCCAAATAGAGTCTAGAAACACCTTGAACGCACTCCACTCGAAATCCCATCTTGCAGATAGTCCCCTCCAGAAAGCCGCAGTCCACCCTGTCGTAGGCTTTCTCAAAATCAGGGAGAACTATGAAATCGTGCTATCTCAAAAGGGCCGAGGCAGCCTCCCAAAAAGTGAAGATGTTGTCCAAGATACTCAAAATATGTCTGCATGTCATGAATCAAGTCAGGGAGGAAGGGTTGGAGGCGCCTGTTGATGTTTTTGGGAGCCCATAACTCACTTATATAGACTTGGGGCTGACAATAAAGCACATTTATTCATGAATAAAGTAAAATATAGCTTTTCACATTAACCCTTGCCAAGCACCCATAAGTCACTTATTTCTTATACGTCCTACCTTGGGACGCCTAGGTATAAGCCTAGCCTCGAAATACTTGCAGCCATGTTATGCCCCAACATCCTACCTCCTTTTATTTGTCGCAGCAGTAACTAACAAAAGAGTCATCAAGCCTCCCATAAGAGATTCTACAATATCCGAAGCCACTATGGTCTTCTCCTCTTTCTCCAATCTATATAATTTCTTCCTTAAGAAGAGACGAGATGCAACATCGAGTTAACCAAAACTTGCTCTTAACCTTAACCAAGCATCATTAGAGGTAGGGGAGGAACTGACTTGATGAATTTGGTTATCACTTAAGCCATTGATGATATATGAGAGAGCTTTTGCATCATTGCTCTCCCGTTTTGCAACCATATCAAAATTCCTATCAGTGGGTTTCCTTTCAATCCCATTCACAATTCCCCAAAGCTCTCTATCTGTCAAAGCCATTTGCATCTTGATGGCCCAAGTGTGATACTTAGACCATCAAATTTATCTCCCTTTTTAAAATACCCATTCCCATTGCTCCCCATTGCTACAAAATGAAGACTACCTTCTCTGAGTAGGAAGAACCCTTTATAGATGAGGGTTAGTACAACAACTGTTACTCAATAAAAAATAGCCAATGCTAAAGCTTCAAATGCTAGAAACCACCCCCCCCCCCCCCCCCAATCAAATGCATGTTCATACCCAGGAATTTTAAGAAACCTAATTTCCTTGCTGCCTGGTAATAATGGGATTTCTTGCTCACTTGAGTTTTGATTTTTTTTATTTCTGGTTTAATGTGCTTAGGGTTTGTAGTGCTTGATTCACATGAAGATGCCATAAACTTCTCACTTTGAGGCCACCCAAGGTGATGTGTGGATACACTTAAAAAAGAGGTAATGTCCTTTATACACTAGGACTATCCAAGGCTTGAGAAATTTCAAGTAAATCCCAAAATAAACAAGCCACCTTTATCCACCATTAATGAAAAGCTTCAAACGTCAACATAAGTTGTGAATCAACGTAAAACACGGCTGAATTCAGGGTCGCCACTGGCCCACTTGCACTCCCAGGCACTGATTTGCGTACACGCCAAAAAACCACCACTAATAAGCCTTACGCACAACCAGACTCCAGCTCACCAAAAGCAACAACTTGCGAGCTGATTTACTGCAGCAAATGTAGGAACCCCGGCTCTCAGAGAAAACAGCCGCCACACTATTGAGTTCTTGCAACCCCGTCTTCACACAGAAAAAATGCACCCAGTTGCTTTGCTTGTTGAGGTTTCCTCTGAGCCTCAACCTCTCTCACTCTTGCAGCGCCGTTTGTAGTTGGCCGCGCTTGCACATCGAAAGCACAACTGTTGCTAGCTTTGCCCAAAGCCCCGCCATGCTGATGTTGACGCTTCGCAAAGCAAGAAATCTCTACTACTTGCACTGGAGGAAGCTTGCTGCTGCGGAAACGCATACAGAAACGGACAACTCAAAGTCGCCTCCCACAGAAGAAAAGGTTCTACCTTGTTGTAGAGAACTTCATCGTCGGCTCAGATACCATGCGAAAAGATTAGGAAGCTTTTGATAGCTAGTGTCTAGAGTGCAGCCACACAAAAGTGAGGAGAAGAGGGAGAGATGATAATTAACAAGAGGATCAGCAGAAGATTGAGGGGATTGTGGGAGTACAAGATGTAGTGGAAAGCATAAATTCATTATACAAGTAGGTCCTTTTTATAGGAGAGACCTCACTCATTAAATATCCTAAGCATATGCTAGATGTGATGCCACCACATATGCTAAATAAGATTCCACCACATATTCTAAGTATGATGCCACCATATATGCCAAATATGATGCCACCACATATGCCTTTTAAGAGGCTGCTACAACACAAGAGACTTATACAAACTAGCAGTTGTTCACACACATTGGAACCGCTTTATTTAAGGCTTACATTCAGTGCTAGTTTACTCAACCACCTAGCACTTGTTTATTATTTAACATTCCCCCCCATAGTGATAATGTGGCTAGAAAGCCCAATCATCTTGGACTATCTGGCTACTGCTTCTTGTCATCAGAGGTAGAAGAAGCGGAATTTGCAGAGTCTTCGCCAGCTTTCAGCTTTGCGAGCCTCTTCCGACACTCTTCGATGTAGTGTCTGGCTTGTGGCAGTAGTGACACTTTTCTTTCTTCTTCTTGGTGTCACCCTGTGACGAGCCTTTGTCCTTGGAGAAGTAGGCTTTGTCTCCTTTGCTTGCATCACCCTTGGATCTGTTCTTCCTTGTCTGCTCCTCTTGGAGAAGTAATCCAACCAGCTCCTCGAAGGATATCGGATTGCCTCCTCTCATAGAGAGATTCAAAGAAGTATGGAAACTTTGATAGAACTCAGGTAAGGAGTTAAGTATGGTGGTGACCAATTTCTTGTTATCAACTACCTCATCTATATTCACTAGTTGTTCTTTAAGGTCTGTTACCTTGGTAAGATGATTTGAAGTGGAATCACCTTCGTTCATGGTCAAGTCATCCAACTCCTGCAATAGGTACAAAGCTTGTGCTTCATTATGGGATTGGAACATGGTCTCGAGGACCCCCTAGGCAGCCCTTGCAGAGCTTCAAGATTGGATGTGAGGTACAATCGAGCACTTGATTGAAAGAGCAATCACGGCCGTTGCTTGAGCATCACGAGCATCCCATCGTCTTTGGTCTTCAATGGGTCCAGGAGGCCGTGTTGTAATGCAAGTCACAACTTGTGCCACAGTTTGGCAATTAAGAGATTCTTGAGCATGAAACTCCATAACAAGTAGTTGGAACCTCAAGTCGATCTTCAGTTGTCATGAAGGCAACGAATCCTAAAAGCTCAGTGGAAGTGGCTCTTTGCGACATCCTCATAGTAGTACGAGATTTTCCAAAGTTGAAGAGAGAACTAGGAACAAGAACCACACCCCGCCCCCCCCCCCCCCCCCCCCCCCCCCCCCCCTTCCTTGATGTGAGCTCTTGGAAAAATACGAGAAAAAGAGATTTACAGGAGTGTGCACACAAGACACCAGGATATGATAAGATTGAAGGTGCGATCGCAGAAGTATACCAAGAACAAGGTGTATACTTGAATGAGCTAACACAAGACTCCGGGAATAATGCAACAAGTACTAGAGTGCCTATGGATGCTTCCACCTTAGAAAAACTCCCCTTACAAACAAGAATCCCCAAATATGCAACACAAAGGCCTTGAATTTGACAAAAAAATGTATGGAAAAGAAAGCCCAAATTTATGTACCTTTGTGAACAAAATGCTTGTGTGAGCTGATTTGTATCCCCCCTCTTTCCCTCAAGTGGACAAGGCTGAGCTTGAGAGTGGAGAACAGGACCAAGGTGGAGCTGGAGATGTAGGCGGACAGAGAGTTGAGACCCTCGCAAAGCAAGCCGAGGCGGTGTAGAAATTAGCTGGGCGGGCACAACTAAGCGCAGGTGGCAGCAAGAGCCAGGCAGAAGAGGCGTGCGCAGGTGGTAGCCAATCAGAGGAGGCGCGCGCGGGAGATTGGCTGTCGGGACGGCTCACTGGGCAAAAACGCCGCTGGTATTGGCGGCTGCGAGCTGACCACTGGTGGCGGTGGCTGGCTATGCACTAGCGCCACCCAGATTTCTAGCAACTGGCTGGCTCTGGGTCGACAGCGACGGGCGGCAGCTGGCTCTGCACAGGCGGCAATGGCGGCAGCTGGCTCTGGGGCAACGGAGTTGGACTATATAGCGCTCACTCTAGCTTGACCTAGATCTCACCTATATATACCTATGTACCATCAATAATATATACTACTTTGGGAGCGATGTCTCGTGTACCTCTCTTCTCTCTTGCTCTTTATCGTATTTGTCAACATGGTATCAGAGCATTTGTAGGTAAATAATTTTGAACATAAACTGCCAGAAGAACTGCCTCTACCTAAAACATCTTTGAGAGACCGGCCAGAATAAGAAGACACCTCATGACATTGGTAATGGTCCAATTTTTGCGATCAGCAACTCCATTTTGCTCAGGAGAATAGGGAATAGTAAGTTCATGATGAATGCCGTTAACAGCACAGTATTCTTCAAAATCATTGGATATGTATTCTCCACCATTGTCACTTCATATAGTTTTGATAGCCCGACCAGTTTGAAGTTCAACATGTTTGCGGTATCATTGAAATTTGAAATATACTGAGAACTTCTAATTTATGTCGTAGAAGAAAAACATGTGTAAATCGAGAAAAATCATCAATAAATGTAAGGAAATAGCGGAATTTGGAGTAGGATGGAGGGAATGGACCACAAATGTCAATATGAATAAGCTCTAATAGATCTTGGAGTGTGGCGAAGTGAAAAAAATAAAAGGTTTTCGCTGATGTTTGCCCAAAGCACAATGTTCACAGACACCAAGAGTTGAGCGAGGCTTCAGTTGAAAACCAGGCACTAATTCAAAACAATATAAATCAAGAATTTTTGAGAAGTCGGCATGGGCAAGTCCAGAATGCCAAAGTTTGCTATCACGATTGGCTGGTTAAGTCACAACATTAGCTACATCATTTGTTAATGAAAGCTCAAATAGATTACCTCGACGAGGCACACTTGCTATGGTATGTCCATCCTTCTCAAGTCAACATTGAGTATGGTCAAAATCAACAAATAAACCAAGATCTACAAGACGAGCAACTGATAAAAGATTGCGTTGAAGATCAGGAACATGTAAAACAACTCGCAAAATTCAAGTAGAGGAGTGTGTTCCCAAGTAAAGATCACCAATACCCAAGTAAAGATCACCAAGTAAAGATCACCAATACCCATAACTTGATATGTAGTATCATCAGCAAGATAAACCATCTTCTTGATTCATAAAGTATGATAATTATGAAGCCATTGAGCTTGATATGTCATGTTACCAGTGGCACCAAAATCCACTATAAATGTAGCACCATCACGAACAAGAAGCACTTGATCTGATGAAATATGATGGTTAATACAATTCACCTTCTCGTGATCAATATCATCATGAGAGTTATCGATAACATAAGCTTGTTACGTTCATCATCATACTTTTTCCTTAGACATTGAGAAGTGGGATGATTTGTACGACCACAATATGTACATGCTGTAGGTGGACTTGTTGTTGATCTTTTATTAGATCAAGAGAACCCATGTTCTTCATCATATAATCTAGCAAAACAATGAGATTCATAATGTCCATTTTTGTGACAATAATTGCAATACCTCCTAGAACCATATTGCCGATTAGAGCGTCCTCCACGAGAAAAGCGATTTCCAACACGAGGAAACCGTGAAAAGGGATGCTTTTTGGAGGTAAGAAGAGTAGCCTCAAAAGAATCTGAGTAACATGTAAGAAGAGCATCTGCAGAGGGCTCTTGTACGTCATTCATAACGCTGTGAATATTCAATAAGAGATATGCAAGCACTATCAAAATCAATACTATCTTTGTTAGAAAGAATCGTGACAATATTATCATATTTTTCATCTTTGATAGTGTGAAGAAGCTCGGCAACAAGTTGAGGTCGTGCAATAAAAGCACCAGTAGCAGCAAGTTGATTAACAATTTCTTTGAATGATTCAATATGAGAAGTCATAGAAGTAGAAACTTTGTAATCCAACTCCAACATATTACGGAGATGAAGAATTTGATGATAGATTTCTTCTCAAAAGTAGAAATAAGATATTTCCAAATATTGTTTGGAAGTGGGAAGATTATATACATCTAACATAAGAGAATCATGAAGAGCAGACAAAATATACCGTTGAGCAGCCTTATCTTTCTTTGTTCATTCGGATGAAAGTATTTGCCAATCAATAAGTAATTGCCCATCAATAATAAGTGAACCAGCAACATCAATAGATCGCTGAGGACATGCAGAATTTCCATATACAATATCAAAAAGATTGTCACCTTCAAGAATCAAAGTCATCTTTGCTTTGATTCTTGAAGATGGCGATCGACCTAGCTTGACCTAGATCTCACCTATATATACCTATGTACTATCAATAATATACACTACTTTGGGAGCGATGTCTTGTATACTTCTCTTTCTCTCTTGCTCTTTATCGTATCTGTCAACAGCCGTCTGATACCAAATGATAGCTAGTGTCTAGAGTGCACCCACACAAAAGTGAGGAGAAGACGAAGAGATGATAATTAACAAGAGAGTCAACACAAGATTGAGGGGATTGTGGGAGTACAAGATATAGTGGAAAGCATAAATTCATTATACAAGTAGGTCCTTTTTATAGGAGAGACCTCATTACATATTCTAAGCATATGCTAGATGTGATGCCACCACATATGCTAAATAAGATTCCACCACATATTCTAAGTATGATGCCACCACATATGCCTTATACAAACTAGTGGTTGTTCACACACACTGGAACCGCTTTATTTAAGGCTTACATTCAGTGCTAGTTTACTCAACCACCTAGAACTTGTTTATTCCCACATTAATCACTATTAATATTTAACAGCTTTTCACACTAAGCAAGAGCTTAACCCAATCTTTAATCTACTTGTCTTAGCAATGAATCATAAACCCAAAAAGACAATAAAGTATACCAACAAATGATCACTCTTAATCAATAGCTTATGAGACCAAACATAGATGGCTTCTCTCTAGCACAAGATGCTACATGAGAGTGAAACAAAACTTGCACAAAGGATAGACATATGACAAGAGTGTTGGTACCACAAAGGTTCACTATTATTGCTCTCCACAAAGGAGTCTACCGCAGGATACAACAAGAAGTGTACACCCACATAGGGCAAGGGGGTATTTATACACTTGGAGTGAAGAAGGTGCCTAGAGCAAGTTGCCATGTCACTTGCATCCATTTGCAATGCCTAGTGGACCTAGTCCACACATTACTTGAGTCCCTATGGTTACCCAAGTGAACTATGATTAATAAAATCATAGTCTACGGTCTCCACGTATTAAATCCACCATCCCAAAGTAGTGTGCCTACAACTAATGTAGATCACATCTTTCAACAAGTAGAACTCAGTAACCACCTCCAAAACCTCATCTGATGTATGGATTGAGCCCTAGCAATCTCTCAAAGCCCTAAGCTGATGTCGACAAGGCCGCGGTCCATGAGTCCTGAAAAACTCGTTGTTCATTCGATCCCCCTTGCAGGCCCAAAATATAGCATAAGAGTGAAACTGGAACTCAGATCTGTTCTCAAGTATGGCACTCAAAGCTACTCTGGCACGGACCTCGTCATCCCTAAGAGAAGGAACACCAGGATACTGCTGCTGAAGTCGTTGGATAGAGACTAGAGACTGCCTAATAGCTCTTTCCTCCTACACACTTCTTCTGCATGCCTCTGCCATCTCTTGACAAATCCGGCTCGACTCGACCAAGGTTTGGACCACCCTCTCCGCCACATCCTCTGTATCTGTCCAATCTCTATCCATAGCAGTCTAATGGCCTCCCCACGCTGGAATAAACTATCAGGGATCCTACAAGGCCGCCCCAAGGCCCACAGAGGGAGGATCAAGCAGTAAATGAACTCATTTACTGGCGCATGATCTGATATAGTGGTCCCGGCTTGAATGTTAATGAAGCCACCTCTGGCAACAGCCCAGTGATCTACATAGAATCTGTCCAATCTCTCTAACCGCCTGCCACCCTGCCTCACCTAAAGCCCCAAGAGAAGACTAGACTGCCAGAAAGTCTGCAAGAGGAGGTCTCATGCCAACTATCCAAACGATGTGCCAAGAACATCAACCGATCCCAACCTTCTTGCTCAACCGCTGCAATCCTTCCCAACAAAAGAATCCATTGCCTAGCTCCCTCCATGCAGATACTAGATACTGCACCCTCAAGTCTTTCCGAGATTCCTCCAATAATCCAAGAATCCAAGGTAGGAAGGGACGCAGCAATATCAGACCAAAACTGCCCTCAGGCTCTCACACCTGTCGGAGCATACACATTCAGAATCCCCAATCTGGTGTCTCCAATCTGCAAGGCAATCCACATGGCTTTGCCAGCAACCAAAGTCCCATGGCCACACACACTGCTCAGCCATCTCTCACCAACAGAGATACATACCTGCCCAAGGAAGACTCCCAAAACGTGTGACTCTGACCTGCAAGAATCTTTCCATATTGATTAATTTGTGATCAACGAAGAAACTAAGTCTGTCACAACTAAATCTCAAATCAATTGGATCAAAGTTGTTGTGTCATACAAGGAACACAGACCAGAACACCAGAGAAGTACTTAGTGCCATTCTCCACTTACAGTTGATCGAAACAATGGATTCTATGATCGTAAAAAGCGATGTAGGACCATGCAGCGTGGACAAATTTTTTAATTTGGAAAGAAGTGCTCATGAACTTTCAAAACTTAACAAGCCTGCCATGAAAAGCAATTTATCAACAACTCTTCCTGGTGCTGTATCAAGGCAAGGATGTCAGAGGGGTAATCCAAATTACTTCTTTGAACAAAAAGGCCAAGACACCAAAATGACGATTACGAAACGAGAAGAAACCAATCAAAAAGCTCTCTTTCTCCAAAACTTTAAGAGAGTTGCATGGGAAGCTTCCGGTGCTTAAAACAAGGGTATCGCTATAATGGCTGACAAGGAGTTAATACTGCAGAGACCCCTTAAAATTCACACAAAACAACCATAATAACGGTAGAAGCATGGGAAATGAGTAAAGGAGAGCAGGGTACATTTCTAGCATGGTGGGAATACAAAACAAAAGATTAGCAATTTCAATTTGGTAATTGATTCCCACATTGCACACGCTTTTATTTAAAAGGAGAGAGACATTTACTTGTTAAAGATAAACCAACAAAAGAACATAACCAATTTTTCAATGAATCTGAAAGGTCTTTTGAATATGCTAATTTTTTTGGGCATGAATTTACTAAGATACCTTATAATTGTGAGCTAGATAGAGCTAGGTACAAAAGCAATTGAAACTTTATTTTAAATCACTGCTAACAAGGAACATTACTTTAATGAGGAGCCATAGCATAATTGTGAGCTAAGATACCTTATAATTGTGAGCTAGATAGAACTAGGTACAAGATAGAGCTAGATAGAGCTAGGTACAAGAGCAATTGAAACTTTATTTTAAATCACTGCTAACAAGGAACATTACTTTAATGAGGAGCCATACCATAATAAGGAACCATAACATAATGAGGAACAGTATTAAATTTCAAAAAGTTAGCTCAAAACCTCTTACTTCGTTAACAACCGTGTCCAAAATAGAAAGCAAAGATAGAGTCAAAGAATCTTACCACCAGGTAAACAAGCCAAAACTTATCCGATAAGATTGAAGCTAACTGCACAAATATGGTGATGTACAACACGTCATGCAAGTAACTGCATCATGCAAGACGATAAAGGTTTGTGTTTGTATTTTGAAAGGGCATCTAAACTATGGGATTTGACTAGAAAGTAAGGCATGTATTGGAATCCCAAAAACCATATGTAAATAACCTACCTACAAAGTCCACCTCCGTTCATATCAAAACCACCATCAATAAGTTCCCCGCTATCATCATAGATGGCTTTCGCCATGCCGGCCAGCTGATCATATGAAAGCTTGTATGCTCCAGATGTGACCAACAAACCCAACCAATGCTTCCATGAAAAGGATGAATGTAGGATGATTAGTCTTACTAGGATATAGATTGCCTGCAAATGCCAAAGATCAACAAACAAAATTATCCAATTAGCTTGAAATTTAGTCAAGCCTACCAGATTTGTAGACATGTGCCACATTCCGATGGTATATTAACTGCATAATCAAGCTTTAGCAACTTACACGAAAGCAAGAGAGACTCTTATACATAATTTACAATGCCCCCATTTGAAAGTGCTCTCTACATCTCTCCTCTCTCTATAGGAACAAGCACTTAGTCTAGTTACCAAATTTGGGTAAAAGCTTCTCCAATTCTGGACAAAGCTACCTTATAGCTATTTGCCTGACCACCCTATCCACAGGCCGACTCCTACTGTGTGCACTGTCCACAATCATATCTGCATCCCGACTGCCTTTTCTAATGGCCGACTGACCTGTTCGCTTGCTGTCCGTGTTGCCTGCCACATGCCACTAATACTCGAGAGGTGTGTAACGAGCTTTGTTGGGTATTTCGGAGTTAGTTGGTGTAAACACCCTCTTAGGTGTGAACAACCCTTATTAAGGTCTAGGTCAAAAGATGATGCTTGATGCCTATAAAAGCAATGTACATGGTGGAAGTATTATCATAATTCATTCATCATTGTGTTGTGCAATCTTTTTTTTTTTTCATTGTGTTGTGCAATCTCTCTCCCCCTCTCTCTCTCTCTCTCTCTCTCTCTCTCTCTCTCTCTCACGTGCACACATGCAGTGCCATGATGATCCCTACAGTTAGCCTCATTTATCAGCATTTTACATCAAGTGTTTGAACTTTGGCATTTTATGCTATATATTTCATGATAGAGGACTAACCAGCAGGCTGACAGCACATGCAAGTGGCCGACCAATAGCATATGCACATATATAGCATGTTAGCTTATTTCTCATCTTTCTCCATCCTGAAGTTGGATACAGGCAGTAGAAGTAGTCGGTAGCCCTTTTGGGAAGGCCAATGGCCTATGTAACCTTTTCCTATGTACATAATACATTATACTGGAAAGCATCTCTCTCATTGATGTATACCATTTTATACCCCCAGTATGGTACAGGATGGAGCTAGCTAGGTTGCATATCATGATTGTATATTCCATGCATATAGCTTTGCATTCTCCTAGTAGTAGAGCTCCATCCCCTTCGCCACTCATTGTACTTATTGCACACCCAGATTCAGCTTTTTAGTTCAGTACTTTTTCATTTTGTTGGGATGACAGAGGATACCCCATACAGGTACACCGATTTGTCTCATAGGCCGAGTTTGGTCTTTTGGAAGAAGTTAATAAAATCTTTCTTTCTTTCTCTCTCTCTCTCTCTCTCTCTCTCTCTCTCTCTCATCTCATCATCTTGCATCATGGTTTCTACATGATGCTTAAGGGATGTGATTAACTGCATCAAGGCTTTTGCACATGTCACACTCTCTCTTTCTTTCTCTCACTCTCTCCTCCATCTGTCATGTGCAAGACATGCACTGGCTGAGCCCAAATCTAATCCTGAGGAGAGAAACCAGATAAAGACTGATTAGAACCAGAGATTAGGAGCAGGCATTGCTGATTTGGTAGGGACTTGACTGCTGTTGGACATGAAGGGCTGTCGGCCAGTATTTTTCAGGAATATATCCAGTTGGCTGCAGCAAGTTGAATAGGGCTTCTCCAGGAGCTGGCAGACCAGAAGTCGGCCAGTTCCATATGTGAGTTTCCAGCCTATAAAAGGCATGCATGCTCATCGTTTTCAGTATTCAGCCCTAGCTTGGGGCTGGGTCTAGACATAGGCTTAGAGTAGGTTTACACCTTTTCATGGAAGGCAGCCAAGGGCTGCAAGAACAGCTGTATCTTTTTGTACATATATGAATATACTGAAGACTCTACTATCTCTCTCTCTCCTCTCACTTCAGCATGCGCTTTTGCATCAGCATGTTCCCACATGGTGTTTAGGGCTGAAAGAAGAGTCCTAGAGCTTCCGCATGTTACACCATCTCTCGCTCTCTAAAGCACCACGTAATCTCTCTATCACTCTCTCATCCATCTCTCTCACTCTCAATGAAGCACCATGTAATCTCAACATGGTATCAGAGCCACCCTGTCCATCTCTCCCCCTATGTGCCATTGTCATGGCTTGAGCTTCCATCTTCTCTTTCTACTTGCACTCTACTCCTACACACATATCATGGATATCTTTCATCCTCCATAGGCGCATATGTGTGATCCTGAATGCCAATATGGTATCAGACGTTAATGTGCATTTTAGAGTTTCTGTCTACGTTTCTGGGTTTCTATTAGTGTTTTAGGGTTTGTTGCTGATCAACCATCTTCTGCCCTTCTGTATGCTGCTGCCACCATCATCTCATCATTGTCTTGCAAGAAAGGTTGATACCACTAGCTAGAAGGGAGTCCTCAGCCCTAAACATAAGCATAGGAGGTCAACAACAGTCCCAAAAACAGCGTCAATGTACAAATACAACAGCCTGTAGAAGCAAAACACACATCATAGAAGCTGTCCAGAAGAGTCTACTTCTAATTATTATTATGTTATTAGTCATGGGCTCTCTGCCCAGGATGTCCCCCAAAATCTGAATACTTTGTAGGCATGGGTTCTCTACCCAGGATGTCCCCCGAAATCTGAATATTTTTGGGTTTCTTTTTGTAATGCTCCGTATTCCCTCTTTACCCTGCATAGAGCAAGGGAGGGTTGCTTTGATATGCTGATGTAGGCTATCTTTGTCTCCTAAGGCAAGACCTGACCTCTGAGTCTTTCGCAAAGACCATGCTTGTTAAGCCTCTGAGCCATGCTTGTTGAGCCTTTTTGAGCCATACTCACTGGCCTCTGAGCCATGCTTTCTCGCCTCTGAATTTGAAGCGGGGAATGTGTCTTGTTTCTTTGCTAGTGTTGGAGTACAAGATATATTGAAGGCTATCCAAATATTACCTCCATTACTCCAAAGGGGGACTTGTTGGGTATTTCATAGTTAGTTGGTGTAAACAACCCTTATTAAGGTCTAGGTTAAAAGATGAGGCTTGATGCCTATAAAAGCAATGTACACGGTGGAAGTATTATCATAATTCATCATGCTCCCTCTCTCTTTGCTGCCCCACCTGCCCCTTCCCTCTCTTCGCTGCCCCAGCTGCGCCTCCTTTCTCTCTCTTTGTTGCCTCTTTCTCTCTCTCGTTTTCTCACCCGCCCTTGCTCAGACCCCAAGGCAGCAGCATAATCCTCTCTATCTTTGAATGGGGCTCTGAAACTGTGCCCACCTGGTTGAACAAAATGCCACTAAGGTCAAAGAAATGGGATGGCCTATCCCAACAGCTGAACAGTCTTATCGGTCAGATGAAACACACCTGAATGCATGCACAGAGAAACAAATTCTGGGCTCACTACTCAAAGATGGCCTTAAGGCAATAGAGGACAGAAGGACTCCTATGAGAAAGCACTGCGGGAAATGAAGGAATCCCACACCTTACAGGTTGAGAAGCTCTCCAGTGAGGTGAGCTGGCTGAAACAGCAAGTGGAATGTCTCACATACGAGCTCAAAGAATGCCAAGTCGCTATCAAGGAGGAGGAGGAAGTCCCACACATGGAAGAGCTTACCAAGAGTGTAGAGGCAAAGATTCAAGAAAGTAAGGTAGCAACAAACGAAGAACTTGTGCTGGATGGGCCGATGTAGTAAAACAGGAAGCGGAGAAGGAGTGGACAGCAGTGGTCAAGAAACATTGAGCCTCCACCCCGCCCATCGTAGTGGAAGAGAAGAGGAACATTACATGCGAGTCACTCGAAGAAGAGAAGCGGAGGAAGACCAAGGCCTTACACATTCACGTCACAGGTATGGTAGGGCAGCTCACCCAAGGCAGATGCCTTGGAGCTATGCAAGAAACTGAAGGTGGAAGGTTCCCCATTTGTGGATGTGTGGAGAGTAGGAAAGGATACCACCCGACCACGTCCACTTGTCCTCCATTTCCCGGACTTAGGGAGTCGCCAAGCATTTTTAGATACCAAGGTAGCCTTGAAGGGGGAGAAAATCTACTTGGATGAGGATCTGACCCCAACACAGGTGGCACACAGGAAGCCTCAATGGAGAAGGTCATGGCAGCCCGTAAGGAAGGGAAGTAGGCAGTATACCGAGATGGGAGAGTCATCATTACAGAGCGGCACCCCACCCCTAAAATAGGGGCGCAGGGTCTATGAATAATGAGACTACACGCATCAAGATGCCAGCCTGGAACAGTAATGGGACTCTCTGGTCAGATGTGGGAGGCTTCCGGGAGACATTTACAGGACAAGATATCGTACTGTAAATAGGGCAGCGCGGTCTATGACAGCTTACACCCACCATATACATACATGGGGCGGTTTGCTACTTTGCACCAGATACTTCGTGATATGCTATACAGGACAGTCAAGACAGCTTAGCCACTCCGGCAGAGGAGAGGAAGGAGTCCCCTTATGCATCATTGTCTGATGAGATCTCAGCCATGTTGGGACTAGGTGAAGTTCTCCTCATTGGGGACTTCAACGCTAGAACCAAGAGTAAGCAGTCTCAGTTATATAACTTTGAGGACCCTATCAGACTACAAGCACTTGACCAAGAGGGCACAAGATTGCAACGCCTCTTGGAGCCAACCACACCTGCCTCTCCTTCTCCATTGCCTATACACCACCCAGCCCACCACCACCCCCACCCACCTCCCGCATTACCACACTTCACACACGAATGTGACCACATATATGCCAACAACATTGATCGTGGTGGACCCATCAGTTCCTGAAACCGGCTGTCACATGCATCCTGCACTTGGATGCCACGTAGACATATCTGTACAAAAGGTGCAAGACCTGGGATGGTGAACTGGTCCCATGTAAGCCCAGTCCGGGACGAGTCAGCCAGGGATCCATCTCAGTTGTCCGAGGTCAGGTGTGCATTGTCCTGCATAGGAGTCTAAGGTCAAGTGTGCACTGTCCTGCACATGAAACAGTGCCAATCCGCGCTGTGAGTCTCCCTCTGGAATGATGTCAGTGATTCTGTGTATCTGGTATGGTACCGGATGCCAGATCATTGAGTAGTTAGTTAGGGTTTGCGTTTAGAACAAGGGGCCAGCCCATAGGGCTACCCCGGGTCTTTGTGTGGGCATGGGGATAGTGTGGAACCACCCCCATGAGGGCCAGGAAGGCCCTGGCTGAACCCACCAGCCATGGAGGGGCTGTAGGACAGCCCTAGGAGCAAGCTAAAGGCAGATTTCAGGAGATGCAGCCTTTGTGTGGCTGTAGGGCAGGTATGGGGCAGCCCATACAGGCTGCCCAGCCCTAAAGATGTTTGCAAAAGCCTTGTCCAGCCACCCAGAAGCAAGCGCATGATGCCCAGCCAGTTAGGAAAAAAACGCAGCATTTTATGTGATTTATTTCAGCATTAAATGCTGAAAACTCAGTCGTGGGAGTATTTTATGCTGGCCGCCTGGGTTAGAACTGGTCGACTGCTCTAGATGGGGTAGTATAAATAGGAGAGTCCATAATCCCAATTGTTCATCTCATTTCTCACAAAGAGCTCAAGCATAAAGAGGCTAGACAAGCCAAGAAAGGTGCTAGCAAAGGGGTGAAGGACTGCAGGTCAAGGGTAGGGAATTTCCAGCCAAGAAAGGTCAAGGATTTCTGTATTTTCTTTCAGATTTACATCCTTCTAATAAAGCAAATACACCATCCGTGGTGGGGGCCCTACAAAGGGTATTTGGGACCCAATACTGTGTCCTCTCCATCTCTCTCTCTCTCTCTCTATTTTCTGCACATCTTCATTCAGTTTGTGTGTTAATTTCGTCACGAAAAGAGTGCTGATTTCTGAGCATTGAAGTTACCGATTCTTCTCCGAAGCTTCCACATGTTACAGTGGTATCAGAACCTACTTCAAGTACAAAGGTTCAGCAAAGAAACCAGAATTTTTTCTCGCTCGTGTGGTTGGTTTTTAGACGCCGGTGGACTACCCCTTTCGGAGTGACTCCTGTCCCTTGAAGGACGGTTGGTTTTCAGCCTCCGGAAGCCTCCAGACGTCTCCCACACAGATAGTGGATGGTCAGATTGCGTTCCGGAAAGGAAGTGCATTTTCCTCCTATGGCGAGCTTCGACGACGAGAGAGACCAAGAACCATGGGACCAGAGTGCACCAGGCAGCCCAGCTAGGGCACCAAGCTTGAGTGTTACAGACATGTTCCAGCAGATGATGCGAGCAATCGCAGAACAGACAACCAAGTTGGACGAGCAGAAGGGGCAGATCTTGGCTCTGGAAGAGCAAACCCGTTCTCCAGCGTCGCGTTTTCCATCTCCTCCTCCCTCGCCTTCCGTATCCCAGATTCCAGATCCTCGACACAGGGACCCTTTTGCGGGGTCACAACCGCAACCGAGCTCTTTGCTCGAGTTGTAGATGCGTGCATTAGAGATCCGACAACGAGAAGACGAAGCCATGCGACGCCTGGAACACGAGCGTTACCTCAAAGCTTTGGATGCCAGATCGACACTGGCGGCACCCCTCGAATCATTTTCCCGAGAAAATGAACTTCAATAAGTATAATGGTAAACTTGATCCCACAACTCTCTATTCATGGTTGCATCAGTTTGAAGCTTACTTTGTCGCAGTTAGAAAAATAGATACTGACAAAGTGATCTTAGCCAGTTGGTACTTGGAAGATGAGGCCATTCCTTGGTGGACTCAGTGGGCTCATGCCCACACCAGATTAGGTATGGTAGGTTATGTGTGGGACGAGTTTGTCCGCGACCTTAAGCAGCGGTTTCTACCGCCCCACTACCTTGAGCGACTCGAAGACGAGTTCAGGGGAGCGCGTCAGAACGTGCAACCAGTCCTTTAGTTTGCCAATAGAATTTCGACTTTATGTCTGCAATTAGGCTTATCTGATACGGACAAGAAAGGGCAGTTTTTGTATGGCCTTGACACGCAAATCCAATGGGAGGTGTGTATGTTTAGGCCAGCCACCTTTGAAGACGCACTCTCGCTTGCGCAAAGTGCAGAAATGAAACATAATGGTGGCAAGCCCAGGACTTCCCACAGCCGGCTTCTCCCAAGGCTACCGCCTCGGGGGGCAAAGGCCAGAACCAGACGGGGTCTTCCCCAGGACAGAGCCCGGGAGCCTCTGGCTCCAAGAACTCGAACAATGCGTCTAAGCTTACTCCATACCAGAAAGCGGAGGTAGGCAAGACAGGTGGCAAGTTGAGTGCTGAGGAGCTTTCTCAGTACAAGAAGGAGGGTAGATGTTTCTTTTGTCATACAAAAGGACATACTTCTCGGGATTGTCCTAAGAAGCCTCCAAAGCCCGCCGCCGCTGCCTCCACAGCTTCCGTGGTGAGCTCAGCTCCCACACAGACCCCAGCGGCTACCCCTAGTTCTTCAAACCCCGGTGCTTCAGTTGGAGCAATTATTAGCCGGGAGCTCGAAGATAAGCAGAAGGGCGCCCATGACCAAGAGTATGAGCGCAACGAATTGCTCAAGTTCTTTGGCTACATAGGTGGCCAGAGAGTCATTGTCTTGTTTGATAGCGGCAGCACAGAGGATGTGGTCACGGAACAGGCCGCTAGGCGTCCCCGTTTCGATCTGACTTCGGTGGACAAACAGGTTGAGGGTTTTAGCACAGGCATGACAACGAGCGTCAAGTATAAAGCTCTAGGTACTAAGTTAGTTATTCAAGGCATCGAATTTGTGCGTGATTTTATGGTTGCCCCTCTTGTAGGAGCAGATATAATTTTGGGTATTACAGTGGTTTCACAAGTTTCTTCCAGATGTCAAGTGGGACAAGCACACGTTCCAGATCAATCAGAATGTGTCAAACGCCCCAGTGACCATTAAGTGTGAGCCAGGAATTCCGAACTTTTCCACTCATAAGCCACTTGCAGGCTAAGCAAGCAGTCAGGAAAGGCGCACAGTGTGCAATGATTTACATCCAGACAGCCCAGATGGTGGCCAGTGCTTCCGAGAAGTACTCGGTTCTCCATGAAAAGTTCCAGAAGATTTTTCTTCGGGACAGCCTCCCTCCCCAGCTCCCCCCATCTAGACCGGAGGACCACAAGATTGACCTCCTCCCAGGCTCGGAACCACCGAGCAAGTTTTCGTATCGCCTTTCCAAGGCAATGGAATCGAAGTTGGACCGCCAACTCCAAGAATTGTTGCAATCTGGCTTCATCCGCCCCAGTGTGTCGCCATTTGCACCACCGATCTTATTTGTCAAGAAGAAAGATGGGTCTTCCCGTTTGTGTGTCGATTATTGTGCACTCAACAAGCTGACTATCAAGAGCAGATTCCCGATGCCTCGAATTGATTATATTCTCGAGAGGCTGAATGGAGCAAAGGTGTTCTCGAAACTTGATTTAAAGAGTGGGTACCACCAGGTGCGGATTGTGGAGGGGGACATCCCCAAGACAGCCTTCCGTAGTACGGAACGGGCCCACTATGAATTTGTGGTCATGCCATTTGGCTTGACGAACGCCCCAACTACATTTAACCGCATGATGATGCGTGTTTTCCGGGATTTGATTGGAAAGTGTGTTTTCATATTTCTGGACGACATACTCGTATTTTCAGCTATGGTTGAGTAGCATGACATTGATGTGGAGAAAGTCCTTAAGGTGCTGGAAACTGAAGGCATTCGACTTGATCCGACTAAAGTGGCCGAGATTGTCAACTGGGAAGTACCTCAGACAGCCTATGACATCAGATCATTTGTGGGTATATGCCAGGCATATTCCACCCACATCGACAAGTTTTCTGACCTCTCGGTAGATCTCACTGATCTCCTAAAGGGAGTGAAGACAAGAAGGCAAAAGATTCGAATGACTCCACGAGCGTTGGAGGCATTCAAGAACCTCAAGGTGGCTTTATCAGAAGCGCCTTGTTTAGCACTTGCCTCGTGGGACGAGCCATTTCAGGTGATCACCGATGCGAGTAACATCGCAATTGGAGGTGTATTGCAACAGAATGGTCATCCAGTAGCTTCATGTCTCGTAAGTTACTGTCCGCAGAGAAAAACTACTCAGTCTATGATCGTGATCTCCTAGCAGTTATACAGGCCTTGAAACATTGGAAACATTTTCTGTATGGCCGTGACTTTGAGGTTCGCACTGACCATCAGGCATTACGCTAGATTCAGGCAATGCCAAGTGCACAGTGGAGTGATCGACAACACCGCTGGAGTCAAATATTCCAACAATTCGGTGGTATGATTGAGTATCTTCCAGGAAAGGCCAATCCAGTGGCCGATGCGTTGGGCAGGAAGAGACAAGTGACTACGATTCAAACCACTAGACTCGATCTTGTTGGTGCAGGACTAGATGACATGAAGCACACGTACGCGGATTCCGAGGAATTCGGTACACAGTGGGAACGAGCATTGCCACAGAACCATGCCACTTTCTGATACGCGATAGTTGGCTTTTCTACAAAGGCCGACTGTGTGTCATGAAGTCATTCAGGGCAGCTCTTCTCCATGATGCCCATGACGCCATTACAGGTGGTCATAGAGGCATGAATTCGACTCTGGAGAAATTGGAACGGCAATACTATTGGCCAAAGATGAGGCGAGATGTGTTTACATATGTACAACGTTGTGATATTTATCAAAAGGTGAAAGCTCCTCGTGGAAAGAAGATAGGGTACAACTCTGGTTATCGCACTGGATGACTGTGGGCTCCCCCTGTGGAAACCCAATCTCGCCTAGCAGCCTCCGCAGCCATACAACCTCACAAGTAGCACCACAAGCAGCCCGATACTCTGCCTCTGTCGAAGAAAGGGCAATACTTGGCTGCCTCTTGCTGCTCCAAGAAACTGCTCCTGAGCCGAGGGTAAAACTGTATCCTGAAGTAGATCTCCTCGTGTCTGGATCTCCTCCCCAATCTGAGTCACTCCAACCTTGGAGCTTGACTCCATTCCCTCCTGTGTAAAAGAGTCCCAGATCCTTCATACTCTGCAGATACCGCAAGATCCGCAATCCTGCGTCCCAATGAGACTTCAATGGCGTCTGCATAAAAGAGCTCAACAGTCCCACGGAGAAGCTCAAGTCCAATCTGGTGTTCAGCAACCAGATCAATGAACCAACCAACTTCCGGTACTGCGAGGCATAAACTAGCTCACAAGGATCTGTAACAGTTAACTTTGTGTTCGGGTCCATCAAGCGAAGTAACAGGCTTGCAGTTCTCCATCCCAAAGGCCTCAAGCAACTCATGAACATACCGCTGCTGAGAGACGAAAAACCCCCTCTGGGTTTGCCAGATCTCCAATCCCAAAAAGAAGTGGAGTAAGCCTAAGTCGGTCATCTCAAACTCCTTTGACAAGGCAGCCTTCGTCACTCCAATGTGCTCCACATGACCGCCGGTGAGAATGAGATCATCCACATAAAGGATGATGAGCGTGACCATGCCGCGTTCCCGAAAGAGATACAAGTTCGGATCTGCAACCGATCTCTGAAATCCAGTCCGAATAAAGAAGGAATCAATCTTCTGATTCCAAGCCCTAGGAGCCTGCTTAAGACCATACAAGGCCTTACGTAACCTTAAAACCATCCCTTCCGATCCTGGAACAATAAAGCCTGGAGGCTGCTCAACATACACCTCCTCCTGCAGGTCACCATTAAGGAACGCAGATTTTACATCCATTTGATACACGGGCCACCTCTGAGAAGAAGCAAGGGCAAGAACGGTCCGAATCGTGGACATCCGCGCTGTCGGTGCAAAGGTATCCTCGTAGTCGATGCTTGGCCGCTGAGCATAACCTTTAGCCACAAGCCTGGCTTTGTGTTTGTCCACCGACCCATCAGACGCATATTTGGTCTTAAAGACCCATTTGACACCAATGACTGACCGCTTCGACGGCCTCGGTACCAACTCCCAAGTGTGGTTCTTCTCGATGGCATCAAGTTCCACCTGCATGGCTTTCCTCCAAGTATCCTGTGAAAGGGCTTCCTTTACGGAAGTGGGCTCTTTATCCCGCATGATATGAGACATCAAGGCATAGTTCACCTGAAGAAGCTCCGCCGTGTTGCTTTTATCTCGAACTCTATGTGATCTTCGAGGGCCGTCCTCTGTGGTCCACTCGGAGGGTAGCTCCGTGACACCTGACTCCCGTAGGGTGTCTAACAACCACCTAGGTACTCGAACAGATCGTGGAGCCTCCTGTGGTTGCAGGGGCTCAACTCCAGTTGCGGGTTCAACCTCCTGTGATGACTGAGGTGGATCAACTGGAATGATAGACTGGGAATCATCATCAGACTCCTCTGGATCTCCAAGAAGTGGCGGCTCCTCGACAGTGGATGCTGGAACATGCTCGTCAAAGACCACATCCCGGCTGACAACAATCTCGTTCCTATCTGGATCATACAGCATGTATCCCTTGGAAAGAGAGTTATACCCCACAAATACCAGCTTGCGGGACTTGGAGTCAAGCTTCCCCCTCTGCTTCTTCGGAATATGTACATACGCATCACTCACCAAGACACGGAAGTGCGAGACATCGGGTTTCCTGCCAAAGTATGCCTCAAATGGAGTCATATGGGGTACTGAAGTCGTCGGAGAGCGGTTGATGGTATGGACAGCCGTTGCCATAGCCTCACCCCAAAGTGGACGAGGAAGATCACGATGCTCCAGCATAGTCCTCGCCATCTCCACCACAGTCATGTTCTTGCGTTCAACAACTCCATTCTCCGAAGGCGATCCAATATTGGCCAGTTCCCTTTTGATGCTATGATCTGCACAAAATTTGAAAAATACAGTCGAGGAGAATTCACCTCCTTTATCAGCCCTGAGAGTCTTAACCTGATATCCAGACTCTTTCTCTACCATCACGTGCCAATCCTTGAACCGAGCAAAAGCTTGGTCCTTCTGGGAAAGAAAGTAGACCCACGTGAATCTGGTACAATCATCAACAAGCAGCATGAAATAGAGAGATCCTCCCAAAGATGGTATCTGCTGAGGTCCACACAAGTCAGTGTGAATCAACTCCAATGGTTTCGAAGCCCGCCTGGAAGCCTGCTTCGGAAAGGATTCCCTGTGCTGCTTACCACGTATGCAAGAACTGCAACGTCCTTGCCTACCACCAACATCTGGCAAGCCAACCACCATCTGGTCCCGGAAGACGCGCCTCAAAGCATTCACATTTAAGTGGCCAAAACGAAAGTGCCACAAATCTCCAACCTGAGAACCTGTCAATGAGGAGAGTGCAGAGAGCTTGTAGATGCCATTCTCCACACTGCCTTCCCAAACAACCTGGCCAGTCTCACGGTCCCTTAGAGCAACTGAATGCTCCTCAAATTCCACCTGAAAGCCAGTCTTGCATACCTCATGCACTGACAGAAGATGAAAACCCAGAGCAGGGACATAAAGAACACGGGAAGCATGCTTGCCCCCCTTGCCGTCGGGAATAATCTCCATCCGGCCCTCACTATGTATCGGAATAGTGGAGTTATCGCCAATAAAGATACGACTTGACTACCGTTTCAGATCCAGAAAGAAGTCACGGGATGGAGTCATGTGCCTGGAAGCACCACTGTCGAGAATCCATTTCTGGGTATCCTTCGCGGTGAAGCCAACTGCCTCCTCGCTCGAAGATGATGAAGCATCGGAGTCCACCATCTCTAAGTGCACAAATGCCAGAGTCTTTGCAGCTGAGGCTGAGGAATCAGCACTCTTCCCTGTCCGCTTAGGGCACTTCCTCCAGTAGTGGCCTTTCTCGCCACAATCATTACAAGATCTTTCGGCCTTCAGCTTCTCTCGTTCTGGATCAGGCTTCTTCTCAGAAGACTTCTCCGGTGAAGCCTTCCCTTTGCCCTTGTTGTTATTCCGGCCTTTCGACCGTTGGCCAGTTAAGGCCTCCGAACCTCCGCCATGAGGAGGGTTCGTGAAACGTTCCTCCTGGTCCAAGACCATTGGCACAAGCTCCTCCCAAGTAATGGTGCTGAGCCTGCCACTCGTGATCAGTGAGGAATAGAAAGCAGAATACTGACCAGGCAAGTGGGAAAGCAAAGTGATGGCCATATCTTCAGATGATATCTCTTTCCCAGCTTGTAGGACTTCCTGCTGAAGGGCCTGCAGCTTGTTGATGTGTTCCCGCATCGTCGAAGACTTTGCAGGGTTCATAACCCGCATCTGCACTTCCAAGGAGATCCATTTCATGGGGGATACCCTGTTATACAAAGAAGCCAAGTGCTCCCATATGCCTCTCGCCAGCGTCATGTGCTTCACATGATTGATCACTTGTGGTGTGCAATTGAGGAAAATAAACGACCGGACCCTGGCGTTGACACGGTCCCACATGTGTGCCTGTGCCTCTCGGTCCTTTCTCATCGATAGTAACTCCCCTTCCTCAGCTTCCGGCCGTGGAACTCAAATGATGATAAAATCAGCAAGGTCATATGACTCCAGCACCGACTCCATCATGACCTTCCAGATGCCATAATTGGACCCGTCCAACTGACGATCCACTGGGAACGTGGGGAGAGTCGGAATCTTCACGTGCTTCTCAGCCATCTCTAGTAAATCTGCCATCGCGGAGAGTAACCTGAAAGGGTGGGTGGGTGGGGAAAAAAAATCTGAAAACCTGCAAGTGGCTGTCCAGCACCTTAGCCCGCCTTCCTCTTGCACCTTCTCTTCCCGTTCAGCCCAAAACAGTCCACCAATCAGCAGCCTAACGCTCCCCCTCTTGCTCAAAAAACTCCCAAGATCTATCTCGAGCCTAGGGCTCTAATACCAAGTCAGAATATACAGCGGAAATGATAAAACACCTTATACAGGGCAGCCACACCCACAACAGAGGCCCTGGTGTATAAATATAGACATGAGATGACTTCTAACAGTTGCAGCCCTTACCAATTCCTGAGAGTCCTTTCCAAGACATTTGGACTTTGTCACGAATCTGCCTCCCAGTCCAAGTAAGCGTAATACGCAGTGCTTAACTATTGTTGATAGATTTAGCAAATTTGTTATGTTTATTCCTTGCAAGGCCAATGTGACCGCCGAGGATGTTGCCCAGTTGTGCATTCAACATTGGTACCCGATTGGCAGGATTCCTAGGACCATAGTGTCAGACCGAGATGCCAAGTTTACCAGTCATTTTTGGAGGGCATTGTTTGTTAACTTTGGTACAAAATTGAATTTTTCCAGTGCATTCCACCCACAGAAGGATGGCCAGACGGAGATATACAACCAGTTGGCCTTTGATGTGCTGAAGTGTTATGTCCACAATCAGCAAGGTAAGGGGGAATCATATTTGCCTTTAGTTTAAGCTATTTTGAATGATTCTTTTTCTTCAGCTATTGGCAAGACTCCATATGAGGCAGCATTTGGAAGACCTTTCCAGTCATTGTTGACCAGGACCTCATCTTCAGTACCTGAAACGAACAGAGTGACGAAGTCTTACCAGGAGATTTCAGAGTCAGTAAAAGATAGATTGGCTAAAGCGCAAGAGGCCTACACTTGACAGGCCAATAAAGACCGAAGGGATATGAAGTTTTCAGAAGGGGATTGGGTTTATTTTCGGATTATGAAGCAAAGATTGAAACAGGTGGGCAAGCGATGCCCAAAGTTGTCTTTCAAGAGCTTCGGACCTTTTTCCATCAGGAAAAAGATTAATGAGGTGTCTATGCAGTTAAAGCTACCTCCGAGTTGGACTATGCACGATGTGTTTCATGTCAGTTGGTTAAAGCCATATGCAGGTCCTATCCCTTCAGAAGTCAAAGACGAAGTGAAACCAGATATTGTTGATGAAGCAGAAGTTATGGTTCCAGAACAGATCCTTCTGCACCGTTTCAAGCATAGCTCAGGCCGAAGACTAAGATAGTTCCTCAAGAAGTTTCAGGACCGAGGGACCCATGAAGCAGTATGGCTCGACAAAGAGTTTTTCGAAGACTATCCGGCGTTATTGACGGATTATTTGGAGGCTATGCAGCTTCCCTCAAGTTAAGCAGAAGGGGATGTCACGTGCATCCCACACTTGGATGCCACGTAGACATATCTCTACAGAAGGTGCAGGACCTGGGATGGTGAACTGGTCCTATTTGAGCCCAGTTCGGGACAAGTCAGCCAGGGATCCATCTCAGTTGTTCGAGGTCAGGTGTGCATTGTCCTACACAGGAGTCTAAGGTCCGGTGTGCACTGTCCTGCACATGAAACAGTGCCAGTCCGCGCTGTGAGTCTCCCTCTGGAATGATGTCAGTGATTCTGTGTATCTGGTATGGTACCGGATGCCAGATCATTGAGTAGTTAGTTAGGGCTTGCGTTTAGAACAAGGGGCCAGCCCATAGGGCTACCCCGGGTCTTTGTGTGGGCATGGGGATAGTGTGGAACCACCCCCATGAGGGCCAGGAAGGCCCTGGCTGAACCCACCAGCCACGGAGAGGCTATAGGGGCAAGCTAAAGGCAGACTTCAGGAGATGCAGCCTTTGTCTGGCTGTAGGGCAGGTATGGGACAGCCCATACAGGCTGCCCAGCCCTAAAGATGTTTGCAAAAGCCTTGCCCAGCCACCCAGAAGCAAGTGCACGATGCCCAGCCAATTAGGAAAAAAACGCAGCATTTTATGTGATTTATTTCAGCATTAAATGCTGAAAACTCAGTCGTGGGAGTATTTTATGCTGGCCGCCTGGGTTAGAACTGGCCGACTGCTCTAGATGAAGTAGTATAAATAGGAGAGACCATAACCCCAATTGTTCATCTCATTTCTCACCAAGAGCTCAAGCATAAAGAGGCTAGACAAGCCAAGAAAGGTGCTAAGCAAAGGGGTGAAGGACTGCAGGTCAAGGGCAGGGAATTTCCAGCCAAGAAAGGTCAAGGATTTCTGTTTTTTCTTTCAGATTTACATCATTCTAATAAAGCAAATACACCATCCGTGGTGGGGGCCCTACAGAGGGTATTTGGGACCCAATATTGTGTCCTCTCTCTCTCTCTCTCTCTCTCTCTCTCTCTCTCTCTCTCTCTCTCTCTCTATTTTCTGCACATCTTCATTCAGTTTGTGCGTCAATTCCGTCGCAAAAAGAGTGCTGATTTCTGAGCATTGAAGTTACCGATTCTTCTCCAAAGCTTCCGCATGTTACACCGGCCTTCAAAAATTTGATGGGCAGTGAAACAAACACTCGCACACAAAACACTTCATAACCCATGGGGACTAAGAAAAAGAAAATAAACAAGGGGAGCTAGAGTGCTCCTACAAAAATTACACGGACACCGATTGGCCCCAAAACGCAGTGGCGCCCCTTGCGGTATTTCTTTACTTGATCAAATTTGAGTACAAAGTACAACTTGTAGAATCCTCCACCAATAGGATCCCTTATAGTTTCACCCAGGACCTCCAAATGAGAACTCTCGTTATCACAGCATAGCATACTATAGAGAGAGCTCACGTGTACAACACCTCCCTGCTTGAAAAGGTCTTCTCCATCTCTACCATGGATCTCTCAAACCTTTTTCCCAAACAGCAGTAGGACTGTACCAAACCATATGTCCTTTCCTATAGTCACAGCTTGCATGTAACCTTGAGGTTCACTTGAATCTAGAGACATGTTTTCCACATGAAACCAAAGACCTGTATCCGATAAACCAAAGACCTGTATCCCATAAACCATAGGCCTATTTCCTCGATATCAAAGTCCTGTTTCTTTTCGAAAACCAATGTCCTGTTTCCATGACAAATATACCATCCACGCACGGTTGCCAAAACCCAGAGACAGAAAGATAGAGGACATGTCAAGCAATCCCTGAATACACATAAGTCCAAGACGAAGAGGAGCAATACATCTCTTCCAAGAACATCATCCCGTGCATCTTAGCTTGATCCTCTGTATCCTAATCTCTTCAACAGAGCCTGCAATTCACGATGAGAGAGAGAAAGAGAAGAGCCTACCTCTAGTCTCCTTCATCAAGTAGGTTTGGGGAATAAGGCCACCGCCACCTGTACCCCCATGGTTTGAAATAGTAGGCCTGTCGAACAGCAACACAAGCATCAATAGACCACACAGAGCCTCCACAGCAGCAGTCGAGAGTAGCAGTGCCTCCTCCAACAGCCCACGCGCATAAGAAAAGGGAAATGAAGGTGATGATGACAATGCTGGCCTGTTCCACGCTGCAGAAAAAAAACGCCCGTCTGGCTGCTTCCACACATGCAGCCACCACCAACACGTGGCCTGCCCCATGTCCGCCAACACCCGGCTGGTTCGCAGCTGTGCGCATCCCCTGCACCGCCTACACCAAACCTATGGGGATCACCCCGCCTGCATCAGCACCACCATCTGAGGTCATCGCCCCACCTGCCACCCGTAGCAATGCTAGCCATAGTCGAAAGAAAAAAACGACCCCTACTCTCTCTGTCCAGTGCTGCCTGCGATGAAGTTCTACGAGTCGTTTGTGCTTTCTGGCGACCAACCATGCACCGGCATACACCACACGACTCTACCCCTTGGAATCCGCCACCCTTCGCTTTAATAATCAGGATGTGATTCGCTTTCTCCAAAAAGCAGATAGTAAAAACGCATGCCTTCAAAAATAATATTATTTTTAGCCTTCAAAGGTTATAAAACCTTATAAACGCAAAATACCTTTTTGTCCTTTTCACACTTGGGCTGGCCACATATGGGTTTCCTTTTCATATCCAAGCTGATGCCGTTCACACTGTCCATCCCGTGCCCGTGCCCGTGCCCGTGCCCACCTGCTTGTTGTCCAGAGAAAAACACAAGGTCGTAACAGTTCCCCTTGCCACCCTCACCACCCAACTCACCGACACCATACATTCTCTAGCCATAGCCAGCTTTCCATACACCCCCCGCTCCAATGCTAAGCCTCAGACGGGTACCATGCCCCAGAATGGTTGGTATCATGATGAGTGCCCCACCACACGTGCTCATCTCAAGCGAGAGGTAGCAACTGGTCAAATCCTCCAGCCACTCAAAAGATTAACCACTCTCTCGGAAGAAACAAGTATATGTGATAAAGCAATACTGGGAGATATACCAACTCTTCTTGAGCGACAACTCTGAGGAGGCCTGGCATAGGTTGAGGGAACGACACCCACCCACACCCATCACAGTTCCTCACATTTGGCACACTTATGCACGCTCACTTTTCCATATTCCCAATCAGCCTCCACTCCCACACCCACCCGAACCTCGCCCCACTACATCCACTTTCTTCACATCAACCATGGTGGAAAAGGCTATCCAAAAACTCCAAAACGGCCGCTCCCAGGATCATGAGGGGATTAGATTGGAGCACCTATCTCAATGTCAAAACCGAGTACAAGCTGAAATTTAAATAGATCCTTGTAGATTATGAGTCGATTGAAAAGGAAAATTGAGGGAATAAAACACTACCACACACACTCCATGTTGGAGGAGAGGTGAAGTCAAGCGACACTCTACCACATGCACTGTAATATGCGGAAGCTTCGGAGAAGGATCGGTACTTCAAAACTCAGAAAACAGCACTCTTTTCGCGACGGAATTAACGCACAACTGAAAGACGATGTGCAGAAAAATAGAGAGAGAAGGGGGAGATGGAGAAGGACACAGTATTGGGTCCCAATTACCCTCTGTAGGGCCCCCACCACGGATGGTGTATTTGCTTTATTAGAATGATGTAAATCTGAAACAAATACAAAGTACTTGACCTTTTCTTGGCTGGAAAACCTGCCCTTGACCTTCAGTCCTTCACCCCTTAGCTTTAGCAAACCCTTGGCTGTCCTGGCCCTTGAATGCTTGAGGCTCTTGGTGAATTGTGAGATGAGATAATGGGATTATGGGCTTTTATACCCTTCAAAGCATCCAGTCGGCTGGCTTTATGAAGTCCCACGACTGAGATATTTTTAATAAAGTGTTTTCACACTCTATTCCATGCTTTCACACCTGGCAGCCTGCGCATGACTCTGGGACAGCCCCTGGCTGCTGGGCATGCTGCGCATAGGTGTGGGGACTGCCCCTACACCTGGCTGCCTACTGTCTAGGGCTTAAACCCTCTGTCGGCTGCCTGTCCAGAGGCTCTGGAGCTGGCCGACTGCCCCTCCAGCCCTTGCCTTGGCTGGTGGGCAAAGTCTTGGGCCCTCCTGGCCCCTTGGGGGTGGTTCTACACCTCCCCCATGCCCATCTAAGTATGCACATGCAAATACCTACACTGGGGTAGCCCTATGGGCTGGCCCCATCTCTACATGCAAACTACATGCCTACAGAGGCCTGGTATCCAGTTGCAAACCAGATACACAGCACATCTGACATCATTCCAGAGGGAGACTCACAGCGCGGACTGGCACTGCTTCATGTGCAGGACAATGCACACCTGACCTTGGACTCATGTGCAGGACAATGCACACCTGACCTCGGACGACTGAGATGGATCCCTGGCTGACTCGTCCCGGACTGGGCTCACATGGGACCAGTTCACCATCCCAGGTCCTGCACCTACTGTACAGAATGTCTACGTGGCATCCAAGTGCGGGATGCACGTGACATCCCCTTCTGCTTAACTTGACGGAAGCTGCATAGCCTCCAAATAATCCGTCAATAAAGCCGGATAGTCTTCGAAGAATTCTTTGTCGAGCCATACCGCTTCATGAGTTCCTCGGTCCTGAAACTTCGTGAGGAACTGTCGTAGTCTTCGGCCTGAGCCATGCTTGAAACGGTGCAGAAGGATCTGTTCTGGAACCATTACTTCTGCTTCATCAATGATGTCTGGTTCCGCTTCGTCTTTGACCTCTGAAGGGGGTGGACCTGCATATGGCTTCAACCAACTGACATGAAATACATCGTGCATAGTCCAACTCGGAGGTAGCTTTAACTGCATAGACACCTCATTAATCTTTTTCCGGATGGGGAATGGTCCGAAGCTCCTGAAAGACAACTTTGGGCATCGCTTGCCCACCTGCTTTAATCTTTGCTTCATAATCCGAAGATATACCCAATCTCCTTCCGAAAACTTCATGTCCCTTCGGTCTTTATTGGCCTGTCGAGTGTAGGCCTCTTGCGCTTTAGCCAATCTGTCTTTGACGGACTCTAGGATCTCCTGGTAAGACTCCGTCACTCTGTTCGCCTCCGGTACTGAAGACGACGTCCTGGTTAACAACGACTGGAAAGGCCTTCCAAACGCTGCCTCATATGGAGTCCTGCCAATAGCTGAAGAAAAAGAGTCATTCAAAACAGCTTGAACTAAAGGCAGAAACGATTCCCACTTACCTTGCTGATCGTGGACATAACACTTCAGCACATCAAAGGCCAACTGGTTGTATATCTCTGTCTGGCCATCTGTCTGTGGGTGGAATGCACTGGAAAAATTCAACTTAGTACCAAAATTATCAAACAATGCCCTCCAAAAATGACTGGTAAACTTGGCATCTCGGTCTGACACTATGGTCCTAGGAATCCCACCAATCGGGTACCAATGCCGAATGAATAGCTGGGCAACATCCTCGGCGGTCACATTGGCCCTGCAAGGAATAAGCATCACAAATTTGCTGAACCTGTCAACAATAGTCAAACACTGTGTATTACGCTTACTCGGACTGGGAGGCAGATTTGTGACAAAGTCCATCGAAATGTCTTGGAAAGGACCCTCAGGAATTGGCAAAGGCTGTAACAACCCTATCTTCTTTCCACGAGGAGCTTTCACCTTTTGACAAATGTCACAACGTTGTACATAAGTAAACACATCACGCCTCATCTTTGGCCAATAGTATTGCCGTTCTAACTTCTCCAGAGTCGAATTCATGCCCCTATGACCACCTGTAATGGCGTCATGGGCATCATGGAGAAGAGCTGCCCGGAATGATTTCATGACACACAGTCGGCCTTTGTAGTAAAGCCAACCATCGCGTATCAGAAAATGGCATGGTCCTGTGGCATCCAATGCCTGTTCCCACTGAGTACCGAATTCCTCGGAATCCGCGTACGTGTGCTTCATGTCTTCTAGTCCTGCACCAACAAGGTCCAGTCTAGTGGTCTGAATCGCAGATACTTGTCCCTTCCTGCTCAAAGCATCGGCCACTGGATTGGCCTTTCCTGGAAGGTACTCAATCATACCACCGAACTGCTGGAATATCTGACTCCAGCGGTGCTGTCGATCACTCCACTGTGCACTGGGCATCGTCTGAATCCAGCGCAATGCCTGATGGTCAGTGCGAACCTCGAAGTCACGGCCATACAAGAAATGTTTCCAATGTTTCAAGGCCTGAATGACTGCTAGGAGTTCACGATCGTAGACTGAGTAATTCTTTTCGGCGGGCAGTAACTTACGAGACATGTAAGCTACTGGGTGACCATTCTGTTGCAATACACCTCCAATTGCGATGTTACTCGCATCGGTGATCACCTGAAATGGTTCGTCCCACGAGGCAAGGGCTAGACAAGGCGCTTCCGACAAAGCCACCTTGAGGTTCTGGAACGCCTCCAACGCTCGTGGAGTCATTCGAATCTTTTGCCTCCTTGTTTTCACTCCCTTTAGCAGATCGGTGAGGTCTGCCGAGAGATCGGAAAACTTGTCAATGTGGGTGGAATATGCCTGGCATATACCCACAAATGATCTAATGTCATAAGCAGTCTGAGGTACTTCCCAGTTAACAATCTCGGCCACTTTAGCCGGATCAAGTCGAATGCCTTCGGCACTGATTATATATCCCAAGTAATGTACCTGGAACAGATAAAATTCTGACTTCTTTTCATTGATATAGAGCTCGTTGCTTTCCAGCAACTTAAGGACTTTCTCCACATCAATGTCATGCTGCTCAACTGTAGCTGAAAATATGAGTATGTCGTCCAGAAATATGAACACACACACTCCAATCAACTCCCGGAAAATCCGCATCATCATGCGGTTAAATGTAGCTGGGGCGTTCGTCAAACCAAATGGCATGACCACAAATTCATAGTGGGCCCGTTCTGTACGGAAAGCTATCTTGGGGATGTCCCCCTCAACAATCCGAACCTGGTGGTACCCACTCTTTAAATCCAATTTAGAGAACACCTTAGCTCCATTCAGCCTCTCGAGAATATAGTCAATTCGAGGCATCGGGAATCGGCTCTTGATAGTCAGCTTGTTGAGTGCACGATAATCGACACACAACCGAGAAGACCCATCTTTCTTCTTGACAAATAAGATCGGTGCTGCAAACGGCGACACGCTGGGGCGGATGAAGCCAGCTTGCAACAATTCTTGGAGTTGGCGGTCCAACTCCGATTCCATTGCCTTAGAAAGGCGATACGGAAACTTGCTCGGGGGTTCCGAGCCTGGGAGGAGATCAATCTTGTGATCCTCCGGTCTGGACGGGGGAAGCTGGGGAGGGAGACTGTCCCGAAGAAAAATCTTCTGGAACTTTTCATGGAGAACCGAGTACTTCTCGGAGGCACTGGCCACCGTTTGGGCTGTCTGGATGTAAATCATCGCACACTGTGCGCCTTTCCTAACTGCTCGCTTAGCCTGCAAGTGGCTTATGAGCGGAAAGTTTGGAATACCTGGCTCACACTTAATGGTCACAGGGGTGTTTGACACATTCCGATCAATCTGGAACGTGTGCTTGTCCCACTTGACATCAGGGAGAAACTTGTGAAACCACTGGATCCCCAAAATTATGTCTGCTCCTACTAGAGGGGCAACCATAAAATCACGCACAAACTCTATGCCCTGAATGACTAATTTAGCACCTAGAGCTTCATACTTGACGCTCGTAGTCATACCTGTGCTAAAACCCTCAACTTGTTTGTCCACCGGAGTGAGCTCGAAACGGGCACGCCTAGCGGCCTCTTCCGTGATCACATCCTCCGTGCTGCCGCTGTCAAACAAGACAACGACTCTCTGGCCACCTATGTAGCCAAAGGACTTGAGCAATTCGTTGCGCTCATACTCCTGGTCATGGACGCCCTTCTGCTTATCTTCGAGCTCCCGGCTAATAATTGCTCAAACTGAAGCACCGGGGGTTGAAGAACTAGGGGTAGCCACTGGGGTCTGTGTGGGAGCTGTGCTCACCACGGAAGCTGTGGAGGCGGCGGCGGGCTTTGGAGGCTTCTTCGGACAATCCCGAGAAGTATGTCCTTTTGTGTGACAAAAGTAACATCTACCCTCCTTCCTGTACTGAGCAAGCTCCTCAGCACTCAACTTGCCACCTGTCTTGCCTGCCTCCGCTTTCTGGTCTGGAGTAAGCTTAGACGCATTGTTCGAGTTCTTGGAGCCAGAGGCTCCCGGGCTCTGTCCTGGGGAAGACCCCGTCTAGTTCTGGCTTTTGCCCCCCGAGGTGTTAGCCTTGGGAGAAGCCGGCTGGGAAGTCTTGGGCTTGCCACCATTGTGTTTCATTTCTGCACTCTGCGCAAGCGAGAGTGCGTCCTCAAAGGTGGCTGGTCTAAACATACGCACCTCCCATTGGATGTGCGTGTCCAGGCCATACAAAAACTGCCCTTTCTTGTCCGCATCAGATAAGCCTAATTGTAGACACAAGGTCGAAATTCTATTGGCAAACTGAAGGACTGGTTGCGCGTTCTGACGCGCTCCCCTGAACTCGTCTTCGAGTCGCTCAAGGTAGTGGGGCGGTAAAAACCGCTGCTTAAGGTCACGGACGAACTCGTCCCACCCATAAGCTGCCATACCTGATCTGGTGTGGGCGTGAGCCCACTGAGTCCACCAAGGAATGGCCTCACCTTCCAAATACCAACTGGCTAAGATCACTTTGTCAATATCTGATTTCCTAACTGCGGCAAAGTAAGCTTCAAATTGATGTAACCATGAATACAGAGTAGTGGGATCGAGTTTACCATTATACTTACTGAAGTTCATTTTCTCGGGAAAATGATTCGAGGGCGCCGCCGGTGTCAATCTGGCGTCCAAAGCTCGGAGGTAACGCTCGTGTTCCACTCGTCGCATGGCTTCGTCTTCTCGTTGTCGAATCTCCAATGCCCGTATCTGCATCTCAAGCAAGGAGCTTGACTGCGGCTGTGACCCCTCGAGAGGGTCCCTGTGACGAGGATCTGGTATCTGAGGTACGGAAGGAGAGGGAGGAGGAGATGGAAAACGCGACGCTAGAGAGCGAGAACGCTCCTCCAGAGCCAAAATCCGCGCCTTCTGCTCGTCCAACTTGGTTGTCTGGTCTGCGATTGCTCGCATCATCTGCTGGAACATGTCTTGTACACTCAAGCCGGGTGCCCTAGCTGGGCTGCCTGGTGCACTCTGGTCCCATGGTTCTGGTTCTCTCTCGTCGCCAAAGCTCGCCATAGCGGGAATATGCAGTTCCTTTCCGGAACGCAATCTGACCATCCACTATCTGTGTGGGAGACTTCCGGAGGCTTCCGGAGGCTAAAAACCAACCGTCCTTCGAGGGACAGGAGTCACTCCGAAAGGGGTAGTCCACCGGCGTCTAAAAACCAACCACACGAGCGAAAAATTTTCTGGTTTTCTTTGCTGAATCTTCGTCCTTGAAGTAGGCTCTGATACCACTGTAATATGCGGAAGCTTCGGAGAAGGATCGGTACTTCAAAACTCAGAAAACAGCACTCTTTTCGCGACGGAATTAACGCACAACTGAAAGACGATGTGCAGAAAAATAGAGAGAGAAGGGGGAGATGGAGAAGGACACAGTATTGGGTCCCAATTACCCTCTGTAGGGCCCCCACCACGGATGGTGTATTTGCTTTATTAGAATGATGTAAATCTGAAACAAATACAAAGTACTTGACCTTTTCTTGGCTGGAAAACCTGCCCTTGACCTTCAGTCCTTCACCCCTTAGCTTTAGCAAACCCTTGGCTGTCCTGGCCCTTGAATGCTTGAGGCTCTTGGTGAATTGTGAGATGAGATAATGGGATTATGGGCTTTTATACCCTTCAAAGCATCCAGTCGGCTGGCTTTATGAAGTCCCACGACTGAGATATTTTTAATAAAGTGTTTTCACACTCTATTCCATGCTTTCACACCTGGCAGCCTGCGCATGACTCTGGGACAGCCCCTGGCTGCTGGGCATGCTGCGCATAGGTGTGGGGACTGCCCCTACACCTGGCTGCCTACTGTCTAGGGCTTAAACCCTCTGTCGGCTGCCTGTCCAGAGGCTCTGGAGCTGGCCGACTGCCCCTCCAGCCCTTGCCTTGGCTGGTGGGCAAAGTCTTGGGCCCTCCTGGCCCCTTGGGGGTGGTTCTACACCTCCCCCATGCCCATCTAAGTATGCACATGCAAATACCTACACTGGGGTAGCCCTATGGGCTGGCCCCATCTCTACATGCAAACTACATGCCTACAGAGGCCTGGTATCCAGTTGCAAACCAGATACACAGCACATCTGACATCATTCCAGAGGGAGACTCACAGCGCGGACTGGCACTGCTTCATGTGCAGGACAATGCACACCTGACCTTGGACTCATGTGCAGGACAATGCACACCTGACCTCGGACGACTGAGATGGATCCCTGGCTGACTCGTCCCGGACTGGGCTCACATGGGACCAGTTCACCATCCCAGGTCCTGCACCTACTGTACAGAATGCCTACGTGGCATCCAAGTGCGGGATGCACGTGACATGCACTTCATATTGGAGGAGAGGTAGACATAAGTGGTACATTGCCACATGTACCTGCGTATTGGAGAAGAGGTGGACGTAAGTGGTACTCCGTCTAGGGTCAAGGCTAATTCCGTCTGCATTGATGACATATCCCAGATAGTGGATTTTCACTACTCCAAATGCACTCTTTTTTGCATTAATATAGAGCTCATTGTCTTGCAGTAGTTGCAAGATCTTGTCAACATTCCGCTCATGTTGCTCTACAATGGCAGAAAAGATGAGTATATCATCTAAAAAGATGAACACACACTATCCTACGAGCTCCACAAAAATCCTAGACATCATCTTGTTAAACGTCATCGGTGCATTGGTGAGTCCGATTGGCATCACCAAACTTGTAGTGGCCGCATTCAGTCCTAAAGGCCGTTTTTTTGGAATGTCAGCCTTCAAGATCCGGATTTGATGATAGCCACTTTTAAAATCTATCTTCAAGAACTTAGCACCATTGAGTCGCTCAAGAATATACTCAATCCTTGGCATTGGGAACTTGTTTTTGACCATGAACTTATTGAGTGCCCTGAAGTCCACGCATAATCGTGCGGACTTGTCTTTCTTTTGCACAAATAAAATAGGTGTAGAAAAGGGCGAGGATGAGGGCCAGATAAATCCAGCTCGGAGTAACTGGGAAAGCTATTGCTCCAGTTCCCCCTCCAATGCCTTAGAAAGGTGATAAGGGAACTTATTGGGTGGGGGTTCTATCTTGGGGACTAACTCATTGTAATGATCTTCAAGGCGATTGGGTGGGAGTTAAGGCGGGAGCTTATCATTCAGCATAATATCTTGATACTGTGCGAGGAGACCTTCCATCCTTTGCTTTAAAGGGGTTGCTGGTGGTTATTGGCTAAGGATATAAATCAACGCACATTCCGCTTCTTTTTTGATGGCTCTTTGCGACTAGATTTGGGGGACAGTAGAATGTCGGGAATGTAGCTATTCTTGCGAATCAAGACAGGCTTAGAAACCCATCAATAATTGTGAAAGTATCATGACTCCAATCAAGAATGGGTGCATACTCCCTAAACCACTGAATGCTGAGAATCATACACGCCCTGAAAGAGGTGAGACAATGAAGTCCCGCTGAAATGTGGCCTTTTGAACCTGGAATTCAAGTTGTTCAGTCTTTTTTGTTCTCTGGGAAAAAGATCCTTCTATTAGTTATCGAGAAAAACAGCCAAAATGGCTAAGCACAAATCCGTCTCTAAAGGAAAATGCCAGTCAAGATCCTCTAGCCAGCTGCTCTAAGAGGAGAAGGCTATCTCATACAATGGAGGGAGGAAATAACCACGTAGGTGGTCTGTAATGCCAAGTGGGCTCGCCACTACTATCTGAAAGAAAGGGACCCTTGTTGTCGGATCCTGAGGAAGGCCTCTCGATGCTTCTTCATGCGGTCTGAGCCGCGTTGAAGTTGGCCCCACCACTGATCTCAGAGGGTATGAATGGCATTGAGCCAAATGCTCCGGATAGACTCCGCTGCCTTCGATGGCTTCGCTGCATCGAGCTCTCCATATGTGCCATGTACCTATACTACAGGAGATCTCCCATCTCTGACTAGAACTTGGAGTCCAACGACAATAGGCAGAGCTGGAAATGGCACAATGGAAATACAAAGGTGAGAGACCTGAAGGGTACCTTCCTTCTCATACGGCAAGATGATCGTGGCCTCAGTGGCCCAAGCAATCGTGCCCCGCGTAACAATCTGGGCAGGAGCCTGATCTATAGTGAAGATGCGTAGGATTCTTGGCCAGACCTGTTGGGCCTTTGGGCAATCCCAAAGACCGACATTGAGACTCCTGGGGACACCTCTGACATAATGTTGTTTTGCCCCCAATGGCCAACCAAATGCCAACTGCTAAGCTCCTATGTGTCGGCTGCCACAGTCTTCCGCGGCCGAAAGCTGTCCCACAACGCTTCCAGAAATCTTCGAGAAAATGCGACGGGAGGCCCTGGGGTTGCTAATCCGTTGATGTGCTAGAGTGGCCTCCACCTCTGACATCTGAATCCTGTGGCCTAGCCGTGCCATGTAAGCAAAGAAGGAGGTACCAAGCGACTCCTCACTGTCCTTTGGATTCTGCCATGTCCACTCTCCTGGGTCCCACTGGAGACTCGTAATAGGCCGGCCTTCCCACATGCATAGCCGCCATAGTCTCTCTCTGGCCACCTTAGCCGGTGGAGGGTCGATGTACCACTCGTGTGTGAGAATCAATCACCCTCACCCTCTGCAAGGTGCGTACCCTGAGGTCCTCTAAGGGGTTCTTTGATCTCTCCAATCTGCCATGAAGCCCAATCGAGAAAGTACTTATCCATGCCGTGAACTGTAAGGGGTATACCGTGCCTAGTGAACACTCCCAACCACCACTGCGGAGGAGAAGGATCCAGTATCGGGGCCAGCCACTCAGGGGGGATGGAAGAGTCGATGTCGAGGCTTAGTCAGTCTCTGTCCCAGATCCCAACCCTGAGCCTCTGGGGGTAGTTGTTTGAATGCAAGCCAATCTCCAAGTGACCTAGCAGGGCCCATACTCGAGGCTCCCCAAGATACGTGTGGGCGAGTCTTGAGCATGTGACCACTAGGCAAACGGACCATATGATTCTAGATCAAAGGCTACCAAAGCCGCTCCTTGGAAGCTGCTGGAGCTGACTGCTGTCGCAGGGCCAGTCTGAGATGATCCCAAGCACGCAAGAGACTGGCTGCAAATTTGTCCTCAAATGCTGGGCTAAAGCCACGTGCCCGCATCTCTATGAAGATCCATCTCATGCTCTGAGGCCAAGGGGCCCCCCAGGGTCGGAGTGCGGGCGAAGATCCTAGCCAGGAGGAAGTCCTTCCTGAAAGAGTGTGCACAAGCGGAAGCAAATAAACATGAGAGAGAAAGATTGCAAGCAAGAACAAGAGCTTTATTAGCTTGAGGTTACAGAGTACAAGAGCCAGCAAATAGGGCACTGTTGGATGATAGAATGAATAAAAGAGAGCAACTCTTATATCCTTGTGCATGAACCAGGTCGGCTGTAGAAACACGTCGACAGGGCCTCCACGACAGCATAAGAAGATGTAATATTTTAACACCCCCTCTGCGTCTTGAAGTGCGCAAAAAAGTCAGAAGAAAACTGATGACGAAGGTGCGACCATGGACACCTCAGCATGGCCAGTACTGAGTACACCTCGGAAAATGTACATGTCAGCTTGTTGTCTTTAGAAAACATAATGCCACTGTAAAGAGCAAAAGAAAATCTGCTTGGCTCCAAACTCAAAGTAGAACTATGAACACATCACATCTAATAACCTCGAATAAATGAACATGGAACACATCCTGTCCATAGTCTCTGCTGACCAATAGTCCTGGAACTCATCCGAACCATGAAGGAAACTTGGTTGATCCTGGAACTCATCTGGACCATCAAGTGAACTTGCCTGTCTTTATACTTGGAACTCCGACACACGGGTCCCATGCTCCAGATTTAATATAAGAGAGCTTTTGAAAGCCACCTCTCCCGCCCACAAGCCGTTTCTGGAAGACATCACGCGGGGGGATGCCCTTAGAATTAGAGCAGGACACCAGTCATGTTCTCTCCAGTCTGTAAGGCCTTGGGAGAGCTGGGGTTATCACTAGACGAGTCTGTGTCAGTGTCCTGTGACTTGTCTTTGCCCTTCTTTGAAGACTTGCCCTTGTCCTTGGCTTTGCCTTTGTCCTTTGACTGACAATCCTTTGACAGGTGGCCTTTCTTACCACACTTGTAACACCGGCTCCGAACTTTCTTCTGCACCGTCGCGAGTGCTTGATCAGGTCCAATAGACGATGAAACTTTCAACTTCCCCTGTGAAACTAGGATGGATTCCTCTTCCAAGAGGAGAGTACACAGATCATCAAACTCGAGGGAACGTGTTGTGATCTGAACCCGCAAAGCTCAGGAAACCATGTCATAATCTGCAGGAAGCCTGATGAGGAGGAGAGCAGCTAACTGAGAAGAGGTCAGGGCAGCATCCATTGCCAATAATTGGTCATGGATTACCTTAACCTTCATCACAAACGACTGCATGGAAGTCCCTGCTGTAAACTCCAGAGAAAAGAGCTGACCCAATAGGTTGACAGACCGCATTGTAGAGTCCCGTGCATATAGATCTGTCAGCTTTCTCCAAATAGAAGCAGCACAATCCAATGTTTGCACGGTGGGGGAGACCTCTGGTGAGATGGCTCGTACAAGTGCAGAGTGAGCTTTTGAGTCTTGATTCTCCCAAGCTAAAAGTTTTGTAAGAAAGGCATCCTCCTAGTCCTGAGTCCACTTCCTAGAGCTGGTAGGGCGTTCAGGCTTTCGTTCGTGGCCCTGAACAATCTCCCAGAGTCCCTTGTGTGTGAACCAGACCTTCATCTGTAGCTTCTAGTGATCATAGTTTGAACCACTGAGCTTGTCCTCCTTGTTCGTGCAAGGGGGACCCATATCTATCTCAAAGAAGCTATGTCTCAAACAACCTTTGTAGCTAAGCAATCCACGTGCTCTCTCAAGCACCTTTCCACAAGATCCAATTAGGGACTAGTAGCCCCCTCTGAAGATGCAAGCTGGACAGCAGCAAAAGAAACCCAAAACACACCACCGGGAACCTCCTACCGAAAGGGGGAGGGGATCTTGGAGGGAGAAGAGCTGATGTGCCACTTGTTTGACAAAAATATCCTTCAAGAACTTTCCAAAGAATTGATGCCCTTACTGAATTTGCAGCTAGAACTCCTCCACTTGCCTCTGTAGAAGAAAATGCAGCTTGGGGGCTGGCCGACAGCAGTAGGAGGGCTGGTAGATCAAAAAACGCAGCGAAGGAAGAAAACGCAGCCACTGTTTGAAGTATCTACACCTTGGAGAATCTAGAAGCAGAAAACGCAAGGCATAGTTGAAGAAGGAGAGAAGCAGAGTGTGCAACAGCCAGAGCCTAAGCATATGATACCATGAAAGAGTGTGCACAAGCGGAAGCAAATAAACATGAGAGAGAGAAAGATTGCAAGCAAGAACGAGAGCTTTATTAGCTTGAGGTTACAAAGTACAAGAGCCAGCAAATAGGGCACTGTTGGATGATAGAATGAATAAAAGAACTCTTATATACTTGTGCATGAACGAACTCTTATATACTTGTGCATGAACCAGGTCGACTATTTTGTTTTCGTTTTGATTTTGTATTTTAATATTTAAAAATTCACATTGATGGTGTAGAAATTCAACTCTTCAAAGAGGGGGGCGGGGCCCTAAAACAGAATATAAAAATAGTAATTCTTAGCAGATATTAAATTTTTTGATTTTCAGTTGTGTGACAGTGAGGGTTTGCTCAGGCACCCAATTGCAATTTCGTAGATCGATTTAAGGCACAGCGTAGTTTGAGCCGATCTACGTCCTCTTAAACCTAGATTAAGGACACCCAAAACAGAACAGCTCAACAAAAACAAGACGAAATTCAGAAAAGCACTCACATTGGAACCAATGATTAAGCGCTGAAGCAAACGGATGTGGCGCAAGTTCTCGTCCCTGCGCTTCTTTGCTGCCTGGTTAGCCATATGAAGAAACAGGCACTCCTACTCTTTCAAATACGGGGTTAAATTAAAGTTCACCATATGAAAAGGTCAAGCCTTCAGAGAAGAGGGAAGAAGTGGGCCAAAGTGCAATTTTGTGTGTGTATGCGTGTGTGGAGAGAGAGAGAGTGAGTCGTATTAACGTCTTCGGAATGCCATGAAGGCATATGAGACAAAATACGTCATCAAGAGCCTTACATGTTAGTGAAAAAAAAAGTTCTAAAGATAAACTATTTTAATCCCATCATTGTGATTTGGGTGTGGGGAAGTATTCAATCTTAGCTTTCCCTTCGCAATAGACCACCCACTTACCAGCTTGGCGAGCTTCTCGAACTTTGGCGAGTTCAAAGCTCTTCTGCTTGAGTTGCATGGGGGTTAGCTCATCAGACATCCAAAGCGTGGTATCTCCTTAAGTGATGCTCTTGATTATTGGAGAACAGACGCCTTATCTTTCTTAAGGTAATACTTCAAGATTGACTGTGTACTTTTCACCACAATGCATGAGGGGGATCCTAGGTCGATAGATGGTAGAGCCTTGCACAATCTTCTTTTCAGTAGCCTGTCTCTCTAGGATGTTATCTTCTTCTTCTTCAACTTCACGTACATCTTGTGTGTGCCAAGCTTTCGGTAGACCGCCCACTCGAATATGGGTGGACGGGTTTTCTCATAGCTCTTCCTCTTTAATTGTTGAGAGAGAGAGAGATCCAAAGAAGAATATTTGCTTTTACATGGTAGGAGAGAAAGAGAGAGAGAGGGAGCGAGAGGAGAGGAGTATTTTAACACAAGAGCGAGAGGAAGCAAAAGGAGAGGAGAGGAGCATTTTAACACAAAAGACTATCTAGTGAATCTTAAGTGTGGAGAGAAAAGAGAGAGAGAGAGGGAGAGAGGGACAGGAAGAGAGAGAGAGAGAGAGAGAGAGAGAGAGAGAGAGAGAGAGAGAGGGGGGAGGGAAGGACATGAGATGAGACAAGTATTTTAACACGGTTAACTACTTGGTGAGGTATATATGACCCATATTATGGCAACAAAATGAAGGAAATAAGACTTGAATTAGTTGGGTGTTGGGTGTTTTGTGTATATGCACATGCATGTATGTGTGTGTAGAGTGTGCATGTGCGCGTGTTGGGGGTACACATGTGGGTGCGCATTTGACCACTAGTGCTACCTCTTCCTTCCCTCAGCGAGATGCCAAGATTCTCAGGAGGTTCTTTTGGTGTGTTGACAGTAGTGTCCTTGATGCTTCTCTAAATTGTGTGACAATGGATGGTATACTTAGGCTACACTCCATTAGAAGCACATCCTATGATGACCCCACCGTCTTCACACGGTGTCGTTCATGCTTTTGTGGGACATGCATTGATGGTGACTACTCACTGTGCAAGATGCGAGAGTGGGTTGATCCTTGGTTGGAGTAGGTGTTGAGGCCACAGCGAGGAGCATTACCCCCCACCACTTTTGATCCTCTCACACTACCTAAGGGAAAAGATACTGATTGTTTAACAGATATTTTGATAGCAGCAGGGCGGGTGATGTTTTTACAATCAGTGCCGAGGAGGGAAATGAGGAGGAGGTGGACTACTACATTCTGAGGTGCACAAGGCCCAAGTGCACCCTTGAGTGTGATGTGACTGGTGATTTATGAATTCTCATTTGATGCAGTCATTACTATGCACAGAGTCAGATGTGCAAGGGTAGCATTGAGTTTGTGTAGTATGAGCAGAGCAAGGAGGCGATTATATACTCTCATCTAGTTCTTGTTGTGAAACTTACACTTCGGCGATTTAACAGCAAGAAGGGAGGCCCCCCATGGTGGTCCTTAGCCTAGCACGAGCATGTGAGCATCTTGGAGACCCTTAGAGCTAGAGAGTCTACGGATTGAGATTGGAGCCTCTTCCCACCTATTTGTTGTATCTATTGCCCTTCATTTTGTATCTTTCTCTCAGTTTGTATCTTCTACCCATGGTTATAAGCATGTTAACGTGCTCTAAAAACATTGTCGGGGACGTTGCTGACTAGCAATGCTTATTAGCTGTATTTTAAAACGTCCCACATTCTCCTTTTTCAATTTCAAATGTATTTGCAAATGTCATTCCCTCCCTTTCCAAAGTTTTAAAATAATGTCGTTATAATATTATCATTTAGTTACACACCATAATGTGGACACGTGAGCTGAGCTCCATCCCTTTGCTCTCTCTCTCTCTCTCTCTCTCTCTCTCTCACACACACACACACACACACACACTCCCCCCACCCCGTTTGTCGCCCTCTCTCTCAGCATCCCGAAAGGCTCCAAGGCTCCCTCCTTCCCTTCCTCCCACGTCCTCTCCATGTTCTCCCACTCTCTTCCCTTCTCTGCAAGGATATGGAGAACCATACAGTGGCATCTAATCAGGCAGGTGTTTTTGCAATGCAGAGAATGTCTTCAATGGAGGTAAAGAACTTTAACCACTATTTGTATGAAGGCATTCCTGATATCTTGGCAATTTTCCTAACTAAGTATCATTACATATATATGTTTGTAGCAGTTAGCAAGAGAAACTTGCAGAAGGGATCCATTACGGATGATGGATCCCAACTCACAGCACCTAACTCTTACTGGAGTATGAGAGAGAAAGGAAGAGGAAACAACGGGAGGAGCAAAAATGCAAGAAGGGTGAGGATGGAGTACATGCTCTTGATGAAGAAGAAAAGCACAAAATATCTTCTAAGATAGTGGACGTTTTCAAGCAGAGGATCGAAGGCTTTGTTACAGAAGTGAGATGCGAAATCTGGAATTTAGTCATTCAACATCCTGCCATGCAAGCAATCCAAGAATAGTCTACACGAGAGGAGGCTGTTGTTCAAACCACAATCATTTCCAATGTGCAGAACACATTAGCGCTTTTAAAGCAGCCATGTTATAAAGAGGAGTTAATTTTGAAGAATACAACATTGTCCATGATGTTGAATTTAAAGGAAAATGTGCTTATTGCAAAATTCTCAAGGGTCCTTGAAGCCACCCCTCAGCTTGCACAAGGCAAAATCACGGGTGAAACCTAATGCTGATGGACTATTTTCATTAGCTGCACGTCATAAGCAACATCGTCGTAGCCCAATCACAGATGAAATGAAAGAATTGGTTTACACATTTTGGAGAGATGAGACACATGTATCCCCTAACAAAAAGGATGTTTGTCAGAAGAGAATGCGAAGGAAATGTTATATAAGGCACTCCGTGTACTTGCTCAATGAGCCTCAGGTGATTAGTCTAACTCAAGTGAAATAAATCAAGTCTCTACTAATAACACTAGTGATTTATGTTTTACTCTATTTTAAACTCTATGTTAATTAGCAGTAGTAACTCCTTTTGCTAGTTAGTCCTTTATCTCATAATTAAAGCTTCCTATGATAGATAGCACTATAAAGTGTGCTATCTAGGGTCACATCTAAAAACCAACATGGTGTAATAGCTAGATGATGCTAACTAGAATGGTCTAATAATAACAAGCATGGTATGATAACTAGCATGTGCTAATAACTAGATTATGCTAACTAGCACGGTCTACTAACAAGTGGGGTCTAATAACTAGCATGTGATTCTAGCAAGTAGATGATGCTAACTAGCATGACCTAATAACTAGACGACGCTAACTAGCATGTCTAATAACAAGCAAGGTCTGATAACTAGCATGTACTAGTAACTAGATTATGCTAACTAACATGGTTCAATAAACAAGCATGTGATGCTAGCAAGTAGACATGTTAACTAGCACGGTACGATAACTAGCATGGCCTAATAACTAGATGATGCTTACTAGCATGGTCTAATAACAAGCATGGTATGAAAAGTAGCATGTGCTAATAACTAGATCATGCTAACTAGCATGGTATGATGACAAGCACGTTCTCACTAGCATGTGATGCTAGTAAGTAGATGATGCTAACTAGCATGGTCTGATAAGTAGCATGTGCTAATAACTAGATTATGCTAACTAGCATGGTCTAGCCGGCACGTGATTCTACCAAGTAGATAATCTGACTAGCAAGGTCTGATAACTAGATTATGCTAACTAGCATGTGCTAATAACTAGATTATGCTAACTAACATGGTCTAATAACAAGAATGTAATGCTAGCAAGTAGATATACTAATTAGCATGGCATAGTAACTAGCATGGCCTAATAAACAAGAATGCTAATGACTAGATTATGCTAACTAGCATGGTCTAATAATAAGCATGCTAATGACTAGATTATGCTAACCAACATGATCTAATAACAAGCACGGTCTGATAACATTTACTGTTAATTGACATGCGGATATGTTACTTAACACGTGATGCTATAAAAGGCAAAGTGCTAACTAGCAATGTCTGATAACAAATAAGATAGTGCTAGTGCTAACTAGCACTGTCTGATAACAAACAAGATAGTGCTAGTGCTAACTATCATCTGCTAGTTCTAGCACTTGCTATTAACTTTTGAAGCCAAATCAGGTAATGAGTGCACATGTTCATCTCGACCTAAGATTAATGCATTATTGTGAAATTTCACAAGTTTTCTTCCATAAGTTCAAAGCAAAATATCCAAGTTGCAACATTGGGATGAGATCCTTTGAGATACTGAAGCCATTTTTCGTACGTCGGTTGAAGGACAGGTACACATGTTGCTATGAATACCATGTGCAAATGTCCTTTCTAAAGGACACATTGAACCACATGCGGTCTCATACCTTCGGGCTCCATGAAGCGGGATGCAATTGTACATGTGGCATTTTTGCCACACGTGTTGGCACAAGCATTGGTTTCTCGGCTTCACTTCGCATTTTCAAAGGTGTCACACTTCTATGGGATTCAATACTCTACCCAAAGGAAATAGATGCATCTTTCCACAGCATGAAGTGTCTAATGGGACCATGCAAGAATTGTGGTGTGAAGACGTTGGAAACACCCATCTTAGAGATAGAAAAGAAAGGTAAGACCATTACTGTAAAAGTATTTGAATATGGCAAAGCAATGAATAAGCATGGAAACAAAAAAGAAAAGAAAAGATCTTTTGAATAAAGACATGTAATGCTCGGAGTTTCTTCAACTCTTGAAGACCAAGCTCAAGCTCTTCATCACACATAACTACATCACCCAATGGAAAGCACATCAATTCAAGGAATGTATACTTAAATTTCCTAATGATGTGGTTGTTTCAATTGTAGATTTTGTAGAGAATTAGGCATTCAAGAAGAAAAATGAGATCGAGTCCATGCACTGGCACTCGAGTCACGTAACCATTTTTGTACACATAGCGTACTATCGTCGGCAAAAAGGCAGGGGAAGTAGTCAAAACAATCCACTTCTTTTCATATCAGATGACAAGGTGCATGACACATTGTTTGTCCAGCATTGCTTTATGTTGCATTGTGATTGGCTACTACGAAGATAAGGTGTCACTCTAAAACAACACTAGGTCTGGTCAGATGGTGTGGCCTCACAATTCAAGGCTACTAGGCCTTTCTATTTTGTGTTGCAAGATATGTTGGACTGACAGGGATTGAGATGAGCTGGTTCTTCTTTGGAATACAACATGGCAAGGGAGAGCATAACAGTGCAGAAGCAATTGTAAAAAGTGTCAGAATATGCAGCGGAAATGATATCCAAACTTGGGTAGACAAGAGCAAGTAGACTGCAGAAAATAATCAGCACAAGAAACACAGAGAGATGTGTGTAAACTCTTCTCTATACACAAGATCGCGGAAATACTGAATGAGAAAGTGGAGGAGGATGAGGGGCAATATATACAAACCCATGAGGGCAGTCGGCCAGCTCTAGAAAGTGCCCACGACGACTGAGTAAAAACCCACGACTGAAAATAGCAGTCGGCCAGCTCCAGATGCCTACGCCTGAGCAAATCAAGTCGGCCAGCACTCCTACAGCCCACGACTGATATAGATGCAGTCGGCCAGCTTCAGAGTGCTCCTAGCATCACCTGGCAGCCCTCCAGCCACTAGAAAAAAATGGGAAAAATAGGGAAAAAATACGGGGAGTGTGGAAAAATGATATACGGGCGGGCACACCCACAACAGAGGCCTTGGTGTATACAAATAGACAGGAGATGACTTCTAACACCCCCTCTCAGCTCCTGGCTGTGTAACCAACCCCAGGGAGCTGGAGTGCCACCTGAGCGTAGCCTGAGGTAGAGACTTCGTGAAGAGGTCCGCCGCATTGTCCTCCGTCGAACAATAAAGTAGCAAGATGTCACCCACCAAGATCTTCTCACGTACAAAGTGATACTGTATCTCTATATGCTTGGTCCGGGCATGGAAAACCGGGTTCCGAGCAATAGCTATACAACTCTGGTTATCACACTGTGGATGACTGTGGGCTCTCGCTGTGGAAACCCCATCTCGCCTAGCAGCCTCCGCAGCCATACAACCTCACAAGCAGCACCACAAGCAGCCCGATACTCTGCCTCTGTCGAAGAAAGGGCAATAGTTGGCTGCTTCTTGCTGCTCCAAGAAACCGCTCCTGAGCCGAGGGTAAAAGTGTATCCTGAAGTAGATCTCCTCGTGTCTGGATCTCCTCCCCAATCTGAGTCACTCCAGCGTTGGAGCTTGACTCCATTCCCTCCCGTGTAAAAGAGTCCCAGATCCTTCGTACTCTGCAGATACCGCAAGATCCGCAATCCTGCTTCCCAATGAGTCTTCAATGGCGTCTGCATAAAAGAGCTCAACAGCCCCACGGAGAAGCTCAAGTCCAATCTGGTGTTCAGCAACCAGATCAATGAACCAACCAACTTCCGGTACTGCGAGGCATCAACTGGCTCACAAGGATTTGTAACGGTTAACTTTGTGTTCGGGTCCATCGGCGAAGTAATAGGCTTGCAGTTCTCCATCCCAAAGGCCTCAAGCAACTCATGAACATTCCGCTGTGCTGAGAGACGAAAAACCCCCTCTGGGTCTACCAGATCTCCAACCCCAAGAAGAAGTGGAGTAAGCCTAAGTCAGTCATCTCAAACTCCTTTGACAAGGCAGCCTTCGTCACTCCGATGTGCTCCACATGACCGCCGGTGAGAATGAGATCATCCACATAAAGGATGATGAGTGTGACCATGCCGCGTTCCCGAAAGAGATACAGGTTCGGATCTGCAACCGATCTCTGAAATCCAATCCGAATAAAGAAGGAATCAATCTTCTGATTCCAAGCCCTGGGAGCCTGCTTAAGACCATACAAGGCCTTACGTAACCTGTAAACCATCCCTTCCGATCCTGGAACAATAAAGCCTGGAGGCTGCTCAACGTACACCTCCTCCTGCAGGTCACCATTAAGGAACGCTGATTTTACATCCATCTGGTACACGGGCCACCTCTGAGAAGAAGCAAGGGCAAGAATGGTCCGAATCGTGGTCATCCGCGCTGTCGGTGCAAAGGTATCCTCGTAGTCGATGCATAACCCTTAGCCACGAGCCTGGCTTTGTGTTTGTCCACCGACCCATTAGCCGCGTACTTGGTCACCAATGACTGACCGCTTTGACGGCCTCGATACTAACTCCCAAGTGTTGTTCTTCTCGATGGCGTCTAGTTCCACCTGCATGGCTTCCCTCCAAGTATCCTGTGAAAGGGCTTCCTTTACGGAAGTGGGCTCTTTATCCCGCATGATACGAGACATAAGAGCATAGTTCACCTGAAGAAGCTCCGCCGTGTTGCTTTTATCTCGGACTCGATGTGATCTTCGAGGGCCGTCCTCTGTGGTCCACTCGGAGGGTAGCTCCGTGACACCTCTGTGGTCCACTCGGAGGGTAGCTCCGTGACACCTGACTCCCGAAGGGTGTCTAACAACCACCTAGGTACTCGAACAGATCGTGGAGCCTCCTGTGATTGCGGGGGCTCAACTCCGCTGTGCGGGCTCAACCTCCTGTGATGACTGAGGTGGATCAACTGGAGTGGTGGACTGGGAATCATCATCAGACTCCTCTGGATCTCCAAGAAGTGGCGGCTCCTCGACAGTGGATGCTGGAACATGCTCGTCAAAGACCACATCCCGGCTGACAACAATCTCGTTCCTCTCTGGATCATACAACCTGTATCCCTTGGAAAGAGAGTTATACCCCACAAATACCAGCTTGCGGGACTTGGAGTCAAGCTTCCCCCTCTGCTTCTTCGGAATATGTACATACGCGTCACTCCCAAAGACACGGAAGTGCGAGACATTGGGTTTCCTGCCAAAATATGCCTCAAATGGAGTCATATGGGGTACAGAAGTCGTAGGAGAGCGGTTAATGGTATGGACAGCTGTTGCCACAGCCTCACCCCAAAGTGGACGAGGAAGATCACGATGCTCCAGCATGGTCCTCACCATCTCCACCACAGTTCTGTTCTTACGTTCAACAACTCCATTCTCCGAAGGCGATCTTGTATTGGCCAATTCCCTCTTGATGCCATGATCTGCACAAAACCGGAAAAATACAGTCGAGGAGAATTCACCTCCTTTGTCAGCCCTGAGAGTCTTGACATGAAATCCAGACTCTTTCTCCACCATCACGTGCCAATCCTTGAACCGAGCAAAAGCCTGGTCCTTCTGTGAAAGAAAGTAGACCCACGTGAATCTGGTACAATCATCAACAAGCAGCATGAAGTAGAGAGATCCTCCTAAGGATGGTATCTACTGTGGTCCACACAAGTCAGTGTGAATCAACTCCAATGGTTTCCCTTTGCCCTTGTTGGTATTACGGCCTTTCGACCGTTGGCCAGTTAGGCCTCCGAACCTCCGCCGTGAGGAGGGTTCGTGAAACGTTCCTCCTGGTCCAAGACCATTGGCACAAGCTCCTCCCACGTAATGGTGCTGAGCCTGCCACTCGTGATCAACGAGGAATAGAAAGCGGAATACTGACCAGGCAAGTGGGAAAGTAACGTGATGGCCATATCTTCGGACGATATCTCTTTCCCAGCTTGAAGGACTTGCTGCTGAAGGGCCTGCAGCTTGTTAATGTGTTCCCGCATCGTCGAAGACTTTGCAGGGTTCATAACCCGCATCTGCACTTCCAAGGATATCCGCTTCATGGGTGACACCCTGTTGTACAAAGAAGCCAAGTGCTCCCATATGCCTCTCGCCAGCGTCATGTGCTTCACATGGTTGATCACCTGTTGGTGTGCAATTGAGGAATATAAACGACCGGACCCTGGCGTTGACATGGTCCCACGTTTGTGCCTGTGCCTCTCGGTCCTTCCTCGTCGATAATAACTCCCCTTCCTCAGCTTCCGGCCTTGGCACCCCTTTGATAATAAAATCAGCAAGGTCATATGACTCCAGAACTGACTCCATCATGACCTTCCAGATGCCATAATTGGACCCGTCCAACTGACGATCCACTGGGAACGTGGGGAGAGTCGGAATCTTCACGTGCTTCTCAGCCATCTCGAGTAAATCAGCCATCTCGGAGAGTAACCTGAAAGGGTGGGTGCGTGGGAAAAATCTGAAAATCTGAAAATATGCAAGTGGTTGTCCAGCCCCTTTGCCCGCCTTCCTCTTGCACCTTCACTTCCCGTTCAGCCCAAAATAGTCCACCGATCAGCAACCTGTTGCTCCCCCTCTTGCTCAGAAAAACGCCCAAGATCTCCTAGAGCCTAGGGCTCTGATACCATGTTAGAATATGCAGCGGAAATGATATCCAAACTTGGGTAGACAAGAGCAAGTAGACTGCAGAAAATAATCAGCACAAGAAACACAGAGAGATGTGTGTAAACTCTTCTCTATACACAAGATCCTGGAAATACTGAATGAGAAAGTGGAGGAGGATGAGGGGCAATATATACAAACCCATGAGGGCAGTCGGCCAGCTCTAGAAAGTGCCCACGACTGAGTAAAAACCCACGACTGCTGAAAATAGCAGTCGGCCAGCTCCAGATGCCTACGCCTGAGCAAATCAAGTCGGCCAGCACTCCTACAGCCCACGACTGATACAGATGCAGTTGGCCAGCTTCAGAGTGCTCCTGGCATCACCTGGCAGCCCTCCAGCCACTAGAAAAAAATGGGAAAAATAGGGAAAAAATACGGGGAGTGTGGAAAAATGATATACGGGCGGGCACACCCACAACAGAGGCCCTGGTGTATACAAATAGACAGGAGATGACTTCTAACAAAAAGAACATTGACACATGAATAGTTAAAGAAAAATGGGGACACTTTAAAGAAAAATGGGGCCACTTTAAAGTGTGTAGCGGGGATGTGGTTGGTTTTTGTCAAGCTAACTTATCTAACAGAGAAACTGTAGCCTATCCTTCAAAATAAAGGGAATGTGCCCGTGTGTTTTGGGAGATTAAATTGGCAGATGTGAACAGGGAGGTTAAGTGGAATTGTGCCACTATTGATAAGTCTCGCTCTTTTCATGCAATCCGTGGTCACAACCCACGGGATCCAACTGCCCTTGCAACAAGATCATTGGCATGTTTTTGTGATGCATGCATGCATTCATGTTGGAACTGTTGTACTAACAAGGCCCATGTACAGCCTTGGGATTATCACTGTATGGTGCCATTTCTTGATGATGATGAGGTACGTTTAAATGAGGTTGCTAGATATGACAAATTCACTTATGAAGACCACTATGATGTGTTAAGCAGCGCTTTGTGTATTGGTAACACTTTTGCAGTAAATCTAGATGTGACAACCAATGATGAGGATGCAGATTTTTTCCTTGTTAAGTGCATTGCAGTAAAGGTGAAGGTAGAAAAGGGGTACATTGATGAATCGAAGAATATAATTGACAAAGGTTCTTATGTTGTGCAAGGATTGTATTACAAGCAAATAGATTCCTACTTCTTCAAACTAGATAACAAGCAGCCCACTATCCACATACTTTCAAATCTTGTACATTGTATCAAGATACCCATGGAGCACATGCCAAAAAGGAGGCAAGTGTACATAATCACTCTAGAAAGTTATGAAGCAATCTATAAATAGCATGCCCTTTGGAATTTGACATGTAACTTGCTAGTTGACAATATCGCGGAGCATGCACGCACTCGGATGGATGTACACATGAGTGTTTGCCTGAACGACCACACTGCGTGATAAACTCGGCTGGAAGTGGGGAGGCGTATTTGCCCGTGTCTGCGTGGGTGGACTTGGAAGGATGTGCGAGGAGGACTGTTTTCTGCCAAGGGTGTTGTTTGGATGGCCCCCACATTGTCCACTCTCTTGGAAATGCCCCTTCGGAGTCTTGGAAACGTGGAATGTTCACGATACGGGAAACCTGCTCCTCTCTCTTTCTTGTAGTCTCTTGGATTCGCTACTTTGATGTGGTGCGGTCATACTAGCGCTAATACACCGGATCCCAGCAGAACTCCGCAGTTAAGCGTGCTTGGGCCAAAACAGTAGTGGGATGGGTGAACTCCCAGAAATTCCTGGTGCTGCACCCTTTTTTTGGGCCGGAGCATCACTATGCCCCTCGGAGCCGTGCTGTCACGCCCCCCCCGTGCCCTTCACCGCCCCCTCGACCTTCCGTCCCGTGCCGTGGCATCACGCTCCGCCGGCCCCCCGCGGTGCCGTGCCCAAACAGCCCTCGGCCCGCCCCCCGCGGTGCCGTGCCCGAACAGCCCTCGGCCCGCCCCCCCGTGGTGCCGTGCCCCCGAACACCTCTCGGCTCACCCCCCGCGTGTCGTGTCCCCCCGCGCCCCTCGGAGCCGTGCGCTCACCCCACCCCCCGCGTGCCATGCCCCCGAACACCTCTTAGCTCGCCCCCCGTGTGCCATGCCCCCCCACGCCCCCCCGGAGCCGTGCGCTCACCCCAGCCGCCCACCCCCATGCCCCGCGGAGCCGTGCTATCGCACCGCATTGCGTGCCCTCATGCCCCCCCGCCTGGCCTCTCGGAGCCTTGCCCTCACGCCCTCATGCCCTCCCGGCCCGCCCCTCACGTGCCGTGCCCTCACACGCGCTTGGCCCCTGCGGTGTCGTGCCCGAATACCCCCCGCTCGCCCCTCCCGGAGCCGTGCCCTCATGCCCGCCGACCCTTGCGGTGTTGTGCCCGAACACCCCCTGCCCGCCGGCCCCCACGGTGTCGTGCCCGAACACCCCCCGCCCCCCGAACGCCATGCCCTCACGCCCGTCGGCCCCCCACGTTGCCGTGCTCGAAGCCCCCCCGGAGCTGTGCCCCCCCGCCACCCCCGTGGTGCCGTGTCTTCACACGCTCCCCCCGGCCCCCACGGTGCCGTGCCGCCCGAACACCCCCCCACCTGCCCCCCGGCGGACCCTGTGCCCTCGCCCCCCGTGCCCTCGCCCCTCAGCCCCTGTGGTGCCGTGCCGGAACACCCCCCCGTCTGCCCCCCCACAGAGCCATGCCCTCACGCCCCCTGGCCTCGCGGTGTACACCCCCCGCCCGGCCCCCCGGACCACGTGCCCTCACGCCCCCTGGCCCCCACGGTGCTGTGCCCTCACGCCCCCGGCCCTTGCGGAGCCGTGCCCGAAGGCCCCTCGGGAGCCGTGCCCTCACGACCCCCCCGTCCCCTGCGGTGCCATGCCTGAAGCCCCCCCCCCGAGAGCCGAGTTCACCGCGCGGCGCGGTCGTTCAGGCAAACACTCATGCGTACATCCATTCGAGTGCGTGCATGCTCCGCGGGCGTTCTGAAGTGCAGGCGACGACCCCGACACACGAACACTCAGATTGCAGAAGAGCAGAGTCCGTTCCACTCACACTCTGAGGAGTCCCTCCCACTCGGCTCCACCACAAGACTTCTCACATTGTCCCTCCCTCCACCCCCTTCGTCCCGGGAGGGGGGGCACTTACACTCCCAGGAGACGCGCAAGCGTACCGTGCGAGCACTCGTGCTACCGTAAGGCACACGAAAGCTCGCCCCGCAGGCACGAAATCGGCCAAGGCATGTGCAAACCCCGCTCGCGAGGAGAGACCCCTGCAAACCCCTAATCTTTAGCTTGAATATCTAAGCTAACCTCTGTTGACAAGCACCTGACCTGTATCTTCCTCAGCTAACACTCAGCTGACCAAATTCTGTCTGTAACTTGAATCTGATGCATGCTACTGATCCCAGTCAAATATGTATCTGCCTGACCCCTAAAATGCCTTTCACCTTCGACAAACCTCAAGTATTTGTCTCAGAACTCCATAGAACCTGTTAGGTGCTCCTAGCTAACTCCTTGACAGTATCCTATCCCAGCTCTACTGCAGTAAACTCTTACGGATGGCTAACATAGAATCCTATCTGATATGTATCCTCCGGGCTCTCCAATTGTCCTCTAGGTCCCTATAACTTTGATCCCTCAACCCCAGAACCATTTTGAACTCCTTGCTGATGTTCTGTGGACGATTTGCTGACACCTATCCGACTGCTTTTGATGGAAACTGACTAGCACTTGTGTGAATGTTATCTAGAATATGTTTTAGAGAGCTATTTCAAGACAGAGACTGCTAACTAGTATATATTCCAGAGAGCTGTTTTGAGATAGACTACTAACTAGCACAGTTAGTGATGACTGCTAATGAGCACTTGTAGACTGTTAATTAGCACATGTTTTCAGCACCCAGAGAGTGCTAATTAGCACCTGTGTGACTGTTAACTAGCATATGTTCTAGAGAGTTGTTTCCAGATAGACTGCTAAACTAGCATATATTCTAGAGAGCTATTTCCAAGCAAACTGCTAACTAGCACACTTAGCAAACTAGCACACTTAGCGACTGCTAATTAGCACCTGTAGAGTGTTAATTAGCACCTATAGAGTGTTAATTAGCACATGTTGTCAGCACCTATAGATTGCTAACTAGCATCTGTAGATTGCTAATTAGCACATGCTATTGGAGATGATGACAATAAAGATGTAACAAAAATAGACAAGTAACCATGTATACTATTTATAAACAAAAATATGTTCCATTTCAAACAATGCTTCGAATTATAAAAAGTTGTATCATTACAAACAAGGTCCTTCAATTACAACGGTCCTACTTTTGTGGCTTTGATTTCATAACATGACATTTATACTTTTGTGGTTTCCTTTCCTCTTTGTTTCTCTAAGATCTTTCACTCTCCTCTTTGTTTCTCTACTCACTCTTGCTCCCCTGTAACTTTTGTTCTTGCATTTGCCTTTCCCTCTCCACCCTTTCTGCTTTCATTTGCCATTGACAGTTTTCTGCTCTCCATTTTGCTTCATCTTGCACCCTTGTTTCATATTCCACACGACTGAGGACTTCATCTAAGAATTTATCTTCTCCTAGTTCAAAGGGGTTTGCAAGTGTATACTCCTAAATAACGATCCATGTTTTGCAGCCACAAAAATAGCCAATCTTTTAATGTTTCTTCCAAGAAGTGTTCTCGTTGTAAGGCAGTTTGGTGCTGTAGATTTGGAGCATCAGCCAAGTCCCTTTTGGGTTTTCTGACACACCTTGTATTTACTATCATCCACTATTAGAATTCTCGGGCCTAAATCTTGGGTTAACATGCCAAAATTTGTTCAGTCTTTTAAAGAACACCGGTGTATTCTAAACCTGCCAATTACTACCGATATAGTCCTCTTGTGTGATAAAACACCTGCTAACCAAGATTTATGGGATGAAAACACTGTTTTGAGCATGCCATTGATTTTGGCAAATTTTCTTGTACTCCATATGAACACATGGAAAAAGCAAAGGCACCAATCTAAAATCGGTAAACATATTTTTGGTAGAAGAGGTGACACCTGCCACATTCATGGGTTGCTTTACCAAGTCATGGCTGTAGGGAGGCAGTTGTTTACGAAATTGGCTCTCGATGACCTTGACCAGTAATCCATTAAGGTCAAGGATTAGATCCCATATTTCATCTTCTAAGTTCTTGGGCACCCATATTGGGTTGGGAAGAGGGTGCCAATCAAGGATGATTACCTCCCCAGATGTGGGTGCACATATTGCAAATAAGCGTCAATTCTACACAGGCCCACAATTAAACGGTCAAGCCGCCTTTTGAATTGAAGACAGTCTTTGGATCTGCCTAGCCTTCCCGATTTGCCATTTTTGGCATCTAAGTATCTGGTTTACAAAGGGCAGGTCCAACAATTGCAGATTATCTGACCTTGTGCAAGAACGTTAATTATTTAACAAATCAAAAAGGACATAAGCTAAAAACAAAGAGTAACTGAATGCTGTGATAGTGATTGACAAGAAAAGTTTCATGCCAACAATATGAGATGAGAATATTTTCCATTATAAGAAAAGTTTCATGCCAACAACAAGCTGTGATTGACAAGAAAAGTTTCATGCCAACAATATGAGATGAGAATATTTTCCATTATAAATATCGAATACATTACATTACTGTGCAGTTCAAGGCATAACGTGATTGACAAGAAAAGTTTCATGCCAACAATATGAGATGAGAATATTTTCCATTATAAATATCGAATATATTACATTACTGTGCAGTTCAAGGTATAACGAGATACATTCAACAAAACAAGGCATAAGAGACAGATTTAGTAAATCAAGGCACAAGAGCAAGGTTACACAAAACATGGCACACAAAATATGGCATAACAAAGTTGGATTCATCACAGTTTTTTGCATGCACGGGAGCAAGTGGCTTTCTATGCTCCTGCAACCCCCTTCTTAGCATTGTCCTTTGGCACCTCCGTATCTTCTTCACAAGGTTGCTTCACGTTTTCAGACACATATGCTATAGCCTCAGGGTCTTTCCGCTTTAGCATAATCCTTTTTACATGCCCTACCAGAGGGCCGTTTATCACCAACATCCTTAACTAGATGTTCACCCCCAGTGAGGAGTCCCTTCATTGTCTTCATACCAAATTCTTTAACAATAGCAACAACTATTGTGTTGAAATTAGAAATATCAAATTGATCTTTAGACTCATGTCCACCCGTCCCCGTTGTTTCAACTTCAATATGCAGAGGCTAGTCAAGAACTTCTTTAGCTATACTAGAGGTATCCTTCTGGTGGGGTACTAGGACAAACTCATCTCCTTCCGTTGTAGCATCATAAGCTCCTTTTTTTCCTTCAGCATTATAACCTCCACCTCATTGAGAACACCCCCCCCCTTCAACAGCATGCCCTCCACTTCCTCTCTCTCTATCATGCCCTCACTTTCCTTATACTCAGTCTGCATTTCATTGGAAAATTTGGCTTTTGCACTCCCTCCCTTGCCATGCTTGTCAGCTTGGAAAAACTCTTTTGCAATGCTCTGTTTTGACATACTTGCCCATGGAGATGTGGCCTTGGGCATGTTTTTGCATCTGTAGACAGATGTATACAAGATGTTGGTCATTATACATAAATGCTAGTTACTTTAACAACAGTGCCAGTTGTGCACACAAGAGTACCTATAATTCTAAAAGAGTACCTATAATGATAAAAGGACTACTAGTCTCAGCAAACATCATTGTTAGTAAGCACACACAAATGCTAGTTATCATATAGAAGCACGAGGCAGCATACAAGTATCAGACTAGTGTACAAGTTAGCATATTTGGATTCTAGTTAGCATAGATAGCATACAAGAGTAATAACCATTCGTATAAGATGTCTAGTAAGCATAAGAGATTGTTATATAGCATAGAAGGGTAAGCATACTAGAGTGGTTGTTAGCATACAAGATAGCTAGTTAGCATATAACAATGTTACTTAGCATTCTAGATATGCTAGTTCACAATCTGGATATGTTAGTTAACATACAAGAGTGCTTGTTAGTGTACAAGATATTTAGTTAGCATATTACAGTGCTAGTTAGTACTCTGGATATGCTAATTAGCATACTAGATATGCTAGTTAGCATACTTGATGTGCTAGCCAGCTTTGTTATATGCCAACTAACAATCTAGTTTGCTAAATTTTCTATGCTAACAAGCATATTTGGTATGCTAGCTGCTAACTAGTATCTATAGTATGCTAGTTATCATACTAGATATGCTGACAAGCATATTTGGTATGCTAACTAGTATATATACTATGCTAGTTATCATACTAGACATGCTAGCTAGCATACTAGACATGGTAGCTAAACATACTAGATATGCTAGCCAAGATATCTAGTTAGCATACTAGATATGCAACTAGCATACCAGATATGCTTGTTAGCATAGAAAATTTAGCAAACTAGATTGTTAGTTGGCATATAACAAAGCTAGCTAGCATATCAAGTATGCTAACTAGCATATCTAGTATGCTTAGGAGCATATCTTGTTTGCTAACTAGCATATCTAGTATGCTAATTAGCATACTAGTATGCTAGTTAGCATAGAAAATTTAGCATACTAGATTGCTAGTTGGCATATAACAAATCTAGTTAGCATATTGAAGTGCTAATCAGTGTACTAGATATGCGAGTACGCGAGTTAGCATAATAGATATGCTAATTAGGATAGTAGATATGCTAATTAGCATACTAACAGTGTGCAGTAGCATATATAATTGCTAATTCGCATTGTTAGCACATACGAAACCTACTTCATTAGCATATCTTAACCTGCTGCTCCTCTCCAATAACACTTACCTGAGTTTGGTGTGATTTGATCCCTTTTTCCGACAACCTTACACAACTAATTAGAGGGTATCATTTGCCCACATCTTGTAACTCTGCATCCATGCCCAAGCCAACATGCACTTGCAAAGCATAGAAAATGATATCTATGCTTACAAGGCAGCATGACCATGGTAGCAAGTTGTTCAACTTCAAGAGACAAGCTATAACCAACACATTGGTTGCGGTCTGACCCTTTTGCTGAATCTTCCATGGTTTCTTTTTGTACCGTGCCTTCTCCTACATGTTGTGTAGCTATAGCGATAGCCAAATTATATAAGGAGGTGGCAATACCTGGATCTAATGCTTGGGTTTGTCTCTCCATATGCAGCACTAGCTACAATTGATGTTCACATGATTGAACTTCAGATTGCTTCACCTCCACTTTAATCTACAATATAGAATAAAAGAACATCAAGTTAGCTAAATACATTAGCTGTACATAGTTTAAACATAAGGTGTTGCTATCATGCTAACTACCAATTACCTAAAGCATGGTTACATTGAGATCCTTCTCAAGGTGCATGTCTTCTATCTCTCAAAAACCCCAAGTGTTTGAAGAGTGTCTTTCATGGTATCAATGATAACCTCAAGCTCCATTTGCCGCTTTGAATAGACAGTACTGCTCTTTTGTAAGAACAATAATTCTTCTCGTGCATCTTTCAACCTCTTTTTTAGAGCCCTGACAACTTCGACTAACCTTGTCGTTGTTGCTAGCCTTTTACTGTCTTTGCAGCATCTAACTCATGATGTACACTTCTTAGATCTTTTTGGGCCTTGCTTAAGAGCCTCCTCAAATGAAGGACAATTGCTTCCATCCTCTCCAAGTCATTTGGGTTTGTAAATGATGGGTACGACATTGTGGAGTGACCATACGATTAGATGTGACAAACTCCTCATCACATAAATCCTAAAAAAACTCAAGCTCTTTTGTTGCTTGCAAGTCCTCATTACGCATCCTCCATTTCTTGGAATGGCTCTCATAATAGCCTTTCTCTTGTGGGTCTTGCAAATATTGGACAGCATGCTGCCCATTTGAAGTGGATGGCCGAACCACTCTCAATAACCCAGGGCTAAACTCTTCCACATACCCCTTGGCAAATGCTGAAGTGATCTCCATGTTTGTGGGAGGACACTTTTGGTACACTTTGTGATGAAACAACATTAGATGCTCATAGAAATCAATGCGGATATGGCTACATTTGATGCGATATTGACTGGGATCCTTGGCATGTCTAAAAACACTGAACCACTCGACGTCAGTCAATTGACCCCACCTCAATAGTTTCAGATCAGCACCTTCCATGGAGAGGCCATAATCTGTATTGAATTTTGCCATGGTTTGACAAAACTTTGTTTGTCTTGGGTGGACTACCTTAGGAGCTTTTCACCAGCCTGCATACATGCAATGGGAGAAATAAGCAAAAGAGACAAAGAGATCTAGAGATAGAGACTAAAGAGGGAAGCATGGAGAGAGAGAGAGAGAGAGAGAGAGAGAGAGAGAGAGAGAGAGAGAGAGAGAGAGAGATGGGGACATTCTCAAAAAGAGGGGAGCATAGAGAGAGATGGGGATGGAGAGAGAGAGAGAGAGAGAGAGAGAGAGAGAGAGAGAGAGAGAGAGAGAGAGAGAGAGGATACCAAAACCTATCAAAGTGCTCCTTCCCTTCCTAGCAGAGGTGACTTCATATTGGACTAACGGCCAAATTGCAATGGAGAGGTCTTGCTATCAAGCAATTCAACCCCTTTTCGCGGTGTGGTGGAGAGCTAGACAGCTCTTTGAGGATGTGTTTTAGAGCTTCTTTCCCCAAGTCCCTACACTTGTTCCACTCTATGTAGCCATGGCAGAGAGCTCGACTTTGAACTTGTATTTTCTTTTGGGGTGAATACTCTAAGACAATATCCTCTTGCTTTCTTCCCCTAATAGAATCTATCCTTTGCTTGGGCTTGGCCATCTTCCCCACTCCCCCCTCCTTGCTTGGGGCCCCCACCTTCTTCATGACTCCACAACTCTTTGTAACACCTGCGAAAGACCTCCTTTCTACCGTAGGAATTTGCCATGAGAATAGTCAAATCTTCTTTCTACCTTACAAAATCGCATACGAGTAGTGAAATCTAAAAATTCACCACAATTTTGCATGAGTACTTATATATTTAGCGCGAGTCATATCTTATAATTTAACACGAGTACCAAACATGATTACCACAAGTTATATCAAAACAAAGAATATAAATTTGTATACTTAACATATATCAATTATTCTTTTTCATATGCTAGCAAGATATGCTATTTGGTACATGCTAACAACCATAAAAGCATAGCACGTCAACATGCTTACACCCCCATATATATTATGAGTTGGCTTTTCATTTGTGCCCATGTATGCTGTATGTTTACGTTAATGGTTTGTAGGTGAAACTTTGTGAGTGGGTGGGATGTTACGCTCGTATGGTTTCCGATGGGGTTTCACCTCCACTCACAAAGTTTCACCACCGTTGGATGCCAGAGAGTCAGGACGGTGTGTTTCCACCCACTATTTTTTGCATAGTGCCCAAGGGGTCCTCTATACATATATTATAGGTTTGGGTGGGGCATCCATTCATATGGCATCCGATGGGGGTGAAACTTTGTGAGTGGGTTCATGGGGCTACTACCCCTCTACTCCCAAAGTTTCACCACTATCGGATGTCAGATGGGTGGGAGGGTGTATTGCCACCCACTATTTTTTGCATAGTGCTCAAGGGGTTCCCTATGCAAAAAATTATGGGTTTGGGTGGAACATCACGCACGTATGGTTTTTGATGGGGGTGAAACTTTGCGAGTGGGTCCATGGGGCTGCTACCCCTCCACTCAAAAGTTTCACCACCATGAGGTGCCAGATGGGCGGGACGGTGTGTTGTCACCCACTATTTTTTGCATCTATAGTGTGCCCAAGGGGTTCCCTATGCAAACAATTACGGGTCTGGGTGGGACGTCACATTTGTATGGCATCCAATGGGGGTGAAATTTTGTGAGTGGGTCCATGGAGCTGCTAATCCTCCACTCGCAAAGTTTCACCACTATTGGGCTCCAGAAGGGTGGGACAGTCTGTGGCCACCTACTATTTTTTGCATAGTGCCCAAAGGGTCCCTATTGAAAACAATTACCAGTTTAGGTAGGACATCACACTCGTATGGAATCCAATGGGGGGGAGTAAAAATTTGTAAGTGTGTCCATGGATCTGCTACCCCTCCACTCTTAAAGTTTCAGCACCATCATTGGGCACCAGATGGAATGGACGGGACGGTGTGTTGCCACCCGCTATTTTTTGCATAGTGCCCAAGGGGTCCCCTATGCAAAAAATTATGTGGGACACCATGCTCATATGGCATTGGATGGGGGTGAAACTTTGTGAGTGGGTCCATGGGGCTTCTACTCCTTGCAAAGTTTCACCACCATCAGATGCTGGATGGCCAGAACGGTGTGTTACCACCCGCTATTTTTTGCATAAGGGGTCTCTATGGAAAAATTACGGGTTTGGGTGGGACATTACGCTCGTATGGCATCCCGATGGGGGTGAAACTTTGCGAGTAGGTCCATGGGGATGCTACCCCTCCACTCGCAAAGTTTCACCACAATCGAACATCGGATGGGTGGGATAGTGTTTTGACACCTGCCATTTTTTGCGTAGTGCCCAAGGGGTCCCCTATGCAAACAATTACGGCTTTGGGTGGGACATCATGCTTGTATGGCATTCGATGGGGGTGAAACTTTACGAGTAGATCCATGGGTCTACTACCTCTCCACGTGCAAAGTTTCATCACCATCAAGCGTTAGATGGGCGGGATGGTGTGTTCCTGTTAAATTATCGTAGCACCACTACGGGCGCTACCACAGGAGGGGACAGCCTCTGGCTCACCACCCAGCCACCACAGAGGAAGAATGAGGATTGCCCCTCATCCCCCCAGGCTATATAGTGTGTGGCCTGCCTACCATGCCTACTCTAGTTAACCATGGTAATTGGAGACCTTATGACCTTAGAACTTCTATCCCTGAGGTGCACATAACATTTATCCACTAAGGACTAATATAAATGGATGCTAGATCACTAAAATCTCAATAGCTACTACCTTGAGATGGGTGTATACTCATATGATGACCCCTTTTCCAATGTGTAGGCTGAAATATAGGGTTGGGTAGTGAGTTTTGTTGGATTTCTTGCTTAGAGAAGTGAGGGGCTTGTGGTCTACTTTTCTTTCTTGATGAAGACCTTATGTGATTACCTTCTACTTCTTCATGTCGATGTCACAATTCCTAGCTTCTCTTCACATGGTTCTTCTTGTTGTTGTGCATGGCATCTTCTTTGTCATCGTTTGCGTCTTTGGCTTGTTTGAACATTAATTTAATTGATGAATGTTGCTTTGATGATGAGGTGTATTACCTAGGTGTTTTTCTGTTATGCAGATGATCTTTGCCATGCTCTCCATCCAAATGCCACCTTAACTTTGAGGTTTGAAAACAATCCTATATTTTTATTTTTATTTTAAACATTTTTCATATAAAGATTTTTAATGGCTAGAATGATTGATTTCCTCTTTATGCTCATGCACCATCATTGCCTTCTTTGTAGAGATTCGTCTTGCTGCTCAAATGAGGTTGCTTAGTTGTGTCTAGTCTCTCTCTCTCTCTCTCTCTCTCTATATATATATATTCTACCATTTGGAGCTGATGCTCACGTGACAGGGCCACCTCTACTTGACACAGAGCTTCATTTGATCTTTTATGCAATGGATGGGACAGGGGGAGTCAAGCCAATTTACCAACTTGCCACTATGGAAAGGGGTCGGGACATCAATGCAACAGGAAGGAGAATGCCTCATCAATGCTACCACTGTCAAAGTCCCATTGAGTTTTGGAATGCCTTGTAAAGTTTCCTACACTTAACCAAGATGTTCCAACATTCCTCGGGCTACTTGTAAACTGGTGTGGCATAGATCACTGGATTAAAGACTACCCCAATAAACCTATGGTGACAAGTCCACAGCAGATGGGATGACCCATCATCACACCCCTAAAGATGATGGGGTAAGTGATCAAGCACAAAGGTAGATCTTAAAAAATCTAGATCCCACAGCTTTGAATTCTATCACCTAGCTACAACCTTAGAACGAACATGCTCTCGAGCAATGATCTGTGGCCTTGGTAGTAGAGTCTAAGAAGAAGAGGAGCCTTGGTAGTAGAGTCTAAGAAGAAGAGGAGACATAGGAGAAAAAAGTTGACTAATAATGGGGAAAAAAGAGACCAAAAAGAAATATGGGAACACATCAAGAGCCAATCTTCATTAGGGACCTAGATGAGGACTTGGACTCCTTGGATGCAAGGGCTGATTCTAAATTTAGTAGGGAGATACCACCCAAAACTAAGAACATGAGAAATAAGACCCTAAGGGAACTTGTAATTCCTAAAATTAAATCACACATGACGAAACTTGATTCTTATCCCTTGACCCTCGGAAGGAGATTGAGCAAATCCAAGAACTCAATGATTTAGTTTTTACTAAAACACAATAGGAGCTGAATCAAAGCCCAAACAAGTGAGAGTCTTAGATATTGCACACCCTAGTACCTTAACGACTACTACTGAGATGACTCACAAATCTATAGATGTGCCTAGTGTCATCATGAAAGAGATTGAGGTCTCCACCACATGTAGTTTGATCCCTGATTGGCTAAAGGGGGAGACAATTACCGTATGGAAACCCTGAATCTGAAAAGATGCAGGGGAGAAGAGAGCTTGAGCTCTTGCAAGCACACACACACACTCACACAAACCCTAGAAGAGAGCACACAAGGTGAGAGGTTGAAAATTCTTCTTCTTCTTCTTCACACAACAAAAGAGGTCTACAAAGAAGATAAAGTGGCTAACACACATAATAGAGTATATACAAGTGGTCCATAATGTGAGCACACTAAGAAGAGTCGATAGATGTGGACTAGTCGGTGTAGTCTAGTTGTAGAATCTCTGGCGAAGATATGTCGGTGCCAGCTATCAAACCTGCCAGTGATATAAATGTCAATCGGTCATGCAGGCGCCTCATGAGTGTTAGTTCATGTCAAGCTTGACCTCTCAACACTCCCCCTCAAGCTCAACTCCAACTCATGAACTCCAAGCATATCTCAAAATCTATGGAGCTTCTCAGCTCCTAAGGCCTTCATGAAGATGTCAGCAACCTGATCCTGGTATTGACGTAGGCCAAGTCGATGTTGCCTACCAAGACTCTCTCCCTAATGAAGTGTTAATGCACCTCAATGTGTTTCCTTCGCACATGGAAAATTGGGTTCTTGGCCAACTGTATACTCCTAAGATTGTCACAATATATGACAACCTTTATCTCCACATGTAACCCTAAATCAGCAAAAGTAGCTTACGTAACCAAGCTACCTCACATGCTGCCACTGCAGCTTCTCTGTACTCGACAAGGCAATTGTGGGCTACTTCTTGCTGCTCCATGTCACAACAGCACTCCCCGATGAAAACATAAATCCACTATGGTAGATCTCCTGTCTGAAATGCTACCTACCCAATTTGCATATGTGTACCCATATAGCTCCAATGGTACATCTGCTGCATAAAACAATGCATAATTAACAGTGGCCCTCAAGTATCGAAGTGTGCATCACACATTGTCAAGATGTGGTTTGCGTGGAACCTGCATAAATTGACTCTCTTAGCCAACAGTGTAACTCAAATCTGGCTTGCTGATCTTGACATAGATCAAACTCCCCACAATCTTCATGTACATATTAGGATCCTCCAACACATAACCTGCATCCACACTAAGCTTGCCATTTCGATCTAATGGTATCGAGATTAGCTTACAATCAGCCATCTCATACTTGGACAACATATCCAATGCATACTACCTCTGTGAGCAACCAAATACCCTCAGGTGTGTGAATGACTTCAATTACCAAAAAATAGCAAAGATCTCCCAAATCCTTCATCTCAAACTTCCTTTTGAGAAGGCTTTTCACATGATCAATCTCTTCCAAGTTGTCACCCCCAATAATAAGATCATCTATATAAATGGTGATAATCACAATACCCTTATCACTCTTGCACACATTTTAAAGCGTGATCTACATATGCCATATGAAAACCAATAGTGACAAGATACTCAGTAATTCAGTAATCTTGTCATGCCATGCTCATGGAGTTTGCTTCAGCCCCATACAAGGCCTTATGAAGCTTACACACATACTCTGGGTGACCTGTATTCTCAAAACTTGGTGGCTGATCCATATACACCTCTTCTTGCAAGTCACCATGCAAGAACGCATTTTTGACATCCATATGATGTAAAAACCAGCCTTTAGTTGCAGCCATCACAATCACAACTCTCACAGTTGCCATCTTTGCAACTGGGAAAAATATGTCCTCATAATCAATCCCATGTGTCTGCGTATATCCTTTGGCTACCAATCTAGCCTTGTACCTGCTTATGCTACCATCACTGTTATATTTCACCTTATACACCCACTTACAACCAATAGCTTTCTTGCCGTCAAGCAATGGCACCAAATCCCAAGTCTCATTTCCATACAATGCATCCATCTCCTCATCCATAGCTTTCTCCCAACACACATTTCCAATAGCCTCATCAAAACATGTGGGTTCTACAACCTGCACAACTTTTGCCATATATGCATAGTGATGTGCCACATAACCATCATAAGTCAACCTCTACCATAGGATTTTTGACTCTTCCAAATCTTCGTAACTTTGCATTCATGGCTTCCATAGCCTTCTTCACACCAGGTGTCTTCATTACTGGAATCCCAAGCTCCTCATCAAGGCTCATCTCCAAGCCACTAGAATCTCCAGTAACAAGAGAATGCCCCACAGAAATGTCAGGCATACCAAGTGGCTCAACCACTTTCTCTTTGCCGTTATGTGATGTACCAACTACATTTTTAGGACTGATATTATGACACAACGTGCCACTCCATGGTCTATCAAATAGAACCGCTCGATGTGAGGACTCTCTTGGTCCACTCAATGACTGTGATTGCTGACTTGCATTATGTGCAACCACATTTCCACTTACATTAGCCCCAATAGCATCCTTTTCAACAGCATACCAGTTACTCATCTCATCAAATACAACATCCTTGCTTACCCTCAATTCACGTGTAACAAGATTATAACATCTATATCCCTTTTGCTCAAGGGAATACCCAATAAACACACATTTTTCTGCTTTTGGATCCAGCTTGGTACGTAACTCATCTTGCACATGCACATATACAATACATCCCAAAACTTTCAAGTGAGACAAATTAGGTTTCTTGCCAATAAACTTCTCCTTTTGCATTACATCATGTATGGCTATAGTAGGAGTCCTGTTTATGAAATAAATTGTTGTAGACATAGCCTCGGCCCAATAGCTATGCGGCATAATCTTCTCAGCCATTAAAGCTCGTGCTATCTCTGTAGTGTGCCTATTTTTTCGCTCTGCAACTCCATTTTGTTGCGGAGTGTATCTACATGTAAATTATCTCTGAATTTCATTCTTTCGCAAAAGAATTCAGAGAACTCATTGGAGAAGTATTCTCCCTCTCCATTTGACCTTAGGTACTTCACATGCTTTCCTATCTGTTTTCAGCCATCACTCTGAAATTTTGAAAATGAGTGAATACTTCACTCTTCTCCTTCATGAAGTACACCCACACTTTCCTTGTGTGGTCATCAATGAATGTTACGTAGTACCTGCAGCCACCCATAACCATAGTCGTCGAGGACCCCATACATATGAATGCACAATATCTAGTACATTTCTGCTAACATTTCTATCATGTGGAAATACATGTTTTGTTTGCTTTCCAAATTGACATGCTTCACAAACTTTCTGCATACCTTCAACTTTAAACTTAGGTAGCCTTGTCACAATTTGTTCAGTTTGCATAGACTTCATTCTTTGCACATTGACATGCCCAATTCTCTTATGCCAAATGTCTGTATCTGTAACAACTCCTAAACCATTGCAAACATTGCAGTACTCACTTTAGGCATATTTACATTCAATGTAAACATTCTACCCACTCTATTGCCTCGTGCAACCAACCTGCACTTATCTTTAAAGTCTTCTACATAACAACCATCAGGGTTAAACCGAACCTGCAAACCTTGCTCAATCATTTGGCCAACAGAAACCAAATTCTTTATCAGGTTCGGAACATGAAGTACATCTACAAGGTACTTCACCTTACCATCCTGCATAGACAATGGCACATCCCCAACATGGGCAATCGGATGAGCAGTGTCATCCCATGTTTCAACAAAACCTGGTCTTTCAAGACTCTTCATTCCCTTGAACCACTCACCATGACATGTCATGTGGTTCAAAGCACCTGAATCAACATACCATACATCATCCTTACATGTTGTTACATCAGTTCCAGACACACAACATTACCTACATGTTGCATAACAAACAACCTCTCATTATCCTCATTATTTCTGCTAGAGGATGCATAGTTGTTTTGCTGCACTTTTCCATTTTGTATGTCACTTTGCTTCTTATAGCAATCTGCCTGCACATGCTTAGGCTTACCACAATAAAAATAGCCTCATGTATCATTATTATACCTTTGCCAATTACCATGACCTGATTGACTCCCCCTGCTTCTAAACTAGTCTCTTCCACCTGTATGTTATTGTTGTTGTGAATCCTGGGACTGTGCTACTGACCATAATTTTGATCACCTGTTTGGCCACGTCCACGACCTTTACCTCATCCTCTACTTGAATTTTTGTAGAAGGCCTGCTGCTATATGAACTGTTTTTATTTTTTGTGAAGACTTTTGATCTTCACCCAAGTTCTTCTCTTCAATGATCAACATTGATACCAAATCTGTGAAGTTGGGAATGTTCTCCCGAGTCTCAATAGACGTCTTAAACGCCCTGTATTATGGCCCGAGACCATGCAGACACACTTCCACCTTATCATCATCATCCACATAGAAACACCAACTGATACAAGGGATTACATAAATGCCCTTGATCTTCAAAGCATAATCATTCATGGACATATTCTTCTTCTCCACAGTATGAAGCTCATTCTTCAACTGAATTTTTTGTGCCTTGGTGTTGGTTTCATATAGCTTTACCAAGGTGTCCCAAGCCTTCTTAGGTGACTTGGCATCCTGTATATGCCCAATCATAGTGTCCTATATGCTGATAGAAAGCCAATACATGACTTTCCTTGCTCCTTGATTCCAATCCTTGAACTCTTTTATATCTACAGCAGTTAGATTAATCTTAGGTATCTTCGGTGCCTCCTCATGTTCACCTTCAATGTACTCCCAGTAATCTTTTTCCATCAGGAAATTGGTCAATCTAAACCTCCAAGCATGGAAGTTATTCTTGTCAAGCTTCTCTGTAATAATCTGGTTTATTCCATCATTTGATATCTTTTCTGTAACACAAATTTACCAACAATTACAACACTCTTGCTTGACCTACACAAACTGTTGTATTCTCTATAGTGGTACTATACTGCACCCAAATTGTCACAGCCAATGACCTTAATTTGCATATATACACCCAATGGAAACTTTGAGACCTCTTTGCAGTACACACAATGTCTGCATAACAAATTACCCTTCTTGCAGTTCCAAAAATAGAGCTCTACACGGGAATCGAAACTTACCCGCCAGGGTGCTTGTGAACGCTTGCAAACTGAGAAACGGAGGTCTAGACATGCCCGAAATACATTTTCCAATGGAAAGTATAGTTGCCATGTAGCTCTCCTTCCACCACGAAGAAAGCTCCTCAATTAGAGTTTGTTTGTCGGTGTCTCCCGAAGAGCTCCCGAACAAGGGTGTAGTAGCCACCAACACAAAGGGGGAAAGATTAGATAAAGCTCTTATCCTCGTACCGCTTCTTGTGCTTCTCTTGCTTGCCGCTTAGCCCTTAACATGAACCAGGCTCTGATACCATGAAAAGATGTAGGGGAGAAGAGAGCTTGAGATCTTGCAAGCACACACACACTCACACAAACCCTAGAAGAGAGCACACAAGGTGAGAGGCTGAAAAATCTTTTTCTTCTTCACACAACAAAAGAGGTCTACAAAGAAGATAAAGTGACTAATACACATAATAGAGTATATATAAGCGGTCCATAATGTGAACATGCTAAGAGGAGTGGATAGATGTGGACTAGTCGCAGCTGTAGAATCTTTGGCAAAGATATGTCGGTGCCAACTATCAAACCTGCCAGTGATATAAATGTCAATCGGTCATGCAGGCGCCTCGTGAGTGTCAACTCATGTTGAGCTTGACATCTCAACAGTGTCCAGTTGGGAGATGGATTTTCTAGTCTCACCACCATGAGTTTACCACCACCACATAGCATTCCCAAATTGTTGGATTATGGCCTCATATAAACAAGGATAATGATAACCACCTATGGAGATCTTGAATTGTTTGAAGCAAATGACAGCTCTCCTTTAGTCTCATTGACACATTTCTATGGAAAAAGTCACTCAATACATGGGCTTATATCTAGTAATCCCCCTTGATATAAGAATGAGATAGAATCCCCCCTTAATGACATTGGGTGTGTTTACTCTTCTCCATAATACAATCAAGGTCATGTAGGACAAAAGACAAGGTTTTAGAACCCAAAAAGAGAGAGTGAACTACAAAGCATAGGATTCATCATCAAAATTAGGACCAACAAAATTACTTTCTTCAGTAGTGGCAAGATTGCCTTTTTCTTTACTCTTCTTGTTTTTCTCTTTAAAATAACATTTGTGTGGTGGATTGTTGGTTTTACAACAATGCACAAAAGGGTTATTAATAAAGCAATTCTTTGTGAGTTGGTTGGTTCTTCCACAAGTAGCACACTTCTTATTGCTGTTGGTGTCAGCATATGCTCCTCCCCGAAGTGAGATTATTGTTAAAATTTAGCTTCCCTCCTTTTCCTGTATTGAATTGATTGTACTCTGCAAGGAAGGAATTGGTTCCTTCTCTTCGAGAACAATGGCAATGTTGTTGTATTCGATAGGTATTGCTTTAAGCAAGATGGCTATAGCATTCTCATCAAGCACAGGGGCTTTTACATACACAAGTTGGGTGATAATGCTTTTTCAACTTGTTAACAAAAGATGCAATAGATTCATTATGCTCTTTAGAAAGTCCATATAATTGTATTTTTAGACTTATTTTAGAGTGCTTTGTCCGTGTTCCAAAGGTTTTCTCTAGAGCGTTCCAAGCTTTAGATGCATTGTCACAATCATCAATGTAATGAATATAATTATCATCTAGTGCATTGATAATGATGCCTAGGGCTTGTTTATCCCATGCTTGATTTGCGGCTCTATGACAGCTCTAGTGGACACACCATCTTTCCCTTTTGTTGGTTTAACTAATTCCCAGAGATTTTTCTTCATGAGATGCCCCTTGACTTTGGTCTGCCAAGTGTGAAAACCTTGGCCATTGAATTTGTCGGGAGACTTAGCGTTAGTAGCCATGATTATAGAGGATGCCATTTGACTAGGGAGGTCTTACCAATCAAGATTTGTTTTCTCTTGGGGCATGTCTAGAATCCGTTTACAATGTATGGCATTCGAACTTTACAAGCATATACAGACATACATGATCTAAATAGGCAAATAGCATGATGTTAATGAAATTAATGCTTAACAAAATGAAGGCTTGAGTAATTGGAGAATAGAAACGATGGTAGTAGTGATGAAGAGAAGCTTGGTATTGAAAGTATGCTTTACCATCGGACGAGCGCACCTCTGCAACCCGTTAATTGCTCCTATCTTCAGCTCACGTTGCAGATTTTGGGAGCACAGAAGAAAATCGCCAAATTCTCGAGAATCAAATGGCGTAATGAGAGGTCACGACTAGATTTGGATGGGTTCCAGGGTTGTATCCTTCAGAGGGTTCGGGTGGTCGGCTTTCATCAGAGACAGTGGTATGTAGACCCCTCACCGGCCTCGATAGGGGAGGATTGTTCTTGGAGACTCTGGGCTTGGGACAGCAAGCCTCTTGTTCGCCTTCAGTGGGACCCAGGGGAGTGGTTTTGGCGAGATCCCTACTCGGCCCCTACCAGCCCTGCCATTCCCTTTTTTCAGTACACAGCGAGGCTGGGGCGGCGGATTCAGAGACACAGGATAGAGAGCACCCCGGCAGCGGCCGAGCATTGGCGGCGACAGGGGCTCTCCCCTGCCTTTCTTAGGGACTTCTGGCAGCGCCTTTGGGCCAGCTTCCGTCCCCGGAAGGTGACACTTTTTCTCTGGCTCACAGCGCATAGAGGATTGGCTGTGGGGGCTTGGCTTGCTTTTGGTAGACACCCAGCGTCCTGCCCTCGGTGCGATCATGCACAGGAGTCACAGCGGCACTGCTTATGAGATTGCCCACAGGCACAGCAGGTCTGGCAGCGCGCTCTCAGGATGGTTTTTGCAGGTTCTCCAGGGGAGATGTTGGTGACATGGGGTGCGGTAGCTTGGGCCACGGATAGCGGCCCTGCACTTGGATATGAGGACGCTCCTGGCAGTGTGACCATCCAGGTCTCTGACAGGGCGATGGCGGTGGTTCCGACGCCAGACTTCTCCTCGGCAGCCTCTCAGGAGGGGGTCGGGCAGAGATGGGAGTTGATCAGCAGCATGACGGCCTGGCACATATGGAGAGCCCGATGCAGGGAGGCCATTGACCACCAGACGACTCCACCGGCGGAGGTCATACAGGCCCTCTGGGTGGACATCATCCACACCTTGAGAGGACACTGGGGGAAACTCCAGGGAGACTCGGATCGCATGAGAGGGCGCCGCAAGGCTTTCCTCCGCACTTGGCAGCCTGGCCCTTTCCTCACCGCGAGGGACGAGGATGTCATTTGGCACTATCGGCCGCCAGTTTGGCTTTTCTCACCTCCTTCATGTATTACTAGGTAGCCCCCCCCAGAGAGCGGCCAGCCACGGGGGGGAGCTCAGGTGTTCATTGTGTTTTATCCCTCCTTGCGAGGTGAGCTTTGTAGCCATATGGCGTTTTCTCATTAACTAATAGAAGGATCTTTTTTCCGGAAAAAAAAAAAAGAAAAAAAGAAAAAAAAAATGAGTGGCTACAGTCAGCCGAGTGATGATTGGGCACAGCAGGTGCTGCAGTGGACTTGGCTTTGAACGTCTCGTTTCTTCCTCTAGCGTCAGTGGGTACAAGGCCAATGAGATGGGATAAAAAAGTGGAGATGCCTTATTATGGAGTGCGCAAGTGGCAATCAATTGCCCTCAATTAGTGGGGATATTCTAAGGGATAGTTTGACCTTTGCTAGAGGCTTAAAATTGAATTGAATGCTAAAGGTTAAATGAGGACCCCACTCTCTGATACCATATTAGAAATTAAGGTGGGAATACAAGTGAGGCATTCATAATGAAAATAGAACATGATTGCATTGATACACATGAGCTTCTCTTCATAACTACTATAGCCATGGGAGGTACACTCAATGTGACTTAATACATTTTTAGAGGACATCATTGTTTATGGCATTTGGTGGTGGATTTTATCTTGATCTTAGACTAAAAGATATCCTATGCAAAATAATTGAAAAGGCTAGGGACTACAAGTTGGGCTTATTCCTAACAGCAAGTTAGTGTTTGATAATTCCACATGAAAATTCATAGTGTCCAAAAATGGGATTTCCACCAATGAGAGTAAAATAAAATTATCTTAGAATTATCCCCACCAACAAACTACAAGGGAGTCCAAAGCTTTATGGGACATGTAGTCTATTTATCATCTTCTATGTCAAGATTGCACATCCCTTGTATAAGCTTCTCATCATATATGAATGGACAAAAGAATGCCAATAAGCCTATGATACGTTAAAGCAAGCTCTGTCTACTAGCGTTCCAATCTTATGAGTGTGTTACAGGCTACACCATCCCTCTCCCAGTGTAATGGGGATAATACTCACATTAACTTGTCATGGGGAACTTGCCAATGTCCAAGCTCATATCTCGGTAGACTCCAAGATTTGCTTATGGTAGAGCTAGCTAGCACCACTCACTTGGCTCCTCCTTAAGCTATCACATGAGGCTTCCATTCTCCATATAAGGACATTCACTCCTCTCTACTCTCACACTCAAGAATACAAGCATGAAAGAAACATGCACCAAGAATGTAGCTCTCTCTCCTCTCAACTCTCTCTCTCTCTCACACACACACTATAGACAAGCAAGAGAGCAAAAAGATAAGACTAGACTTAATTGGCACAAAGGGGGATTGTGCCTTGCATTATGATAATAATATTATTTATACAACTAGCCCCTATTCACACTTGGGTGCCTAAAACTTAATGAAAGATGAACTAAATGCTTACAAATTACATAGTTTTGTGGCATAGCTAGCTATTCTCATAATTACATCGTTTTAGAGTGCCGTTTCATGACACTTATTGTGCTATCTCTTGTATGTAATGGAGAGATGCTAAGTTGATCCCAAAATGGGGTTAACATTCCATCCTCATAATTTACTCTTGCACCGCAGGGGTTGCTGGTCCATGTATTCTTTATAGCAACTTATCTATCATGTCCTCAAAGCTTGTATGCATGTAAAGAGGGAAGGATGAAGGTGATGATAATAATACATAATTCCATTATTGGGGGGCCCTTTGTTCAAATCAGATTGCATACCTTCCCTAATATCTATGGACATAATCATCCTGAATGTCTATAAGAAGGTTGATAAGCTTGAAAAACCTGATAGTAATGACAACGACATGGTCTAGAATGGTTTTCCATGCATGGATAGTGGGGTAAGCATAAAAATTGGCACTATTGAATAAGTGAAACAAAAGAGCTACACTCAAAGTACGGAAAATTGTAAATAAAATGTGAGTTGTGAGCACGCCTTTCACGGAACTCCCTGGCTGTGAATCTTTGTTTGATGGGCATGTACACGGGGTCCACACTTAGATGCCGTGGAGATGCTATGTAGATGTCTGCATATTCTTTGATTACAAGGAAAGGCAATCTCCAAGCAGCTTGATACCAAAGTTTACAATTGAAACTTGGCCACCACCATCAGCATCCATTTGTATTTATGTAGCCACCCCATGACTTGACACAATATGCTCGCACATCCATTGCTTATATGCATGAGCAATCATGTATGTGACTAGTCGTATCTCCTCAAGAAAATCCGCCAGCCAACCACACGGGTTGGATAGCCTTGAACCTCTTGCCACATGAGACCATAAGGTCTCATATTGCTCCATGTGCCTTAGTTCTGTGTTATCTTGCCAATCACCCACTCAAGGGCATGGTACATTAGACGACTAAATCCCTGTGGCATAAGCTTCAACTTGTAGGGGGAGCGGTTGGGTCGAACGGGGAAATATATAGAAGGGCTTACCTCATTAAATGATGTTTAAAAAGTGGATTCCCATCTATTATAATTTTCTCATATTCCAAGGCTGGGAGATCCAAGATGGGGTCAATTATAGGACCCGCCATTGTCATGCACATGTGTGGCATATGATCAGCCTCGACCTCTGGTGGCTGGCCATCTAGTGGTTCCTCGGGGGGCAAGAGGGTTGGAAAGATCGAAAGAAGAGTCAGGAAAATCTTTTCGGGTTAGTGCAGGGTTACATAAATAAGAAGTTATAGGACTAAACACTAGGTAGGTGTTGTCATGTACATCATCCCTTTTGTCTCCATTCCCATCATTGGAAGGCGACGGTGATTTTTTGGTGATGAAGAAATCATGTAAACCATGTAAACCTTCCTCCTCAAGGAATGTGGGATATTCTATGTGCACTTGGTCAAAGTCATATACTAATGTTGGTTAATAAAGATGTAGGTGTGCACAAATAATATCAAAAAGGTCTTGAATGCCATAAGGATAATAAAGTTTACTATTATGTAATAGAAGGTGTTCGTGGGTGTCCCAAGTTTCTACCTAGCCATGTGTGAGTATCCAAGTTAAGATTTCTTGGAGTTTAGGAATGGGAGCTACAAAAGATTTAGGAATAGATGGTTTCATTAAGCAAATGGGCTGCTCAAGTTAGTAGAATTAATTAGTACCCTGCATCATGATAAAAAATCTAGCACTATAGGGTGTAGGGGGTATATGTACATGGATTGAGCCTCATTGAGTTTGAAAGACCTTGTAAATATAGCCATAATAATGGTAGGGTCAACATATCATGTAGTGTTTTGTTGAATCAGTGCTAAGTCACCCTGTGTTAGTTCCTCACTTAAGTTAATATTGTATTAGCATAAAGAGTGTTAGTGAAGAAAAAGTAGGGAGAAAATTTGGTGAGGGACCCAAGGAACCACTAGAAGGCCAGCCAATGGGTCTGCCCTATCCCACAAGCTTACTATAAGTATCATCTTCTTCCGATATAGAGGATTCTACTTGCAGTCCGTAGCTATTGGGGTGAAGGTCAATGAGGCAAGCCTCTTAAGCTTATAGAGCGTGGGTAATCTGTAGCTCCCTTTGGGGTGGCGAGCGTGTTGGAGTTGGAGATTTTGAAGGAGTGGGCCATTCTTCTTTGTTGCAGCAAACCCATCGTAGCTTCTAGTCATGTTGTCATCACGGGTGGACATCCATAATCTGCTCATTAAGATGAGAGATGACTTTTGGTGGCTAGCCAACATAGTCACCTTTTTAGTTTAGAGATCCTGTAGTGTTGCCCCTTGAGGTCCTTGACGTGGATGTCGTAGTTATCATAGTTGATTTCATAGATATCTTTGTCTTGTTCCAACTGTCTTTGTAACACCTCCATGTGTGCCTTTAACCATACTTCAGTGGCCTTTAACTCTTTTTCCTTCTCTTACAAACGGTGCTCTAGTGCTTGGTGATCATTGATTACATTATTGATTACATTAGAGAACTTAGCTTGGATCCTGCACTTAGTTATTCACCATAGCCTGCAGTTCGTCGGCCACTGCCTTCCACTTGAATTTGCAACTATATGTTGCAAGCCATGGAAGAAAAGGCTTGCAACTGTATGTTGCGAGCCTTTTCTTCCATGGCTTTGTGTCTATGGGATTGGAGATGATGGAGAAGCTATTACACCTATTGGGATAGAGTTGTGTTGGCCTTTTTCCTTCTCACATCCTTTGTGAGCCGATCCATCTCTACCCATCAGTTACGTATTCAGCTTTATAGTGACACTTGCATGTTTTTTCAATACGCAATTGGCCGAGGCTTGCATGTGAAAGTTTCACTCTATCATCTAGGTGGAGATGATATTTAGGTCAGACACATAGGACTGCATCTCATAGTTGTGCCGTTCCCTTTGCTTCAGGTACTCCTCTACATGATTGGGCATATAAGCAGTGCTAGAGGCCCTTCTCCAACTCATGAACTACCACCCTCTTTATTTTGGGCATCCATTTCTTACACCTACATGAAGAGTGTCTTGTAGGGCTCTTCATCACTCTAGGAGGCCTCTCGTTTTTTTCACTTAGCTTCAATGTCTGCGTCCTCTCTAGAGCTTATGGCAATGGTATCTCTTGCATGCTTTTTGGAAGAGGAGGATTAAAGGGAGGTGTGGTTTTGTACTCATGCAATGAGGTCCTCCCGCTCGAATGTGTCCGTCGACTCCCTCAGTGGAATGAATGGGATTTGATGGTGTGGGAGAGGTAGGCTAGGTGGGAGGATTTGTCCTTCATATGATATAGTGGGCTCTTGGGTGGCATGTTCAATCGATCGATATCATGCACTTCAAGGATAGTTGGTTCTTGTGGGGCTATAAAAGATGGTGGTGGTGGGCTTGGGGCTTCTATTTGGGTGCTTTTGTCGCCTTTAGCATGAGTGGATGTAGTCGGGGAAACAAAAGAGGGTAGAGAGGTGTGCTCTTGACCCACTTCTTTGGGGGTTGCTCTAAAGAGCTTACACCAATTTGTGCCACCAGAGGTGCTTGGTATCTTCGAGGGGTAGTGCGGTTCCTTTTGCTAGTACTCTTTGTAAATTTTTTAGTACCATGGGGATTACTTTAGGTTCTTCAAGTAGAGCATTTGATAAAGGTACTCCAATAGCATGGCTTAAGATCTAGGTGAGGAGGTATGGGTTTACAACTTTACTATCATGTTTGGTAAGGTATTGGTGGGTAAAGTCTCGACAGAGAAAGCTGGTCCAATCATCCTGTTCATCCAGATGATGCAAGCAATAATATTTATGTGTGTCCATGCAGTATCAGCAGCTACTTGGCTTCACTTGCATAATCATGGATGCCACCCTACAAGCCTTCTCCAATTTGGGATCCTTGAGAGTTATGAACTCTGCTCCATTGTTGTTCATGTTGGGAGGTGGAAAATGTCTGAAAAGTCAAACTTTTTGGAAAAGGGGGAGAATTTTGGCCCAACCAACAAGTGGAGTGCCTCTTTAATAAACCGGACATTTTGGCTTCATCGACTCTTGTTACCATGCCTTGTTGTGTACCCTATTTGGTACAAAGCTAGGAACTCTGCACATAATGCCATGTTGACCCAACCTAGACCACCTATGGTACTGGTGGAGGAAATGTGTGCAAACAACCAAAGAAGACTAGGCAAGAGGAGAGCTCCAGAAAGAAAGCAATAATAAAAAAAAGATTGAAGAACAATGAAAATAGAAAAAGTTGCCTATTTAAAGCCAAGGGGATCACGGATTAAGGCTTTTAACACGTGGCACAATATAATTGGTATGGAAAATTTTATTGTGATCACAACAATGATCGGTGTGATCATGGAATTCTCACGGTCATGATCATAGCTTTTAACACGTGGCATAGTATAATTGGTATGGAAAATTTTACCGTGATCATGGCACAATGATCGGTGTGATCATGGAATTCTCACGGGGTTGTGATCATAAATTTAACACGTGGCACAATATAATTGGTATGGAAAATTTTACCATGATCATGACACAACGATCAGTGTGATCATGGCATTCTCACGGTCATGATCATAGCTATACATGATTGCTAGACAATCACGTCAAGTGAAAGTGTCAAAAGGGATGTGATTCATTCATTTCCAGGCATATAACATTGCTAGGGCTCAGAAAAGAGGATATTCATAATGGTTTTTGGGGCAAGATTATGCAGGTGGAGAATCATGGTTGTGATTACACTAGAGAATCACGGTGACAAGACACTGAGGGACTGGCCATTGGGGGGTTTAAACAAGGTCTTAATGTATTTTGTAATTGATTCTAGCCCTCCAAGGTGATGATGGGAAGAAGTTATGTGATGTGATTCTACAGAATCACAACTGTGATTTTGTAGAATCATGGTTGATTGTGAGTTTGTCATAGAGGTAGTTAAGTTAGTTAATCCTCCAACATGCATGTTGTGTAAAATCATTGTGATTTCCTAGCTTGATACTCCATGGGGTAGGCCCAAGAATATTTGGACGAAGCTCTTGATGTAGAGTGAGCATGTTGGTGGAACTTTTGCAGCTCCTTTCTGGAACATAGCAACTCTTGCTTCATCCATTGAATGAACCACTCTATGTAGTAGGCTCTTACATGAACTTTTCCTTGGACATGTGGTCTTGTTGGTGTGTTATAACAGCTTTGCCCTTTGAGGTAGGAAATCAAGTAATTCACTTGTTTTACCCAAGTTTTCTTGGCATCTCTTGTGGCATCGAGTTGGGAAGGTTCTTATGGCATCGAGTTGGGAAGGTTCTTGTGGCTTCCCATGTTTCGTGGTTATTAACTTCTGTCTCCATTCCCACCGAGTCTTAGCCTCGATGGTTGACTTAGTGAGCTCAAGTCTTAAGTTGGGTCTTGTCTTGTGGGCACCCAGACCTGCTTTGTTCCTTTCGATGTGGTAGAGTGGTGTGCATGATCGAGACCCATTTCTACCTTCTATTTATGTTACCACTTTTCATGGCTAGTTCGGTCGTGGTCATTGGGGTGGTTTTATTGTTGCTAACAAGGTTTTTACAAAGAAGGCTTTGCCATATGATTTCATGACATGGGTGGCCATATTTTCCTATTCTTTTCATAGTATCCTTGTTCTTTTAGCATTCTTCTAAAGATGAGGCTTTTGGCTCTTAGAGATCTTATGTGGAGTGGGATTCAGGCCTCTACCTATCACACTTGATATTAGCATAACACATGATAAACCTTCCGTAATAGCTGGCATGTCCTATAAATCATTTTACTCTCTTGTAGTTTTGGCAGGTGGTAGTGGGCAACTCTAGGATGAGTGTTACCTTACAATAATCTATGGAGATCCCATTTTTAGACACAATATGCCCCAATATTACTCCATGCTTTACCTAAAATTGGAATTTCAAAGGGTTCAAGGATATGCATGATATGATTAACACCTCTCGAACAAGGATATGCATGATATGATTAACACCTCTCGAACACCTTTTTCAGGCAAGCTAGATGATCCATCCATTGTAAATATATATAGAGATCATTAATAAATACCTCCAACCATTTCTATAGGTAACCCTTAAAGGTATGCTCATTAGTCTTTAGAAGGTTGTGAGAGCATTGGTCATGACCTTATATACAAAAGTTTCCCATGTGGTGGGTGAAAGTAGTTTTATGTTGGTCCTCAGGTGCAATATTAGATACTTGGTTGTATTCTAAAAGAATCCATCCAAAACATTGTAGGCATCTATGCTTGCCACCCTCTCCAAAATGTGCTCTGTGGTATGACAATGGGTAATGGTCTCCTACGGATTTTCACATTCATCTTCTTTAAGTCGACACACACACACACGAAGATTCATTTTCACATTCATCTTCTTTAAGTCGACACACACACACACACACACACACACACACACACACACACACACACACACACACACACACACACGAAGATTTTCATTTTTCTTGGGCACAATTGCAATTGGAGATACCCAATCCATATACTCAATTTTGTAAATGAAATCCACAGCAACGAGTTTATCAATTTCCTCCTTTATAAATGCTCATTATTTTAGTAGGGACTCTACTTGACCGACCTTGAACCTTCTATATGATAGGGGTGGTGTGCTGTAACACTTATAGTGGCACTCCCTTCATGTCTTTATAGTTCCAAGTAAAGCAATCCTTAAACTCTTTAAAAGAGTTATCAATCCCTCTTCTTCCTATAGGGAGAGGTCCATGGCAATGATGAAGACAGGTTTGGGGTCCTCACTCAGCTCTACAATATCTACCTCTTTCACATTTGCAAGTCCATCATATGAGGTTCTTGTTTGATCACTCATCAAATGTTGTGCCTATAGGTGAACTACTCTCCTCTCATCAACATCAAAGGATTTGAAATGGCTGGGAACCTTTCGCACAAATCTAGCTTTGGCTCCTCGTCATTCTCCTCCTTTATTGCCAAAGCTCTTTTTGCTTCTTGTTCCAACCAAAGCTTTGTTTTGCTTCCTTCTTGTTGATCTTGTGAGCTTAGGAGGGTTTTGGCTCATAACTAGCTCTTGTGAGGTTTGTAACATTATCCGGTGTAACTCATCCTCCCAGTTCTTAGAAAACTCCTCATGAACTTTAGTGGCTTAGACGTATCTTAGCCATTGTGCATCCATGGCATTAGGGGAATTGTGAGGTCATTTTTGGGCCATTTCATTCTAGAGAGAGAAGAGTCCTAGACCAATAAGAGAAAGGCATCCGTAATGGAAGTTTCCTATTTATCACTTATTATTTCTTAGTATAAAAGTATAGAGATAAATATCCTAAAATATCTCAATAGTACTTTCCAAATATGACAGGGATTGTACTTAAGATCTTTATAGAAAATTGGGATAAAATCTCTATTGAAAACTCATTTATTACATATAACATCTCGTAAAAGACTCTATACTATTCATTGAAAACAAGTACATTGAGTACCATCTTCTTCTTTGTCTTCTATTACCTTTCTTCTTTATCTTCTATTATATGTGTATCTCTTATCTGTATGTATCATTTTCTAATACATTATTACAAACAATGTTACATTCTCATCACCCTGCTTCGTCGATTACTTCTATTTCTATATCAAATACACTAGATGAAGATAATAACTAGATAACCACAATGATTGGAAAAGAAAGATGGGTTCTTCTACAAAAACATAAGTCTCAAAGATCAAGTTTGAATGAGTTTATTGAGAGTTTATCTCATCATGAAAGGGAAGGATAAAAGATTTTAGACTTGGACAAAATAAAAATTCCATCAAAGAAGTTCTTGTGTACATGTGTACATGCATAAAGAACTTCCCTTGCCAAAAATACACAAAGAACTTCCTCTCCTATTGACCAAATATATCTCGAGAAAATATGCGACCCAACCATGGGTTTTGGCTACCCTTAAACCTCTTGTTACCACATCCATAAGGTCTCATCCTTAATGCTCCATGTTTCCTATTTTTGTGTTATCTCACCAGTCACCCACTAAAGGGTATGGTACATTAGACGGCTTCATCTCTACGGCATAAGCTTCAGCTTATAGGGGGAGTGGTTGGGTTGAACGGGGTAATCTCTGTAGAAGGGCTTACCTCATTCCTACCTATTATAATTTGCTTATATTCCAGGGCTGAGAGATCCAAGATGGGGTTGATTATAGGACCCGCTGTCGTTGTGCTCATGTGTGGCATAGGATCGGCTTCAACCTGGCCATCCACTAGTGGTTCCTCGGGGGTGAGAGGGTTAGTGGGGTCAGTGAAAGAAATGCAACAAGTATGATAGAATTTGAAAGAACATTATGTTGTCTGGTTGAATCTTATGTCCTATCTATCTTGCTATCCTCTAATCGATGAGTATCGAGTGCCTTCATGTTTATTTAGCTTCTCTGAGAGTCTTTCTATTTCATGTTGAATATTGCTTCTGAGTTGTTATTAAGAATGTCAAGCTTGGGAGAGTAGCATGTGGATTGTTGAGTTTTTTATGAGTTAGGAGCTATTAGGTCAGGAAATACTTAGCTGCTTGTGGTTTTTTATTGGTTGTCTTTATGAGTGGAGCTAGTTGAATGGTGTCAGATGAAAGGAAAGAGTGGAGCAGTTCGGCATGCGAAGAGGGTCTAGAGAGAGGAAATCTTGTAACTTGTCAGAGCAAGAAAGAATTTAGATTAGGAGGTGTATGGATCAGGAAGGCATTTGAAGTAGTGCTGACTACAGTAAGATGAGTCAGGAGGAGGACTGACTAAATCAAGGCGGACTGGTCAGAATCAGGAGGTGTCTGAATTAGGAGTTATCTAAGTCAGATTTGTTAGTAGTAAGTCTCCTAGGAATTATCTAAGGAAGAACTAGTTGAAGCTAGGATGGTCAGATTAGGTGCTGAATTAAGTTAGACTATTTGAAGAAAGAGCTTACAGATCAGAGCTATCAAAAGAAAGTTAGTTTAGAACTCTTAGATCAAGAGTTATCAGAATCAGTGCTAACAGATACAGAGCTAATTAAAAGGGAAAGTGTATGAATCAGTGGTGACTTGATCAATGCTAATAGAATAAAGAAATGATTGAAAGAAAGAAGCGTTTTAATCATTACTGACTGCTGTGCTGATAGATACAAAGTTGATTGAAAGGAGAAGTGTCTAATTTAGTGTCAACTGGATCAGTGATGATTGAAAGGAGAAGTGTCTGATTTAGTGTTGACTGGATCAGTGAATGATTAATGTAGAGCTAATCGAAAGAGATGATCAGTGAATGATTAATGTAGAGCTAATCGAAAGAGAAAGTGTTTGGATCATTGCTGATAGATGTAGAGTTGATTAAAAGAGGAAGTGTTTGGATCAGTGCTGACTAAATTAGTGCTAATAGGAGGAAGTGGCAGGATCAGTGCTGACTGAATTAGTGCTGATAGGAGGAAGTGGCACGATCAGTGCTAGTTGATAAGGAAGTGTCAAGATGTAGAGCTGATTGAAAGAGGAAGCGTTTGGATTAGTACTATCTGAACCAATGCTAATAGGAGGAAAAGATAGGATCAGTACTGCGGCGGCTAATAAGGAAGTGTCAAGGTGAGATTTCAGAATTGAGTATTGACTGAACCAATGTTGACAAAAGAATTAGTGTCAGAATGAGTGGTGCTGAATCAAAGTAGACTAAAGGAAGAGGTGTCAGGAAGAGTGCTGACTAAATCAGTGATGTCTGAATCACAGAGCTAGAAGAAGTGAAGAAACAAAGCTGACAGGATGAGAACTAACTGAAGGAGGAAGCATCTGGATCAATACTTAGTGATCAATGTTGAGATAAGTAAGAAGTGTCAAGAGGAAAGATAACTCAAACGAAACTATCTAAAGTAGGAAGAGTCAGTTCAAAGCTATTAGAAATCAAGAGCTGACTAAGTCAGAGGAGCTGATTAAGTTAGGCAGAGTCAAGAAGAGAGCTGATGAAGCAGGAGCAGACGAAGTGTCAAGAAGTGAATTGTCTAAACCAACATTGCTTGAAGCTAGAAGTGTTAGTATGAGAGATGAGGAAGCGAAGACTATTGAGATGAAGAGAGAGGCAAGTCAAGACCTTTAGGCTAGTGCTTATTTCATGTTTGGGGATGGTGTCTACTAACTAAATCAAAAACTGGTTAAAGCAAGAAGTGTTAGGATCAGAACAGTATGAATCAGAAAAAGGGTCTGAAGGGGTTTAGGAGCTGTCTGAATCAGAAAGGTGTCAGAGACAAGAGCTGTCAAGATAAGGTGTCCAAAGCCACATTTAAGAAAAGACCATTGACTACCAAGAGGCAAGCCAAGACCTTTAGTTCGTGTCTTTGTTTCATTTTGTGTTTGGGGATGGTGCCTTGTATACCTAATCTCATCTAGCCTTCTTCTAGTGCTAGCTCATTATAGCTAGTGTGGGAGTTGAAAAAAGCTCTCAGTGGTTCCTTTTGCTAGCACTCTTTGTAACTTTTTCGGTGCAATGGGGACTACTTTAGGTTCTTCAGGTAGAGCATTCAACAAAGGGACTCCAATAGCATGGCTTAAGATCTAGGTGAGGAGGTATGGGTCACAACCTTATTATCATGTTTGGTGAGGTAGTGGTGGGTAAAGTCTCAAGATCAAGCATGCTGGTCCAATCATCCTGTTCATTTCAATGTAGGTGATAATATTTATGTATGTCTATGTAGTATCAGTCAGCTGGCTTCACCTGCATGATCATGGATGCCACCCTACAAGCCTTCTCTAGTTTGGGATCCTTGAGAGCTATGAACTTTGGTCCATTGTTGTTCACATTTGGAGGTGGAAAAATGTCTAAAACGTCTAACTTTTTAGAAAAGGGGGAGAATTTTGGCCCACCGACAAGTGGAGTGCCTCTTTGATCAACCTTTTTGTAATAAACATGCGCATTTTGGCTGCATTGACTCATATTACCATGCCTCGTTTTGTGCCCTATTGGTACAAAGCTAGGAACTTTGCACATAAGTCGGTGTTGACACTCGACACTAGACCACCTCAGCTATGTTTCCAAGCCCTATTTGCTCCAACTTTTCCTTCACTTTAAAGTCGTGCACCAATTGCATGTAGCTTGGGAGTGGTATTAGAAGTACACTTTCTTATTCTCCATTGTCTTTGTGTGGGTGATGATGGTACCTCGACATTTATCCATGAGGGGTCTAAGGTTACTACCCTTCTACTTGGTTTTCCCTTGTTTTCCCTTTAGACTTTTTCTTGGGGGTCTTGTCATCTCCCCTTGAGGAAGATGGTGAGCCTTATTCCTCGTACAACAGATCTTGAGGGGTCTCCTTTCCTACTATGATGCTAGAACAGATGGCATTGGTGTTGGTGGAGGAAATGTGTGCAGACAGCCAAGGAAGACTTGAAAGAGCTCCAAAAAGAAGGCAATAATCGAAAAAAGATTAAAGAACAGTGAAAATAGAAAAAGTTGCTAGTCTTTCTTGTTTCAGTTTTTCTTGTCTCTTTTTGCATGCCTGTGCCAACATGCCTTGGGTTAAGGGCCCATAGTATTTCTTAAGTGTTCTAACATTTATGTAGCTCTGCATCTCAATGCCATTGATGGCCTTAATGCGAGCCATGGGCTTTGCATCTTTGAATGGTCCTAACCCTCGATATTTCAGTTTTTTCTGCTTGGAAGAACTAACCCTGTATATAAGCACGAGATCTCCTTGTAGCTCCTTAGATTTCAGGTTGTGGTCAAACCATAGTTTACATCTAAGCTTTTCTATGATCATGCCATGTCAAGAAATCACTCTAGTCTCATGGAGCTTTTCTAATTCAACCAATCTTTCAGTAGAACATTCTCTCTTAGACGTTCTTTTACAGCTATCCTTAGGTTGGGCACCAAATATTCCATAGTCATCACTACCTCAATTCTGTAGGCAAAACAAAAAGGAATTTGTCCCATGGCTACCTTATAGGAGGTCCTATAGGCCCACATTGTAGCTGTTAACTTGTGTTCCCAATCATTTTGATTAGCTTCCACACTCTTGTTCAGGATACTACAAAGGACTTTATTAGTACTTTCTACCTGCCTAGCATTAGATTGAGGGAGTAAGGTGATGATTGATAGTGTACCACAATAAATCCAGTCTCAGCAGGTGCTCAATGGCCTCGTTGATACAAGGGAACCCTTATCACTTGTTGACCAGCTCTAGGGGACACCAAAATTTATATGATATGATCGTATAAAAATTTAGCAAATGGTACAGGCATCAGCCCTTCGGGTAGCTTTTACTTTGGCCCATTTTGTGAAAGAGTCAGTAGCCACAATTATATACCGGGCTTGTGTTTATTGCATGAGTGGGCTAATGGGTCCAGCAAATTCTATTCCCTATTTATTAAAAGGCTATTACATAATGATCAAAACTACTAGCATTCTGTCTTGTCCATGGGGAATGTTAAAGCTCACAGTTTTTGACAAATTGCATGGCATCACCAAACATTGTTGGCCACCATAATCCAACTTGTAAGATCTTTCTTATCGTTACGTCACTCATAAAATGGTCTTTCTAGTGATTCCATATAATGAGTCTCTTCCAGAATGGTCAAGAATTAATCCTCCTTGCTAACACACCATCTTAACACATGATCTTTTCCTAGTTTACACAATTAACTGATAAGGTGTGGCTAACTTAAAAAGTCATCGCATCTTATCCTTGTTTATTGCTTGTCCTATGGAAATCCATACGCTAGATACTTGGAGATTTATTCACTCCATTCTAGTACCAAGTCCAATTTGAATAGAGCGGCATCTGGTAATTCATCATCAACACACATGTCAGCTTCTCCATTAGGTATTCTCGACATGTGGTCTGCCACACCTAGTACATTTGTGATCATTTCCTTACTGTGACTATAAATTCAAACTCCATTAAAATCAATAACCAACACATAATTTGGCCCATCATGCAATTCTTGTTGACCCGATACAATAAAGCTCGATGATCCACAAAGAAGATGAACTTACTAGTTGTCTGTACTTTGTCACTGTATACACCATGGTTGGTCCTTCTTGCTTGATAATTCATCTCGGCTTCATTGAGATGGGGTAATCCAATTATGGTTAATTTAGCTAGGTTAATCCAATTTATGCTCCCCTGGCTATGCAAGAACACACCCAATTGCGAAATTTGATGCATCGATATGCACATGATACAGGAGTTCCCAATTTGGTGGTCTCAAGATGGGTACACTAGAGCTAATGGCCTCTTTAATTCATCTTACACATGCTAACACTTCAAAGACAATCAAAAGCTTGTACAATGGCCGAGAAATATTAGCATAACACATGATAAACCTTTCATAATTAGCCGATGTGTCCTAACCCTGTATATAAGCACTAGATATCCTTGTAGCTCTTTAGATTTCAGGTTGTGGTCAAACCATAGTTTACATCTAAGCTTTTCTACGATCATGCCATGTCAAGAAATTACTATAGTCTCATGGAGCTTTTCTAATTCAACTAATATTTCAGTAGAACATTCTCTCTTAGACGTTCTTTTACAGCTATCCTTAGGTTGGGCACCAAATATTCCATAGTCATCACTACCTCAATTATGTAGGCAAAACAAAAAGGAATTTGTCGCATGGCTACCTTATAGGAGGTCCTATAGGCCCACATTGTAGCTGTTAACTTGTGTTCCCAATCGTTTCGGTTAGCTTCCACACTCTTGTTCACGATACTACAAAGGACTTTATTAGTACTTTCTACCTGCCCAGCATTAGATTGAGGGAGTAAGGTGATGATTGGTACCACAATAAATCCAGTCAGCAGGTGCTCAATGACCTCGTTGATAAAAGGGAACCCTTATCGCTTGTTGACCAGCTCTAGGGGACACCAAAATTTATATGATATGATCGTATAAAAATTTAGCAAATGGTACGGGCATCAGCCCTTCGGGTAGCTTTTACTTTGGCCCATTTTGTGAAAGAGTCAGTTAGCCAAAATTATATACCGAGCTTGTGTTTATTGCATGAGTGGGCCAATGGGTCCAGCAAATTCTATTCCCTATTTATTTAAAGGCTATTACATAATGATCAAAACTAATGGCATTCTGTCTTGTCCATGGGGAATGTTAAAGCTCACAGTTTTTGACAAATTACATGGCATCACCAAACATTGTTGGCCACCATAATCCAACTTGTAAGATCTTTCTTATCATTATGTCACTCATAAAATGGTCTCTCTAGTGATTCCATATAATGAGTCTCTTCCAGAATGGTCAACAATTAATCCTCCTTGCTAACACACCATCTTAACACATGATCTTTGCCTAGTTTACACAATTAACTAGCGATTAACTGATAAGGTGTGGCTAACTTAATAAGTCATCGCATCTTATCCTTGTTTATTGCTTGTCCTATGGAAATCCATACGCTAGATACTTGGAGATTTATTCACTCCATTCTAGTAACAAATCCAATTTGAATAGAGCGGCACCTGGTAATTCATCATCAACACACATGTCAGCTTCTCCATTAGGTATTCTCGACATGTGATCTGCCACACCTAGTACATTTGTGATCATTTCCTTACTGCTGTGACTATAAATTCAAACTAACCAACACATAATTTGGCCCATCATGCAATTCTTGTTGACCCGATACAATATAGCTCGATGATCCACAAAGAAGATGAACTTACTAGTTGTCTGTACTTTGTCACTGTATACACCATGGTTGGTCCTTCTTGCTTGATAATTCATCTCGGCTTCATTGAGATGGGGTAATCCAATTATGGTTCATTTAGCTAGGTTAATCCAATTTATGCTCCCCTGGCTATGCAAGAACACACCCAATTGCGAAGTTTGATGCATCGATATGCACATGATATAGGAGTTCCCAATTTGGTGGTCTCAAGATGGGTACACTAGAGCTAATGGCCTCTTTAATTCATCTTACACATGCTAACACTTCAAAGACAATCAAAAGATTGTACAATGGCCAGAAATATTAGCATAACACATGATAAACCTTTCATAATTAGCCGATGTGTCCTATAAATCATTGTAGTTTTGGTAGGCAACTCTAAGATGAATTTTACCTTACAATCATCTGTGATCCCATTTTTAGACACAATATTCCCCAATATTACTACATGATTTACCCAAAATTGGCATTTCAAAGGGTTGAAGGATATGCATGATACAATTGACACCTCTCAAACACTTTTTTTAGGGAAGATAGATAGTCCAACCATTGCAAATATATATAGAGATCATCAATTAATACCTCCAACCATTTCTATAGGTAGTCCTTAAGTCTATGCTCATTAGTCTTTGGGAGATTGTGAGCCCGTGCCCAGCACCTATAAATAGTCAAATCAAAGAGCGGGTGCCACGTACTGATTTTCAACAGGGCATGGCCTATCAGCTAGACTCAAGTTAATTAGGTTGCAAGATAGATTAACTTTCACTCATAAGGAAACTTGAGAAATGTGCTCCATATATTACATTGCTTGAAATGTCCTCCTTTTATATGAGGGAGATATAACTTGCTTTGCTAGCTCATGTACGATAAAGTGGCCTGGATGATGTGGCTCACTCCTCTTGATTTCTTTCTCTACGCATACCTTTTGTGCTCAAGGCATCACAAATCTCAACACCTTCCCTTGGTGCCATGATTATAGGCTACTGCAAGATGATTGGATGTGAGATACAAAAGATCCATCACCCTACCTTAGTGTAACATGATGGTCAAGTGTGGTATTACAATATGTTATCACCTGCTTGGGTGCATAAGTTACTACTCTCAGGTGGTCAGGTATGATATAAAAAAAAAGACTAAGCCTACTCATTTGGTGATTTTTTAGAACCATGGGCTAAGGTGGTGGTAGTTCTTATTTCTTTCCTTAGTGAAGTGACTCACTAGAGTTCTCACTTGAGGAAGACTCCTTGGCGTTGCCGTCATGCTTCTTGCCACTTAACACATATTTTGGCGTGCTCATTTGGCCACTTTTACATCCTATTTTCAACTCATAGTCGGAGTAGAATTGTAATGAAGTAGATTTGGTGTCACATGCACATGGGGGATGGGGCCTAGGCACTTGGGCTTAGGGTCATTTACATGTGTGCCTTTGGGGGCCTTGGGCTATAGGATACATAGGGCTCATGGGAATTATACAACAATTATTGATCATTTTGACTATTATATTTCTTGGAGCTCTTACGCCCAAGCTTCCATGGTGGACTTCTCCCTTATGAGATGTTAGGATGGTGACCTACACCTATGTTATCTACTCCATGTCTTGAGTGGGTCATTTGCTTTCTTGCATTGGTACCAAAGCTTTGAATTGATCCATTTTCTTGAATTTTTTGTGATTTTTTTTGAGTTTTTCTTGATCAAGAAATGGGATATGGAGATCTTGCTTGAGTTGATTTGATATTTTTAATTATCATTTTCCTAAGCTTTTGGAAGCTATGGTTACTTTGATTCATGTTTTGGTCATGGCAAAAATTTTCTTGATTTTTTTTTCTGAAATTTCTTGAATTTTTCTTGTTTCTTGATTTTCTTGATCCTAATCTTACTCAAGAATGCTTAATCTACAAGGATTAGTGAGATTTGATTGAGATCTGATTAGATCCTTAGGGATTATGGTTCATTTTGACCTACTAGTTTAAATTTTAGACCTAGGACCAAATTGGAGTGGTCGGACCAATTTTTGGAGAAAATTAACACTCCACTTGTTAATCACGTTTTTTAATTTTCTCCTTCTTGTCCCAAGCTTTCCATAGCCATAGCCCATGCTAAAGTAGTCAGATGCCTTCCTAATCTTAGGGCTTTTATTAACGATGACTTAAACCTCTTATAGAATACAATCAAGCTTGTATTCCTCCTAAATTTCATGGCCGATTATGTGTTTCTTAATAGTCCCATTTTTTTTTTGCATAAATCCATCTTATTTCTCATGAGCAATAGTGCTTAAGGCTTTAATACCCTTTTCCAAGCCTAGCCAAGTTTGCTTTAAGCTTTGGAAGCTTCATTACAAACCAAATACCTAGAAATCGTTAGTGCCAACAACGGATCTTCTTCTATGCAATTTGGCCACCATTATGGAGCTTCAACATCACCAAATACTTTGGTTAAGCTTTATCCAAGCTTAACCAAGAAATAGAACTCTACTAAGTTGGCATTGGGGCAATTTATAGCATCTAATGGCGTTTCTTCCATCGATTCAGCTGTGCACGAATTAGGACCATTGACGTTGCGTTTTTCTTGGTAAGCCATCTTCATTGCTTCACTTATGGTTCTAATGGATGCTTACATAAGAAAGAGTGATTAAGCCATACAAATGGAAGGGATTAAGTTTGATCTTGGTCATAAGCCTTACCCTAGCCACACTAGGGAGTTGAAAGGCTTGTGCAATCTTGCTTAATTTCTTCAAGTGAATGGGGTTTAGTCAATTTCCTAATGTAATTGCAAGAAACTCTATGGCTTTGCAAGCCATGGTAAGCATAGGGTTTGAAGATTAAACAATTTGAGGGGTTGCCATTGCATCACATAAATTCTTAGATACATTAGTGAAGGGGAATGAAGAGTAATGAAACTATTGATATTTCTTCACTACCAAGTTGGATTAAGGCTCATAAAGATGTTATCTATGGGATGTGGTATTTGTTGGCTCTTTGATGCCATTCTTATGTACTAAATGCCATTGGAACGGAGTGACTAATGCCTTGATTAGGGATTCTCTTGTATGATTCATACATATCAAGAAAGATTGAATCAATTGATATATCCAATCAAGAAATATTGAATCAATTGATATATCCAATCAAGGGATTTGAGAGAGCCTTCATCATACAAATACTTTGATGCAATCTATGCTTAATTGATGCTTTGTTGGACTGCCTATGCTTCTCTTATGCCATGGTAAGGGCATACTATGGACACTTGATGTGTTGAGATCACTTGGAAGCTATGGTACTATGCCTTGGAGATGAGAAGAGCATTAGTACATGCTAAGAAATGTAAATGGATATGATGTTGATATGAGCTCATGCAAACATTCTTGTAAGTGAAGTTACTAATTTCTTCAAGCATTCTATACAAATCCCATACACATTGTATTCACATTTCTATTCCTAGAATCTTGAATGTGTATGAGGGTACCTTGGCATTTGGTTGGAGAGACCAAGGGGAGCATGGCTTGAATCTTCCTTAAGTGCCATTAGTGCCGTGTGGTAAAGTGGTAAATGAAGAGGATTAGGTACTTGGAGTGAAGACATGGCCCTAACTCTTGCCATTGGACTCTAAACTTTGGTAAGAGGGTGGGAAGGCTTGGCTAGGAGATTGGCAAGCAAAGCTCTCCATTATTAAAAAAATCTCTCAAAGGTCACATGTAATATGCCATTGGCCAATGCATTATGCAATGTGGATATGCCTCGATGTTATGCCAAATGCCAAGAGAACATGGGTTGTGAATTGAGTACATCGGAAATTTGAGATTTGGTCACTTATACAACGGAGACTATGCCACATTTAAAAAAAAATTACATGCATGGTTGGGATTGAGGGAAATTGTCGACACACATAAGGTGCTTTTGGATGCCAAAGATGCTTGGAAGCAAGTGGTGGCACATGTGGAACATGAGGAAGGCAAATGGGTACCAAAAGAGCTCTTGAGCAAAATTTACAGATTCACAAAACCCTAATTGAGTAAAATTACATTAGGGCTGAACTTTGGGTGATTATATAAGCTCTTAGTACTCCTTTACACCTTCCCAACAAGCCTTAAATCTCTTCGTCCGACTTCATTTGGATCCCCAACTTGCCATTTTTCATTGGAGGTCAAACTTGTGCCCAAACAGAAACATTGAGCTATTTGAGACAAATGATATCATAGGATGGATGTACATCATTAGGACTTCCCAAACAATCCATAGTACACCCAAATCCATGTCATTTGGGGGGTCAAACATATATGGTTGACTTTGACCAAAAGTCAAAATAAAGGATATTTACACTTTGACTTTGATCAAACCCTTTTAGGTATAGTTAGTACTGGTGATCACAAGCCCACACATCAAATTTCACCTAAATTTGATTACTTTTGAGTACTCTATGGCCTAATTCCTATTTTCAGCAGTGTCGCATAAACCCTAAAAAACAGAGAATATTAGGGCTATTCAAAAATCTTCTGATCTTGCATATTTAGATTCTATGCCACAAGATTTTCTATAGAGCCCTAGATCATCAAATTCCAAGCCCATTTGAGCCTTCTACAAGCCATTTTCCATTTCTAGCCACTATGCCAAGGGAGCGTCCATCTAAGCAAGCGATGGAACTTCAAGTGATAAGGGAAGATAGGGAAATGGTGAATAAGTATTGTGTAGAGTAGATTGGTGACAAGGGTATGAATTTACAAGGCTATAAAAACATTGCAAATATGGCACAGAAGACAAGTCATGTTCAAATCGGGCCAAGTCTTACAATTATGGCCAATACATTAAATCAATTGGAAGAAGCAAATGTACAAGCGATGCCCGCTTATGCCCGCTTATGACAAATCATATGTCACAAATGATGATGATGATGAGATGCAAGATGGAAACCATGCTTAAAAAATTTGTGGAACCCATTGTGCAAGAGCTTAGGAGTTTGCGTGATAAGATGAAGAGAAAGGATGAAGACAAGAGTACACCATCTCACAATGTGCGACAAGCTCATGTTGAAGACAAAGAGAATCATCACCCAAGTTTTCATTCTACTTATGGTACTATGTGCAACCCAATGTTTCCATACACATCCATTGAAGCCAAAGGCAAGGGTCATGCATCTCCATATGAAGGTTCAAGATTTCCAAGAAGTAATGTTTGTATTCCCTTCAAGGGAAATATTCATCGAGGTGGTGCTTCAAGAGCTCATGTTGAGAAAGACCTTGATAATGAGTTTGAGCATAACAATGGTGAAATACTTTCTTCTTCACAAGCCATGGATCGAGGAAAGCAACGTGTTAAGTTCTATGGTAGAGACACTACTAGTGAAGGCAAGAAAAGGTCATTCAATGTATGTGAATTCTTGGTACCATTTCTTGGTTCACCTCTTACTTTGAGAGGGGATGGAAGAGCTATTATACACTCTATTTTGAAAGAGGTTGGCTTTACTAAGGACAAACAAGGACTTCCATTCACAATCACATTTGACCATTGCAGAGTATGATTATGTGGGTCTTTATGCACACATTGTGGGTGTTGAAGTGGATGAGATGCTTACTGTACAATTTTTGGACATCAAGTAAATGATAATTCCTTGCCCTCCCTCCTATCTCTCTCTCTATCCTCTCTTCTCTCTCCCTCCCTCCTCTATCTATCTCCTCTCTCCCTTTTTCTCCTCTATCTCTGTCTCCACTGCCTAGGTGGACAATAATTCCCCACGGTAGGTGCCACATGTAATGCCCGAGTTAGCGCATTACACGTGGCAACCTACGTGGAAAGTGGTTTCCACGTAGGCTGCCATGTGTAATGCCTGAGCTTGGCCATTACACGTGGTATATGCATGCCACACACGTGACACATGACATGCAACGGGGCTTGTGGTTGTCTAATGGCTTTAAAGCCGTTGGACAACAATAGGAGGGCTCACAAGGCCCTTTGTGAGCCCTTCCTCAATGCACCTCCCTCCTTCATCAACGCATCCCATCTCCTCCCTCAACGCGCCCTTGCGCCCCCCCTCATTCCTTGAACGTGCCCTTGCGCCCCCCCCCTCGTTCCTCAACGTGTCCTCACACTGCCCCTCATTCCTTGAACGTGCCCTCTTCAGGCACCTCCTGGACTTTTCTCTTCCATCAAGGCGACCCCTGAACTTCTTCAACACTCAATGTGGCATCTTTTAGGCCAGAATCCCTCCCTAGACTTGTTTGCAATCAAAGGGGTTCATCAAAAATCAAGATGAGATCATAGTATTAGAAGATTTGGGCATGTCACAAGTGGCCACATCCAGCGAGGTAACAAAAACCTCTAAGTTGCAGTTGGCTTTGGGGGCTGCTTCTTCCACACCCGTAAACAATCAAGTGGCCACTAGTAGTGTCACAATTGTTGAAGAAGAGGAGTTTATAGAAGAGAGTTTTGTCCAAGTGCTTAATCGACACATCTCCATGAATTTGGTGGAGGACCATTTAGTCGATTATCATAACTACCTTTCTAGAGTGCCACTTTATCGCCTCCTTTCAAACCCGGCAATCTGTACGAACGAGGATTCCATCAAGGGGTTAATCAAAAGCATGGAAGAGAGCACATAGCAATCGATAATGGCAGCATTCATTGTGTTCGAGGGATTCCTTGGCAAAGAGCCCTTTCTATTCAACCATCGAAGTGCATTGGGTCATGACCTATCATTGTCAGTAGTAGCTGATTTTGACATGATACTAGAGGAGACAAAAGGATGGCAGCACATGGTCGGGAAGATGTTTTTTGTCTGGGAGGGCAACCGTCGACTCAAAGCATGGCACAAATGGGAAAAAACTAATCGAGTTGAAAGAGAGAAGGTGTGATTTGTAGCATGGTCCGATTCCTTGAGGAGGAGGAGGCAGAGTTCTTATTGGTGTTGTGCATGATAAACAAGTAAGTGGATTGTACATTGTTTTTTTTGTATCAAATGAATAAACATTTTATGTCATCATTTACCTTATTTTATATGCATGTAAAATTTCTAGGTTCACTACCATTCATGTGCCTAACACAATGGCACATGATATATTTATGATGTAGCATGTGGGCCTTGTTGATCCACAATCCTTGTTGGAAAAGTTCAATAATGTTAATCATGCATGGGCCGAGAAAGCTATTACTCATCGAGGTCCTAACAAATCAAAGTGGCTAAAGATTCCCATGTCACTTCTCTCACAATTAGTTTATGTTGCTATGCTGGTGAATCAGCTCTACGATTCTCATGATGCCATTGGTTGAGCGATGAGTAGCATGCCATGTCATGAGTTCTGAAGTCCCCTTGCAACCTTTCAGGGAACTTTATCTCCTTTCAAATCATCCCTATAACGGCCCTCCCCACATTATAGACATTGTGTTGCATCTTTATTAACCCCTCTAAATAGCATGCAATCATTGGGACATGCGTGTATTTTTGTGTAATCCATACCTAGCATAGAGAGCATTTTACGACACCCATCTCGTGAGTTTGGTAATAGATTTTGAGGGGGAAGAATCTTCTTAAGAGCCTACAACATAACATAAGACATCATCTGTCAAAATATTAGTAAGGAGAGTATATAGAACATGACCAATTTTCTGTTTAAAAGAATAGAATGAGGAGGTCTTACCGAATAAGACTGGTAACACTTGCATCACTCCATCCATAAGTTTTTTACAAGTTTAATAGCTCCAAGTTTGCTTGCAGTGTGGAGTATGAACATCCCTCATACAAAGGGATGCTTGCCTCTCTATGAACGGTTTCCTCGTATTGTGACATTGGAGCTTGCTCACTATCATCTATGACCTCCCATCCAAAGAAGTCATTCACCATGTTGTCCATGATGAGAGTACTATAACATGAGAGATCACATTGTTCACTACAAAAAAGCTCAATGCACACACAATGAATTTTATCTCTTAACCATGCCTCGAAATTAAGTTCTGGCCCTTGATGACCACTATCAGCATCTTCAACCTAGCCAAAATTGATTTAGGTTTCAAACAAAACACATAACACTATCCAGAACTGTTGACAAAAAATTACCCAGGACTTCGTTTGCTGCATGACTACAGTAGTGTTTTTTCACTACCCAATAGTGAAAATCCATTGCGCCCATCTGTGAAATTCGCTGCTAAGCAGCGACCTTGAATCTCAGACTCCCACCTAAAACACCGCCGATGGGAGTCACCGCCGATGGGAGTCAAGTGGTCTTAACAGTGTTCTAATATCACATGTTGCCTTTATTATCTAAGCTTGTGTTGGTGCTTTCTCTTGGTTGGCTTGACATTGTCGAGGTAAGCTCTCTTATTCATTCAACCTCATGTTTATTTCACCCTTGGGTGCTAGGTTTAGGGTTTAGGCTTATGCATAGAGATATGGGAATTACTATAGGCCATCCAGAATGTTGCTTATATCAAGTTAGGAGTGGTTATCCGTGAGTAGGTGGTTATAGTAGAGGGGGAGCCCTCGATCTTCTCACTATCCTTTTTTTGTAAAAGAGGAGTTGCCTTTGGCTTTAATAGTGGGGAGAGTCTAGAAAGTCCTCAGAAGCTATCATCCGAAAGGGGCACTGTGCCCCCAGTGAGCCATATTTATTTGAAACCACATATTTGTACCCACATATTTGTAAATTCACCCTTTCACACACTAGTTTGCACTTTTTCCAAAACAATCACATTCTTGCACACCCTTTCACACACTAGTTTGCACTTTTTCCAAAACAATCACATTCTTGCACACCCTCTAGATCACTACTTAGCAACTTCCCTAGAAATAACTTTTTAAAAAATGTTAAAAAACCTCACACATTACATGCACTAGTTCATTTACGTTATCCATTCACTTTTTTATTTTTTAAAAGGGCTTGAGAGCAAATGCACAACCTATCACAATATATTTCAAACCACTATCGCATTTTCATCATCTTCATGGGAGCACCTTGTCATTTTGAGAATTTATCCAAGGCATTTCTTCTTCACCATTTCTTAAATTCAAATTTTGACCATCTTCCACTCAAAATTTGGGGATGAGACTTTTTGGTTCATATTATGTATGAAACCAATATCAAATTTATAGAGCACACGATGAACTTAAATTTTGGTTTTGGAAGCTCCTCAATCCAAGCTACATAGAAAAAGTTACAGCCAAAACAGTGGACTGCAAAAATTCTGGACAGTTTACCCAAACCTCTTCCTCACTCATTCTCTTACCCACAATTACATTCACCACTTTGTAAATGATTTCACCGCAAACCTATTTAAAATAGCCTTTGAAAATCTTGGCTCAAAAGAGAATTATAATCATATCTTTTGAATTTTTCTCCACCATCTTGGACCTAGCAGCAATTGAGACCTGGTCCAACTACAACCTCTTCATCGAACCATTTTCACACCACTTAAGTCCTTGCTAAGGGAGTCCCTCTCCACCTATAAAAGGGGCCATCTATCACCATCAAAGAACAAGTTTTCTCTTAGTCCTCAAGCTCATGCTAGCCTCTCTTGCCAACATCACCCTAGGTGTGTGAACTCCATGTGTGATTAAGCCACTCTCTCTCTCTCTCTCTCTCTCCATGTACTTTGAGAACTAATAAGTAATCTTTGGTCTATTCCATATGTTTCAAGCCTCAGTTTCCATTAATGGGTTGTGTATTTATGACATGGATGCTTCCTTTTTTGTTCTTCCATTGAGTTGGTTTAGGATCAAGAGCTCTCTTCTTTTTGTCTTTGTGAGTGTGTTTCTTTTGGGAGGTGATAGAGGCCACCTTTCAAGAAAATCACCCTCACCAGCTTGTCTAAGTAGTATTGTAGCAGGTCTCAACAATGTCTTATTTTTTAATCTTATATGCAGGAGGGCTTACAATCAGGCTAGTCGATGCCATGGGGGCAATCTACCCCACTTGTGGAGTTAGGGCAAACCACGCCTTTGATAGGCATGGGGCCGAGTGATGTAAGCCCATCACGACATGGTTGTGATGAGCCTACACCACCTTCCTCGACTATACCCACCCCCACTCCCTCACGTCCATCTTCACCCCCATGAAGACAATGTAGTAGGGAGTCTAGGGGGGCTAGTAGACATGCTAGTAGGGGGGAGCAGGCTACGTTTCCTTTGGCAAAAGCAGCACTAGGTCTCCTGATACATCTCCCCAACAGGGGGCTCTTCATCTACACATTATGAGCCAGCCCCCAGGAGACCCATTCGATCCACGAACCCTACCATACAACGTGGATGTCGATGGTGCCCTCATGATGGATTCACGAGGAAAGCAAGTCATGAACCACATGCATGTACTTGCAAACTTGGAGTTCAGGAACTCCTTCAAAAAGTAGAAAGCACAAGATGAACTTTCAAAGCAATACGTCATTAATGTGCTTAAGTTGTAGTTCCCTATTCCACATGCGGATCTTTGCCTCTCTGAGGAGTGGATGAAGAGATAAATCAAGCTTTTTCTCTCTAATAGGAGAGCAAATATCAAGAGAGCAGCAAAGAATAATTTGGAGAAGCCAAGCATTTGTACGCCTGAAGTGTGGAGGCACACATGCAGCTTCATGAGAAAGCGCCCCCGTGCTTTTCAACAACAAGTGGTGGCGAGTGCTTCCCGACTACTACGGAAGAGAGGGGCTTCACACTTTGGCTCAGGAGGAAAGTCCTCCTTCATTACTCGTTTTCGTAAGTACCTATTTTAGTAATCATTTCTTCTCCTCTTTCATTTTGTTTTGTACTATATTGTTTTTTTTAACTAATTGTATATTTTCTTTTTCTTTTAGAGTGAGGTTGTTGGGTGTGACCCAACAAAGGAGGAGTACGACTATGGATACAAAGCCCCCCGTCCACAATTGTGGGCGTGGATGCATACGCGAGGTGTACACTTGGATGAGTCCATTTTGGGGACTCAAGTAGATGAGGAGGTAAGTGGGCCTAACCCTTCTCCCTTTCTTACCTTGCGCTTGATGGCATGTATGTAGGATGAAGTGGAAGAGCAAGGGGAGAATCCTGATTATGAGCATGAAACAATGGAAGAAAGTGAAAAGGAAGGAAGTGAAAAGGACGACGAAGATGATGATGTTGATCACTCGAAATCCGATGAGGATTCCAGTTAGCCACCTCTTCATTGTAGACATTTATTTGTATATATGACCAAAGGCCCGACACTTCATGAAATAAAATAAATTTTGGGCTCAATTGCATTCTTCACAATCTATGTGTTTCTTATATTTATGTTTGTGTCATAAAACTAAAACTGTGACTGTGTTTTAATTTAAAAAAAAGAGCTGGGCCAAACTGGGGAGTTCTATGCAGACCCCCTAGTCTACCCTAGCTCTTTTTTTACTATACAGTGCTTTCCCTGCTCTCAGCAGACAGTGAAATCATTGCAACCAAAATAGTAGCATTTCTAGCAGCAAAAATAGCCCGACATCTGCCTACCCTTCTAGTTATAAAAATGCTGCTACACTCTCATTCTATTGTAGTGTCATATACAATTAAGTAAGCAAGCATGCATACACACAACGATGCTAAAAATGGTATGGCATGTTTCAATCACTCCTCGAAATACATTCACAAGAGCTTACCTTCGGGAGCTACAACCATTATGGGAATCTATCCAATGATCAAGCTCGAGCAGCACACCACTTTAAAAGCGCCACACCTCTGTGGGTAGCAATGTTCATCATCATATCTCCCTTGAGCATTGTCACACCATCACATTGAACTGTGGATCCTTGTCTCTTCTCTCACCTCAAATCACTCACACAAACTCACTAGCATGCATTAGAGAAGATAATTAGCAAGAGCAATACTGTATTACACAATTGGAGGGCTCTGGGAGAGTATATTGCATTATGAGAGAAAGTGGCATATTACACAAGGCCATAAGTGTTTACACACTTAAACTATGGCTGGTCAGGCATCCAAGGCTCATAAGTGACATATTACTTACGCAATGCTTAATCTTATAATACATTCATGAAGTACATTCACAAGGAAGCCATTCTATCTTGTTTTCGCCTGCTCTTGGAGCGATATCACCATAAGTATTCCATTGGGCACCCATCCAAGTTGTAGATTTGGACACCGTTGCTTCATAGATGGATCATTTATGCTTTTGGTGTCTTTGTCTTTGCTATTTGGTGTAGAATTATAGTGGCAATTCCTATTAAGCCTGAAATGGGTTAACATGTGGGGGAGGTTCTAGTTGTAATGTTTACTTGGATAATATACATACAACTTCTTCTTTTTTTAAGAAGTTTATTTTTGCAAAGCCAATTTTGTATGGTTCACTTTTTTTTTAAATTCTATAATTTTCAAGAGAAAATGGCCTTAAACAAAGTTTGAGCAAAGCTCTTAATATGTTTCTTCTATAGGATTGGGATAGCAAGCAAGATGAACATTAAGAGGACTTGCTCAAATACTATGATTTGCTCAAATATTTTGTGGTTAAGGAGAAAATCATTACCAAATCGATGAAATCTCACTATGGTTCTTCTGGATGTGGAAGTGGAAGTTTACTCCTAAACAAGAAGTGAAACTTCTAATCATAGTAAGTGAACGGTGATACATGAAGGCAAGCTTTATCATATTATTGTGTATAAAAAGTATAACCTCTCAAACCAAAGATATTGTCTAGTTTTGTAATTTTATTTATGAGGTGATTTTAATTTTATGGTAGATGGAAAAGCAATAATCAAAAGGGGAAAACAACAATAGCTTGCAATGACTTCTAAGGCCCTTATGTGCAAACATGAATATGGGTCAAAATTATACTTATTTGAAACACATTTTAAATTTAGTATTATCTTGCATTTTTTGTAATTATTTTAAAATTTGCAATAGAGGGAGACTTCACTAGATCATTAAGTTTTTTTGGCCACTAAATACATTGTCCAAAGCCACATCCAAATTCAAGGAAAATAAATTAAGACAACCTTGAAATTCACTTATAACCATGGTAGTGCATGTTTGAATGCCTTATGCATAATTGTTGGAATTAGGGTTGCAGGAATGCACACACAACTTCAAGAAGATGCGGAAGCTTGAGCACAACACAGTAGTGTATTATGAGTGCCAAAAATGAAAGATAACAAGCCCTAGAAGATAATGGGCGTATATACAATGCACGGGGGAAAAAACCTCCTAGTGAGGGAAAAAGTGCCCCGGCGGTCCTAAGTGTGTTCACACACATCACTACTATAATATGGTAACAAATCCCCCCTGGAGTGATGCGGTGAACAAGAGCTAGCACTCATGTATAGGGAAGTGTCTAGCTATGTGGACGAATCCACAAAAGGGAGTAAGCCCAAAGCTTTGCGAAAAGCTTCGAACTTCTCACGAGGCAGAGCCTTTGTGAAAAGGTCTGCAAGGTTATCCTGTGTTGGCACATAAGCCAAACTGATCTCTCCTGCAGAGAGTCTCTCCCTGACATAATGGTAGTGCACCTCAATGTGCTTCGTACGAGCATGGAACACTGGGTTCCGCGCAACTGCCAATGCGCTCTGACTGTCAGTGAAGATGGTGGTGGCAGATGGCTGCCCAACACCCAAATCAGCCATAAGGCGTCTGAGCCACACACACTCAACCATAGCTGTGAAAGCTGCCCTGTACTCAGCTTCACAACTAGAAGTGGCCACAGTAGGCTGCTTCTTGCTCAACCATGATATGCATGAGCTTCCAAGCATGAAGCAAAAACCACTCGTGGACACGCGTGTGTCATAACAACCAGCCCAGTCAGAATCTGAAAAAACATGTAAATCTGGCGGCAATGATCCCCCCTTGGGATAAAACAACCCAAGATGCCGAGTACCACTCAAATAGCGAAAGATACGTTTCACTGCCTGCCAATGCTTAATGCCTGGGCTATGCATAAATCTGCTCACCTGTGAGACTGCAGACTGAATGTCTGGCCTCGTAATGCATACATAAATGAGGCAACCAACAGCTGTCTGATAGAGTGTGACATCAAAGTGATCTCCAGCATCATGAAGACTCAACTTCAAACCTGTCTCCATTGGAGTAGCAATAGGCTTGCAGTCTTCAAGGCCAAATCTCCGCAACAATGTCTCAATATACTTTGTCTGACACAAAGCAATACCTCCATCACACTGCTTAAATTGAATCCCCAAATAATGATGCAAATGCCCCAAATCTGACATCTCAAAAGAGGCATTCAAATCAGCCTTAAAATCAGCAATATGACTCTCATTTGGTCCTGTGAGCAGCATGTCATCGACATAGAGAGCAATGATTAGATGTACACCATCCACACGTTTAACATACAAAGTGCTTTCTGTTGGACTATTCTGAAACCCATGTGCAGTCAAATATGCATGTATTTTTTCATACCAAGCTCGTGGAGCTTGCTTTAAACCATATAAAGCCTTTTTTAACTTGCACACTTTGTTTTCCTGCCCTCTTTGAACAAAACCACGAGGCTGCGATACATACACCTCCTCATGCAAATCTCCATTTAAGAACGCAGTCTTTATGTCCAGCTGATGTACATTCCAACCATTATGAGCTGCTAATGCACAGATGCTACGAACAGTGGTCATACGACATGTGGGAGCAAAAGTCTCATCAAAATCAATGCCCTTCTCTTGAGCATAACCTTTTGCAACAAGCCTAGCCTTATGGCGATCCACTGTGCCATCAGGCTTACGCTTCAATTTGTAAACCCACTTAGTGCCAATGGCCTTCTTGCCAGGGGGCAAGTCACATAAAGACCATGTACCATTCTTCATAATAGCATCGTATTCTGCTTGCATAGCAGCCATCCAATTTTCTGAACTTTGTGCCTCATCAAATGAAACAGGCTCACTTTCATCGCACATACTAGAAACAGCCAATGCATAACAATCTGACGCATAAGAGGCACCATGAGAGCCAGAACGAGTGCGACTAGACAAAGGGGCATCCAACTTGCTGTCACGCAAAGTCTGCACCAGCCATCTAGGCATGTTCCTAGAGCCCTCAATCTCTTGTCTCTCATCCTCAAGTGCATCATGCACATCTGCATCAGATATAGGCTGATCTGTGCCATCATTTAAAACCTGCATAGGCTGAAAAACTGCCTCATGAGGTATTGCACTTGACTGTGCACCACTGAAAAGAGGCAACAATGTATCATAGACATCACGTGAGCTGATATCTGTCTCCTTAGTACATGAAACCAAGGGCTGAACTGCATCTTCCACAAATACAACATCACGGCTAACCAAAATGCGCTTTGTCTGTGGATGATACAAACGATAGCCTTTGCTCTCAGCACTATATCCAACAAAAATACATTTGACAGCTTTGTCATCCAATTTTCTGCGATGTTGCACAGGCACTAATGCATATGCCAGGCAACCAAAGACACGTAAATGGCCAACAGATGGCTTGCGGCTATGCCAAGCCTCATATGGAGTGACAACCTGTAATGCTTTGGTGGGACACCTGTTTAGTACATAAGTGGCACACATGACAGCCTCAAGCCAAAAACCATGTGGTAGACTTTGACTCTTAACCATACATCTTGCCATTTCCATGAGAGACCTGTTTTTTCTCTCAGCCACACCATTTTGCTGTGGTGTATACGGCACTGTACATTGGTGTTTTATCCCACGCTCAGCCAGAAATGCATTAAATTCTGAAGACATATACTCCCCCCCTCGATCTGAACGGAGAGTGCCCATCTTACTTTCTGACACATTTTCAGCCATAACCAAAAACTGTTTGAAGCACAAAAACACTTCGGACTTTGCCTTCAAAGGATATACCCATGCATGCCTGGTAAAATCATCAATGAAAGTCACGAAGTAAAGGTAGTTTCCAAATGATGGAGTTTGCATGGGACCACAAACATCACTGTGAACAAGCTGCAATCTGCGTTCAGCTCTCACTGATCCATCTTTGGGAAAGGAAGCACGCTGCATTTTACCCAATATGCAGCCCTCACAAACATGCTTGACAGGTGCCTCAAGCTTAGGCAAAGAAGACACCATTTCAGATTTCTGCAGGCGCAGCAAACTTGCAAAATTCAGATGACCAAAACGTGCATGCCACAGTTTTGCATTTGAAATAGCCTGCGTATCCATAATAGCACATGCTGAATCCTCTACACATTTGCCATCCATATTGAGCTTATACAGCCCTCGACATAGTGAACCAGATGCTACAATGATGTCACCACAAGAGAGATCATGAACAGTACATCTGTCATCCACAAATTTTACAACCAAACCTGTTTTGGCAAATGCGGAGACTGACAGCAGATTCTTTTTGATCCCTGGCACATACAATGCATCAAAAAGTGTAAAGGTGTTGCCATTTGCAACATTCAGCACAATCTGTCCAACTCCTTTAACGGGATAAGAGGAGTTATTGGCACAAGTGACAGTATTCCCTGTGGGAGCAGACTCAAGGAAAGTGAATAAACTGCGCTGCGAGGTGATATGCTTAGTGGCACCACTGTCAAAGTACCATACATCTGAATCTACTGCAGACATACATGTGTCATGCAAAGATGGGTCATAACTGCACTGCGCATTGAATGCCCATTCTGTATCTAGCACAACATTAGCAGATTCATTGTTAGAAGGAGAGGCATTTGCAACAGCCATACTAGCCTCTTTCTTCTTAGCCTCTTTCGCAGCCAGCTTAGGACACGCTTTGATGACATGATCATTTCCCTTACAGTACTTGCAAAATGTCTTCTGTTTGTCACCCTTCTTCTCATCTTTGTCTTCCTTCTTTGGTTGCGCAGCATTTGCAGATTTCTGCTTACTAGAAGAAAAGCCAGCTTTACCTTTCCCGCTTCTCTGACTAGCAACGAAAGCTTGATCTGCGACACGCATAATATTCCTGTTTTGCCTTGACTGGTCTTCTTGCAGCAAAACAGAAACTAACTCCTCAAATGATAAGGCATTGGGATTGCCTTTCATCATCAAGCGAAGAGTGGAAGCAAAACCCTGATAAGAATCTGGTAGACCATTCAAAACAGTCTGCACAAGTGAACTGTCTGACAAGATTTCATCTGCAGAAATGAGCTGCTCTTTGAAATCCTTGATCTTTGTCAAAAAGCTATCCATAGAATCACCTTCGTTCATATGCTCACTCTCCAACTGTTTTCGGAGGTAAGCAACACGAGCCTCATTTCTTGCCTGATACAATGTGGCAAGTACATCCCAAGCATCCTTAGAAGTCCTGCAGGAGCGAATATGTGGGATAATGGTACGTTTGACAGACAGCGCAATCAAGGCATGAGCCTGCGCATCTCTACCATCCCAACGAATCTGCTCTGCTGAAAGTGGTGGTTCTCGAACAGCTGCTACAGCACTTGTGCCTGCACCATCATCAACAGTACCTGTTTCTGATGTGTTTGCAGCATTCCCAGCCACAATAGGACGTGCATCAATACCCTGCACAATGTTCCATAACCCCTTTGCTACCAATACATGTCGCATCATATATGCCCACAATGGATAGTTGGTGCCATCCAACTTATCCTCAGCAGCCAACATGCGGAATACATCATTGTTGTCAGCCATGGCCAATGACTGTACTACTAGATGTAAATGCTGTCTGTAAGAGGTAAACCTGTATAAAATCGACCTGCGCTATGTAGCACAGCCCAAAACAGACGAATGGGCACCTGTCCTGCAGATTTTTATCTTGACAGAAAATCTGCACAGTAGGACGATTTTGCCTGCGCAGTACTTGGAATGCAAAAAACGGTGGGCGAAATGACTTCAGATCAAAATTCTGAAACGAACAAGCCCTACGGGCTATCCCACGGCATATACTAACCTGCAGACGCTCGTGAAACCTCGTCGCAATCGGAGGAGATGAAGCGGCAGGTGCCGGTGATGCTGCCCGGGAGGAGGAAGCCTGCTCTGATACCAATTGTTGGAATTAGGGTTGCAGGAATGCACACACAACTTCAAGAAGATGCGGAAGCTTGAGCACAACACAGTAGTGTATTATGAGTGCCAAAAATGAAAGATAACAAGCCCTAGAAGATAATGGGCGTATATACAATGCACGGGGGAAAAAACCTCCTAGTGAGGGAAAAAGTGCCCCGGCGGTCCTAAGTGTGTTCACACACATCACTACTATAATATGGTAACAATAATGCGTAAAGTGTTATGCATAGGACCTTACGGACCTGGCAAAACCTTTGCATAGGACTTCTCTAAATCACAACAATAAATTGATAATGTGAGCCATCAAATACTAATATATCTATATACAAGAAAGCAAAAAAGATCTTTAGCAATTTTAAATAAGAAATTCAAGTGATCCATCACTCCAAAAGTAACCTTGCTAAGAAAATAGTAAGCATCATTGCCAAAGAGAAAGTTAAAGAATTAGCTTCTCTAGTGTAGGGTTGCTAGGGGTTTGGTGGACTATTTTCTAAATAAATTAAAAAATATAAAAGGTCACTAGATGCAAAAATACTAAACCACCATGTGACTTGGTTAAATCTATGTGTAAAACTAGCACTTTGGGATTAAATACATTAGAATTTGCTCTTTTAAGTTTTTTTTCAACACTTCAGCCCATAAAAGATATGCAATATACAAACTAGACAAAATCAAAGCTACAATGAACAATGTTGAATTAATCAACGTGAAATTTTGCTCTAGTGACAACTGTAACATGTGGAATTATCACATAAAATAAAGTTTTTAAATTTAGATATTTCATTGATCATAATCACCATACAAAATAATGCATGTGATCTTTCTATGAGTGATATAACCTTCAGGTGAAGAATCATTTTAATATCCCATGGTCAAACAAACAGCCCACAAACAGTGGCACATATAATATATTTAATTGGTGATGTGTTTTTCTAAAGTCATGTGGTGAAAAGGATTGGGTCCAACAAGTTCATAGTTTGAACCACGTGATCTTATTAAAAAAGAAGACCCTTCCAACTTAAACAGGGCGTCCACCAATTAAGCAGCTAATTATTTTGGGCCTTTTGAGTATGAAACGCTCTAACTTTTATTTACATTGAAAAGTTTTAGCCAAGGTTCTGTAATGTCTCGACGCCAATTATGTTTCACGATCACACTTTAGGTCCTCCATATTATTATATTGTTTGCCTCCAATCAAGAGTCTTTGTGTTTCATTCAGATGAGCATGCATGAAGTGATTACTATGCAAGGAATCGTGCGGTAGCGAATGACGTAATATATATATATCAACATTTCTCTCTCTCTCTCTCTCTCTCTCTCTCTCTCTCTCTCTCTCTCTATATATATATATATTCTCTTTTGCTTGAGTACACACAGGCAAAAGAGATTGGTAAGAAGAAGCCGTAAAAACCAAGTGATTGGTAAGAAGAAGGCGTGCCTGCCAAGTAAACGACCGAGAGCGATATATATATTACGTCATTCGCTACCGCACGATTCCTTGCATAGCAATCATTTCATGGGTTCTGATTGATTCCTTGCATAGTAATCATTTCATGGGTTCTGATGAACACGGCCCCCCTCTCCCTCTCTGTGAAGAAGCTGCAAGCCATCTCTCTCTCTCTCTCCCTCTCTCTCTGTTGTCCCAATGGCACCCGCTTTCTCTGCGTACTCAACAAACCAGAGGAAAACCCACTCTAAGACTTCTCCAAGTAGTGTAACCCTGCATCCACATGCATTGCTTCTGCCTTACCCAGCTCAAGGGCACATCAACCCTTTCATGCAGCTTGGCAAGAGGCTAGCCGTCCTCGGCGTGCGCGTGACCCTCCTCAACATCGACCATATTCACTCGCGGATACTGAGAGCCCAGCAGGGTCGCTTTGCAAGCGACGTCAACCTGCGCCTGGTGGACATCCCAGACGGCTTGCCACCGGACTTCAACCGGCGGGTCTGGACCAAGGAGCTCTCGCATGCTATTGACAACAACCTAGTAGAACCCGCGTTAAAACTCCTTCGCACGCTGGCTCTGGAAGGGCACCCGGTGACCTGCATAGTGGGCGATTTCTTCCTGCGCTGGCCGCGCAACCTGTCGCTCAAAGCCCATCTCCCGGAGTTTGTCTTTTTTCCGCAGTGCGCTTCCGTCTTCTCCATATACTCCCATATAGACGCCATCATTTCATCTGGCTACAACCCTTTCGAGGCCAACGGTATGTATTTTGGTTATGGTACGCTTGCTTTAATACCGCTCTGTACTCATACTGCTACCACGAAGCTCTTGGATCAATGTGTGCTAGATAGTCTATAAGAGTACAACTACAGTACATACATATTTATATATATATATAGGCAGAGGAGTGTGTAAATAATTCTTACGTAGTAGTGTTTCATGTGGCTGTACTGTAGTAACTTGTAAGTAGCTAAGCTTCTCTTGCGTGTGTGTGTGTGCACTGTGCAGTAAAAGCATCGGGGCCAAGGCCTTCCATGGACTTTGTGACAGGTATACCAGGTTTGTCCCACATACACCTCCACCCTGCAGACTTGCCTTTCGAGTGTCCGTTTGGCAAACCAGCCCTCGACTGGATCAGAGAAGTGATGAGCTACCGCTTCAGCCACATTAGAGAGGCTGCTGGTGTGATCGGCAACTCCTTCGAAGGCTTGGAGCCAGAGGTTTGCAAGGCCTTGGCTCACCAGCTAAGAATGGTCGGCCCTCTGTTACCCCTAGCTTTCCTTGGAGATAAATCGGCTGAATTAACTCAAGGCAACAAGAGTTTAATTGCATCCGGAGGAGCAAGCTTATGGGAAGAAGAAGAAGAGGAGAGCATGCAATGGCTAGACATGCAGCTACCAACATCTGTTATCTACGTTGCATTTGGTAGCGTGACCAAATCCTCTCTTGAGCAAGTGCATGAGCTTGCATTGGGCCTCGCTGCAAGCCATCAACGCTTTCTTTGGGTTATCCGAAAAGGTGCAGTTGCAGACCAAGTTGAAAACGCAGAGCTGGAGGCAATATTGCCCGAAGGGTTCTTAGAGGAAACCAAGGAGAGAGGCAAAGTCATCCGTTGGGCACCGCAAGCGCTCGTATTATCGCATGGTGCTGTTGGGGGTTTCTTTTCGCACTGTGGGTGGAACTCCACGCTCGAAAGCATTTGCGCTGGGGTGCCCATTTTGGGGTGGCCATGGCTGATGGACCAAGTCACCAACTGCTGGCTGGTGTGTAACGAATGGAAGGTGGGGCTTCAACTTCAACGGGATGCAGATAACAAAGCGAAGCGAGGAGATATTGAGAGTGGCGTGAGGGAGCTGATGGAAGGACCTAACGCCAAAGAGATGAGAGGACGGGCAATCAAGCTCAGAGATTCAGCCAGAAATGCTGTGGTCAAGAATGCCAGTTGGAACCTGCAGTCTTTTGTGGATGACATTTGCACGGCTTCAAAGCATATCCACGTCTCTCAACATCCTAATATTTTGTAGCTCATAGCCTTCAGCCTTTGAGAATATCATAGCCTCTTTGGTTTAATGCAACCTTTCTAGTTTGAATGCTTTGAAAGTCTTACGTTCAATACTCGGTGCCTCAAAATAAGATCTTAATGCTAGAATACCGAACTAGGGCTCCCAATTATCAATGCACTGTGATTAGGGAGTAAGATGGTTGTGGCAGGTGCTAAAAGAGATCCTTTGTAAATGGTAGCTTTTATCTTATAAATATAAATATCTTTTATTCCAAAATAAATATCAAACTAGGGCTTCTCAAAAAGAACACAGCTTTATGTGCACAAAATAACATGTGTCATAGGTGTTATTGCGTGTTTTTAAGTTACTCCCCGTTGGCTTGTAAATGTCTAGTACTTATCCCAAAGTCTAGGCCTTTGACTTTAGTTGGGTCACTATAACAATTAGGCCCATTTGCATCACTTTTTTTTGGCATAACTAGGATTCCTTTTTTTGGAACATAAGATAATCATATTTACAGCATAAAAACAACTATTTACAAAAAACCTCCTTTTACATCTGTCACACCCAACCTATTTCCAATCACTAGTTAGCAAGTTATAGATTTGGTCCCATCTCTCCTCCTCCCAAACAAAAGAAGAATGTTCCCAAGGTTATAAAGAAGGGGCAAATTGTTAGCATAGCTAGGATTCTATAAACACGGATTCAAAACAAAATCTAGTAAACAATAAAGTTATTCAAGCCAATTTTACTCTAAGGTAAGCTTGGGCCTTTAAATGCTCATGAGTACTTTTCTCATCTCAATTAGATCTACCTACATGCCATGATACCCTAAAGAAGCTATTTCCTAGGCCACAATGCCTGTTTGACTCACTTTGAGCAAGGATTGGTCCATCTAAGTTTTATTCTTGCTCAAAGGTCCACCTAAGTTTTATTAATGCAAAATGATTATGAATACTTTTCTAACCTCAAGGACTATCTAGATCCCAAAAAAGTTTTGAACTTATCTTACACTGTTGAGGATACACATTTGACAATCTATGAGTGAGCACAAGTCTACCTAAGACACATCTTGGTCGCATAGTGGGTAGACACATTCTCCACCCCAACGTACACCTCAAGACATCTTCAAGAAGCTATTTCCCATGTCCCAATACTAAGGTGACTAGTTGCTTTAATTGAGGAATTAGAACAAGTCATTCCAAGCACTTTTTCCACCCGCATTTGCACCATTTGGTAGTGGTTCCTAACCCCACATGTGTTCAAGGCCTAATTAAAAAACCCCTTATTTGTAAAAATTTTATGAATAAAACACACCCTTTTTTTATTCAATCTATAAATACCCCCTTTAAATGGTACCCTTTTGTATGTAAAAAAGGTGTAAAAAAGGGATTTAAAAAACCCCTTCTGTTGAACCCACGTACTACGCTTACATATTTATGAGTGACCCCCTTGAGCACGAGAGAGAGTGAGAGTGAAAGAGAGAAAGAGTGTACGATCGAGACATTAAAATAATAACAATTATGCTTAAAGTAGTTTTTCTTATGCTCAAAATAAGAATTCTAGTGCTCGAAAACTAAATTTTTATTCTTTTTGAAATTATAAAAATAGCCAACACTCTTCTTCTCTAGACACATCCAACACCACTCTCCCCTTACATCATCATATTGCAACAGAGTCCTTGTGAACTCTATGGCTATGGCTTCATCTAGTAATCCCTCTAATATTACTACGTTTGCAACTATCTTAAGTAAAGCTCTTCAATCTTTCATGCAACTCAAAGAAAAGGAACCCGAATTGGATGCCGTTTTGGAGGCATGGACAATAACATCTAAAGTAAATGATGTCTACAAGAAGCTGAAAACATGCCAAGCGGTAGACCTTGCAGAGACAAGAATATGCTAGAGGTGAAAGCAGCTTTAGCCATTGGGATATGGAGAGATTTTGGCATCATTGAAGAGGCAAAGGAGGATCCTCTACAAATTGAAGTAGCTTTTGCATGGACAACAACATCTAAAGTAAATGAGGTCTACAAGAAGTTGAAAACATGCCAAGCGGTAGACCTTGCAGAGACAAGAATATGCTAGAGGTGAAAGCAGCTTTAGCCATTGGGATATGGAGAGATTTTGACATCATTGAAGAGGCAAAGGAGGATCCTCTACAAGTTGAAGTTGCCACCTTCCTTCGCAAGTTAGGGTAGATGGAAAAGGCGAAGATGATAATTGAGGCCCAAAATGCTTTCATATGGTATCTTTGTAAAGAAGTACAAATGATCGTGTTATGTCGTAGGTGTTTGTCATGTAATGCTTTGGCCTTGTAAGTTTGCTAGGGAATATAAAATAGAAGTTTAAGATCATAATATAGTGACTTTGTAAACAAGTTGTAATGGTAGTTGTAACTTGATGTGCATTGATAGTTGTAAATGAGTTGCAATGTGTATAGTGCTCTTGTATCTATCCACTCCTCTCCTCTACTGTCACCATGAGTCGCAATGTGCGAGACAATAGAGAAAAGGAAGTGTAGAGAGAGAAACCGCTCGCCTAAACACCAAAAAGTACTCGCTCAAAAATGCTTGCCAAAAAAATATACCCTTGGAGTGTGTCTTTATGCTTGGCTTTATCCTATTATACTTATAAATATTACCACACTTTCTTTGGTAAAAAAATCCACCTAAGTGGCAGGCCTGGTGAAAATTTTCACCTTGTTTAATATATCTTCTTCTTATGGAACCCCACGTGGCACCTGGCTCCGCACGTGGGCTGCCATGTGGTAGCTTGGGGCTTGCACACGCCACGCTTGCTTGGGATATCACACTTTGACCACATCCGGCTACAACTCTCACATGCACATTGAACGCTCGCCAGCGATATCACGCTCTGCCACGCTCGGCTGGGGAGATGGGGGCTCACCTCTACACTCCACCACAGCCTCCAGAGTCCACGCTATGCTCACATGGGGAGCTATCACCTGCATATAAAATACAACCTCCATGCTCTGAATACAGCCAAGACACCTGCACGCTACTCTCACATGGGGCGTGTATATAAAATACAGCGTGCACACTCTAGGGCTCGCCTACACGCTCTGACCATAGTCAGGATATAAAAATTCAACGCTCACTTGCATGTTCTAAGTCTCGCCTGCACACTCTTACCACAGCCAAGATGTCATGCTCACTTACGCCGTACACCAGTTAAAACCTTCATTAGAAATTTGGGAAATTATTAATTGAAGAATGCCTCAAATTTTGGAGGTTTTCCTTCTAAAATTTCCCAAATTTTGCAGGTTTTTGTACCTTCAAGTTAAAAATTTGAAGGTAATTTTCAGAAGTTGCAGGTGCAAATTACACTAAACCCGGGTTTTTTTCGAACACTGCCGTACACGCTCTAGGAAGCCGAGATATCAGAATACACACACAGCCTCTGGCCTGCACGCTTGGTGATCCTGAGTTGTATGTGTGGACAGAGATTAGAAAAATAGTGTGTCTGATTGCACACTCTGGAGAGCCCATTGAGCCTCCGCACTGTATAACACGCGTGGACCAGCAACTAAAGCCATGGGATCAAGGGTGGGGAAGTGCCAGCACAAATCTCGGTGCAATATAGACCATTGGATTTAGCAGCTGACTTAGGTTTACAAATTTGTAAACTTGGCCCACTTTAAAAATTCCGACCGTCGGGAAAAAATTGTGCAAGGGGAGGGGATAGGTTTACCGGTTGGACACAGTTTTGGTCATAGGAGAGCACATTTTCGGCCGTTCATCAGGATTCCGGTTTTTGCTGGCAAGAAATTTTCCGACATGGCTAGGTTTACAACACAACCCCGTATTGCAAAAAGCTTGGGGACTTAGAAAAATTTCTAAGTCCAAAATGTTTCAAAACAAGTTTGGGCTTTGAACCCAGTTGGCTACTTTGAGACTAGGGCAATGCTCTACCATTTTGCCAAAGATTCCACCATGAAGTTAGGGGCTAGAAAACTTATATTTCGTTATTTGTTTAGTGGTTCCCAAAAAGAAATGCCAATCGCCCATCTGATGGCCCAGATTTCACGTGCCACCCCGATCTGATTTGGGCCGTAGATCCCCCCGCCAAAGCCACATCAACCTAAAAAGGCCCGAGTTTACAAACCCATGCAATCGGACAGCATGCGCCACTTCTCCACCATGGATCCCCTCGCTTGAGTTGGGATGGAGGTGCGTGTTATATAGTGCTGAGGCCCTCCGAGTCCATCCGACCTACTTTGCAAAGCAACACCTCCGCGTGCGATCTACTACGCACTTGTAACAAACACGTCCACATGTGACCTGCAAACAACAGCCTCCAACTAGTTTTTGTATTTTTGTATTTGAACTTTAGTTCAATTTAAAGCTTTGTATATATTTATATATGTATTTATTTTTTTATGTTTTTATATTTGAATAAAAGTTAAATATGAATATATACCTTAAAAAACATTAATTTATGTTGTTAAAAAGAGAGAAGTAACTTAAATTTTTTTCATATTTGGTATGTAGAATTGTTTTTTGAATCCTAAGTATATTTCCAATTGCCAATAATATTTTTGGGCTTATATAAAAGTTCTTGTTATTTAGTATTTGTGTGTTTGTTTTTTAATAAAAGTTATAAATATCTTAAATGTATACCTTGAAAAGTATTTGTTTATGTTTTTTAAAATATAAAAAGGGAGATAAATTTAAGTAAGAGAGAGAGAGAGAGAGAGAGAGAGAGAGAGAGAGAGAGAGAGGAACATGTAGTCATTGTGTGCATTATGTATTATATACATATGGATTAGGATTATGAATGTTATACATGTGGAAAAAGATAAAGATATATATATATATATATATATATATATATATATATATAATGCATAATACATATAATTGAGTACATGTTCGTCTCTTTCTCTCTCTCTCTCTCTCTCTCTCATATAATAAAGATATATATATATATATATATATATATATATAAAATGCATAATACATATAATTGAGTACATGTTCGTCTCTCTCTCTCTCTCTCTCTCTCTCTCTCTCTCTCTCAGCTCTCTCTCTCTCTCTCTCTCTCTCTCTCTCTCAGAGGCTCTCTCAGCTCTCTCTCTCTCTCTCTCTCTCTCTCTCTCTCTCTGAGAGAGAGAGAGAGAGAGAGAGAGAGAGAGAGACGAACATGTACTCAATTATATATATATATATATATATATATATATATATATATATATATATATATATAGATAGATAGAGAGAGAGAGAGAGAGAGAGAGAGAGAGAGAGAGAGAGAGACGAACATGTACTCAATTATATGTATTATGCATTTTATGCACGTGTGTGTGTACTAAATTTCTAGAGAGAGAGAGAGAGAGAGAGAGGATGTGATTATGTATGTATTATGTATTATATGTATACATATAAATATTTGAATAAAAGTTAAATTATAAAGAAACGTTTATGAAAAAAGATAGAGAGAGAGAGAGAGAGAGGAGCAAGAACAAGGGCAATCGCAGTCGCTGCACACAGATTTACAGCATAGTGTTTGTGTTTGCCCTAATTTCTATGTGGGTGAGCTTGAAGTGGTTCCACCAGCTGTAGTACAGTTTTACCTCCCTTTGGGAACCATTTGTGCAAATAGATTCTCCATCCGGGCAGTGGATCTTCTCCTCTGTTTGCAAGGTTGAAACGTAACTCTTCTCCTTCTTTTGGTGGGCAGTTGGCACAGGTTTCTTCATCTATTTCTTTCCTGTTTATTTCATCAGGGTGGGTGCATGGGTGTCTCATGGAGGGAAGTCGGGATAGAAGTTAGGAATTGCACAAATCTGTGGCCATGGACAAGGGTGAGATTCTGGTTTTGCAATCCCAGGGGAGTGGTTGTTTGCAAATTTTAAGGAGCATGCAGGTGGATTTATTTTACTTGTGGAAGCATTAATTTTCGGTATTGAGTAGTGGAAATGAGTTAGGGAACCATAGATATGGATTTTGTAGAGGCATATGTCTTAACATAAGATGCAGAGAAGTTTGGGGGTGGAGGGTTAGAGCCAGAGCCTGAAGATCAGGCTCTGGCTAAAGGCAGAGATTGATCGAAGGTGAATATGGAGGGAAGGAGGCTAATCGAATGCTTTAGGATACATTGCTTCTTGATGCACCATAGGAAGAGAACCACGAGGTGGCTTTTGACTTTCAAGTTGCACAAGCTAATCAGATTTTGCAACCATATGTGATGGCAAATCATGTTAGGGCTACCAAGGTTCTAATAGAGAAAAAGTGGTAGATGCCCGAGTGGAAACATAGAGGTTTGTGGCACAAGTGGAATCCTTTCATAACAAG